>NC_092144.1:574484-881301 GCF_043159975.1 Macaca nemestrina
TCTCCCAGACCCGGAACCCCCTCTGCCTGCAGCCCGAGGCCTGGCTGGGGGCGGGGTGGAGGCCGCGGCCGCGTGGGGGAGGTGCCACCCAGGAAAGAGGAGGCAGGAAGGAGACTGTTGTCATGGGGACAGGAGAGCAGCCCGACCTGGCCCAGAAGCGCGGCCCTTGGGGAAATTCCACGGCCCCCACCCCCTGCTGGCCCTCCCTCCTCCCCCGCCCGCTCTCTTAGCCTCCACTCCCTCCAGCCCCACAGCTGCACCCTCTCCTGCCCCGACCTCACCCCAGAGGAGAGACGTGAAATCACCCAGACCTGCCTGTCCCTCCCCCGTCGATGCCCCGCCACGGGTTCCCCCCAGCCCCGCACCAAAAGTAGAGGCCCAGGGCTCTGCGGCCCGGCCTGAGGTGTGGGCTTCTCACTGCCTGGGTTCACACACCAGTCCCTGCCTGTCCCAGCCCACCGTCCTCTCCGGGAAGGAGGCCTGGACGCCCAGCACGCAGCAGGGGTCCATAAAGACCAGGTGACATCCATCCCAGCCAATCACAGCTGCACAGTTACCATCGTGGCTGCACAGGGCCACTCTGGGGCACGTGCCCACCACGGCCAGTGACGCGTGTCCACACACAACCTGCACACAAAGGCTCACGGTGGCCAAAACGTCCATCAGCGGACGAACAAACACAATGTGGCCCCGTCACGCAGTGGGACATTACCAGCCGTGAACAGGAGCCAGGCTCTGACCCAGGCCACAGCACCAGGCACCTTGAGGACGTCACGCTCCGTGAGAGATGCCAGACCCAGAAGGCCACACCGTGTGATCCCATTTCTAGGAAATGTCCGGGACAGGCCCATCCACGGAGACAGGAGGCGGATGTATGGGGGTTGGGGCTGGGGAGGGGACAGGGAGCGATGGCTGGTGGGGACAGGGCACCTTTCGGGCTGATAGAATGTTCTGGAACTCGACAGAGATGGTTGCACAGCTTGGATGCTGAACACCCCTGAGTCGTGCCCTCTAGAGGGAAAGGCACGGCGTGTGAACCGGGTCTCAAATTTCAAATTAGAAAAGAATCGGGTAAAGGGGACGAGGCCGGCGGCCCACGGCGGCAGCCACACACCTGGCTCAGGGCTCCCGTGAGACGACGCCGCGCAGGTGCAGCTCGCTCTCGGCGGCCACGATGGGCTGCCCGTTCTGCAGGTGGTGGTCGATCAGGTGGCTGATGCTCTCAAACAGCACGTCCTTCGTCCGCACCTGCAGGACAGACCTCGGTATCAGCTCCCGGGAGCCGGCCTGGACCCGTGGAGTCGGAGATCGGTGATCTGAGGTCCTGTCGGGGAGCCCCCAGGGTGCCTGCGTGGATGAGTGTCCGGACCAGGGAATTCTGGGACGCCAGCCACAGGATCGGCCTCAGAATCCCAGAACCACACGTGGGCACGGGCTCTGAAACCGCCGGGTTCTGGGGCCACGCGTCCTGTTGGGGGCTGAAGGGTGACCCCATGAGAGATTGGAGCCGTGTGTCCGCAAACCCGGCAGCACCCGGGAGGCGGCCACCAGCGGGCGCCGGGAGGGGCCTGGGACCGAGCAGCACCCAGGAGGTGACGTGTCCCCGGCTGCTCTGAGATCATGGGTGACGTGTCCCCGGCTGCTCTGAGTTCGTGGGTGAGGCTGGGGGCCCTGTGCACATTTCACGTGGGGAACAGGGGCAAATGCACATTCCTAGGCCTGCGGCAAAATTATCTCCTTCCATGGCACTGGGAATGGGAGCTGGGAATCTGCCTTTCGATAAGGTACTGGTAGACGTTCTGAAGCTTCCCCAGGTCTAGGGGCTGCCAGTCTGACCCCAGGGATCCATTTAACAGAGGGAATCTGGCCTGGGAAAGAGCAGAGGCATCACCCACCAGGCTAGAGGCTAGGCGGCGGCGGGGGGACCGGAAACAGTCTGAGGGGGCTCGGGAACTGGGAGAATAGGCGCCTCTCGCCCAAGCCCTGCCCCTCTCCAGCTTTGTCCCAGGCTGGGGTGCACAAGTGCCACCCCTGTCCCCCACAGTGTGCTTCACGCGGAGACCAGGCTCGCACCAGCCCAAGAGCCACTCTGAGGGTTCGGCTGGACGTCTGAAAATGCCTCCTGCACTCTGAGAGGCCTCCGAACCCTCCAGCACCTCCTTACCTGAGAAATAACCTGTGTAGCCCTCAGACGCTCAAAATGCTTCATAAACCCTAGAACTCCTTGTAAATCGGAAAATGCTTTGTAAACCCTAAAACGCTTTAGAAGCTGGAGATTACTAAATCCCACTGGCCCAGAGCAACTGTAAGATGCACCACGATTTCAGGTACCAGGAGCAGAGAGAGGAGAAAAACCTCGCTGTTAAATAATGATGCAGTGGCCGGGCGCGGTGGCTCAAGCCTGTAATCCCAGCACTTTGGGAGGCCGAGACAGGCGGATCACGAGGTCAGGAGATCGAGACCATCCTGGCTAACACGGTGAAACCCCGTCTCTACTAAAAAATACAAAAAAACTAGCCGGGCGAGGTGGCGGGCACCTGTAGTCCCAGCTACTCGGGAGGCTGAGGCAGGAGAATGGTCTAAACCCGGGAGGCGGAGCTTGCAGTGAGCTGAGATCCGGCCACTGCACCCCAGCCTGGGCAACAGAGCGAGACTCTGTCTCAAAAAAAAAAAAAAAATAATAATGATGCAGTTCAAGTATGCAATCGATGGTTTTAAAACAAAATCCAGACTCCAGAGACGTCAAAACTGGGCGGGGAGAGTGTCTCTCTTAGAATTGAAGCAATTAGGCCGGGCGCGGTGGCTCACGCCTGTAATCCCAGCACTTTGGGAGGCCGAGGCGGGCGGATCACGAGGTCAGGAGTTCGAGACCAGCCTGGCCAACGTCGTGAAACCCCGTCTCTACTAAAAAATACGAAAAGTTAGCCAGGTGTGGTGGTGGGAGCCTTTAATCCCGGCTACTCAGGAGGCTGAGGCGGGAGAATCGCTTGAACCCGGAGGGCGGAGGTTGCAATGAGCTGAGATTGTGCCACTACACTCCAGCCAGGGCAACAGTGTGAGACTCCATCAAAAAAAAAAAAAAAAAAAAGAAAAAAAAAGAAAAAGAGAGAGAAAGAAAGGGAGGGAAGAATTGAAGTAATTCAGTAACTTGATCCCAAAATTCCTTGTAAATTGAGACGTGCTTTGTACACCCTCAAATAAATTAGAACCTGAAAATACCATATTTATCCCTCAAATACATCACCATTTGTAAGGTGCGTACGTCATGATAAATGGGGGGGGGCATCTTATGATGGATGAAATCGTACGATTGGGATTACGATTGGGAGAACAAGTCAGGAGGATCACGTGAGGCCAGTAGCTCGGGACCAGCCTGGGCAACACAGCAAGGCCCCATCTCCACACAGACTTAGCTGGGGACGGTGGCTCCCACCTGTAGTCCCGGCTACTCAGGAGGCTGAGCCAGGGGGACCGCCTGAGCCCAGGAGTTCGAGGCTGCAGAGAGCCATGATCCTGCCACTACACACAAGCCTGGGTGACAGAGCCAGACTCTGTCTCAAAAATACACTGGAAGATACTTTGCAATTCTATGGTAGCTGGTCAAACGCAACATCTGCAACAATCTGGAAAAGCTTCATAAACACGGATGGCCCCTGGATGCCCCCGGGCCCGAGACCCTCCCACCTGGGCCCAGCTAAGCCCCTGGATGCCCCCAGACCCTCCCATCTGTGCCCAGCTTACCACACCCTCAGGCCCGAGACCCTCCCACCCGTGCCCAGCTTACCACACCCTCAGGACCGAGACCCTCCCACCTGGGCCCAGCTAAGCCCCCGGATGCCCCGAGACCCTCCCACCCGTGCCCAGCTTGCCACGCCCTCGGCCCCAAGACCCTCCCACCTGGGCCCAGCTAAGCCCCCGGATGCCCCCAGACCCTCCCACCTGTGCCCAGCTTACCACACCCTCGGGCCCGAGACCCTCCCACCTGGGCCCAGCTAAGCCCCGGATGCCCCCAGACCCTCCCACCCGTGCCCAGCTTACCACACCCTCGGGCCCGAGACCCTCCCACCCGGGCCCAGCTAAGCCCCCGGATGCCCCCAGACCCTCCCACCCGTGCCCAGCTTACCACACCCTCGGGCCTGAGACCCTCCCACCCGTGCCCAGCTAAGCCCCCGGATGCCCCCAGACCCTCCCACCCGTGCCCAGCTTACCACACCCTCGGGCCTGAGACCCTCCCACCCGTGCCCAGCTAAGCCCCCGGATGCCCCCAGACCCTCCCACCCGTGCCCAGCTTACCACGCCCTTGGCCCCGAGACCCTCCCACCCGTGCCCAGCTTACCACGCCCTCGGGGTCCACCAGCAGCAGGTGCTTGGGCTGCCCGGCGTGCATGCCGGTGAGGACGTACTGCCCGGGGTTGGTGACGCTGTCTCGCACGAGAAAGTCCCCGTCAGCTCGAAGCATCCTCTCTGCCGCCCGACGGCTCATCCGGCCGTGGTACCAGGGCTCCTGGCGCAGCTGTTCCTCCGTGGGGGCCACAGGGGCCCGGCGGGTAGGGGGGCTGGGCCACTGGTCCTCCAAGGGAAGGGGGGCTGCTGTCATACCTGCGGCCACTGAGCACTCATGCAGCTTCAGGGCATCCTCGAAGGGTCCTGCAGGCCGGGGACAGCAGTGCTGGGCAGGCAGGGGCCGGGACCAGAGCTGGGAGAAACGGGTTCCCCGGGGAGCCCCCCGTGAACTGGTCGGCCTGCACTGACCGAGCACCCCGTGTATCGGACTCACGCTCCGCCCAGCCCCGTGCGTGCGGCGGGCTCACGTGCGGCCACCCGGACCCCCAGGTTGGGTTTTGTAAGCCTGTACAAAGGATGACAGCAGCTCTTTCTTTCAGAGGTTAACTCCTATTTCTTTTTCTTGCCTTGTTAGGTGGGTTTCCTTCCCATAGTACACGCCTCTTCTTTCCTTATCTGGCCTTACCGCACTGGCCAGGGCCTTCAACGTACCCTAAATACTCACGATGAAAACCGATGAAAACCGGCTTCCCTCTGCTGCCTCTAGTGTTAAAATATTCTGCCCTGGGTTTTCTAACGGCTTCCAACAGGGCCGACATCCGACAGGCCACTCAAGGCTCTCCTCTGAGTCTCAGTCCCCTCATTGTCAAACACGTGTGGGCTTCCCCAGGCAGAAAGCAGCATGGTTCAGAAACCACAACGCTGGCGCCCCAGCCCTGACAGAGACGCATCTACCTGTGGCTTGAGCGGCCTCAAATTCCTCCAGCTCCTGGTCCTGCAGGGTCCTCCTGCCCTGACCCTCACTCCCTGGTGTACCTGTGGCTGGGCCAGCCCCGCAGTCCTCCAGCTCCTGGGGAGTCCTCCTGCCCTGACCCTGACTCCCTGGTCTGCCTGTGGCTGGGCCAGCCCCGCAGTCCTCCAGCTCCTGGTCCTGGAATCCTCCCGCCCTGACCCTCACTCCCTAGTGTACCTGTGGCTGGGCCAGTCCCGCACCCCTCCAGCTCCTGGTCCTGGGTGGTCCTCCCGCCCTGACCCTCACTCCTCCAGCTCCTGGTCCTGGGGATCCTCCCGCCCTGACCCTCGCTCCCTCCAGCTCCTGGTCCTGGGATCCTCCCGCCCTGACCCTCACTCCCTAGTGTACCTGTGGCTGGGCCAGCCCCACACTCCTCCAGCTCCTGGTCCTGGGATCCTCCCGCCCTGACCCTCACTCCCTCCAGCTCCTGGTCCTGGGATCCTCCCGCCCTGACCCTCACTCCCTGATCTCCCTGTGGCTGGGCCAGCCCCGCACCCCTCCAGCTTCTGGTCCTGGGGAGTCCTCCCGCCCTGACCCTGACTCCCTGGTCTGCCTGTGGCTGGGCCAGCTCCACACTCCTCCAGCTCCTGGTCCTGGGATCCTCCCGCCCTGACCCTCACTCCCTAGTGTACCTGTGGCTGGGCCAGCCCCGCAGTCCTCCAGCTCCTGGTCCTGGGGAGTCCTCCCGCCCTGACCCTCACTCCCTGGTGTACCTGTGGCTGGGCCAGCCCCGCACCCCTCCAGCTCCTGGTCCTGGGTGGTCCTCCCACCCTGACCCTCACTCCCTCCAGTTCCTGGTCCTGGGTGGTCCTCCCGCCCTAACCCTCACTCCCTCCAGCTCCTGGTCCTGGGGATCCTCCCACCCTGACCCTCACTCCCTCCAGCTCCTGGTCCTGGGGATCCTCCCGCCCTGACCCTCACTCCTCCAGCTCCTGGTCCTGAGGGGTCCTCCCGCCCTGACCCTCACTCCCTCCAGCTCCTGGTCCTGGGATCCTCCCGCCCTGACCCTGGGGCTGAACCAGCTCCAACTCCGAGCCTGGCCAGTCGGCATGTTCACCCTCCCAGCCGGCGACTGGTTCGGGGAGGAGCACGTGGCGAACCAGAGGCTACACCAGGACTTTTCATCACCTTTCCTCAACCAGGGCTGTCTGGCAGTCCGGTCACCCTGAGGGACAGCCTGCCTCAGAAGGAAGCTCACAGCCCCAAGCCCCTCCTTTCCCAGCTGAGGGTGGCCCTGAGGAGCGAAGAGGGCCGAGGGTAGTGCTTGGAACCCAGCAGGTGCCCACTAGGGGCCAGATGGTGTCATTACTGTGATGCTAAGGAGAAGCCGCATCGTCAGCCGGTGGAGGGAAGGAAGACATGTGCGGCTAGCTTGGCATGCGTCCTGAGCTCGGGCAAGGACCCCATCTGGCAGCTCAGAGCCAACACCCCTCCGAGCTCGAGGAGGGCAGAGCCGAGGCTGCGGGAAATCAGGAGAATTCTGGACACCTCAGGCAAGGAAGGACAAGCCTCCTCCCTTGGGCTAGGTCATCCCATGGGGAATGGGTTCACCATCAGACTAGCCACTTTGTCCAGGGGTGCACTAAGCCTCCCTCGTTGGACTGGGCGTTCCTTCAAGCAGGAAGCTGTGCCTCCCCCATCAGGCTGGGGTTTCCGTAGGAAGAATCCTCAGAGCCCGGGGTCTGAGGCCCGAGGAAACTTAAATTCCCTCCTCAGACCAGGCAGACCCAGAGGCAGCGTGGAAGACCAGCGGGCCAGGTAGTTGCAGAGGCCAGGAGTCCCACAGAGAAAAGACGGGGCCTCCCCTCTCAGACTGAGGAGTCCCACGGGGCAAGGGTCTGGCCTCCCCTGTTGACCAGAGCGTCCCACGGAGGGGGCCGCAGCCTCCCCCAACACTGGTCATTCTTTGAAGGCATGACAAATCCCCTCGCTTCGGACTGGGGGTTCCGACAGAGGCAAGTGGGTCACCCCCGAGAGTGGAGCTTCTCGCAGAGGGGGGCCAGCGGCCTTCCCCATGAGACAGGGAGTTCAGCAGGGAGGCCCCAGGAGACGGGGTCCTGTGGGAGGGTCTGGGCCTCACCCATCACATCGATGGGCCTCCCCTGTCAGATTGGCCCCTCTGAAGGCAGAGTCCAGGCCACCCCCATCAGACAAGGCCTCCAACAGGAGACAGACTGGGCTTCCCTGCCCCACCCCTGTCGACTTGAAGGATCTCTCGGGGAGAGCGGAGCCGCCCCCATCAAACCAGGGATCCCCTAGGGAGTAGGGGTAGGGGTGGGGGTGGGGTTGAGCCTCCCCCATCAGACAACAGGCCGCCCCCCAGGCTGCCCACATACGCATGTCAAACAGATCCTTCTTGGGACTGTCCTCCGGCTCGGGGGCGTCCAGACCCTGCGTGTTGACATAGAGGTGCTCCTCCAGGTCCGGGGGGCCCCGGGCGTCCGCCTGCACGTAGCCGTCCCCTGGCGGAGCTGGGGAGTGTGAGGAGAGGCAGGGGGTCGGCTGGGAGCCAGGCCCTGGACACCGGGCAGGGTCCCACCAGGAGCCTCCCCCCCGACCTGTGCTGCTGGCTGCAGGGCAGAGGCTGCTCTGGCCTCCCCATGGTAACCCGCCCGTCTGCAGGCATCACAGGGAGCGTCTTACAGCAGCAGTAAAGCCCTGTGGGGCTCCAGCCAGGGACACGAGTGGGACAGCGAGCGGCGGGGGCTGTGGGCACCAGACATCCACGCCCAGGGAGAGGGCAGCCGCTGCCCCACCCAGCCCCGCCGCAGCCCCTCCCCGGCTCAAGGAGCAGAGCTTCCCAGTGTGTATGTTCAGTCCCCACGTTTAAAAATAATCACAATGACTCTGCTTCCCTGTAATTATGCTATCAACATGGCACACGTGGGTCACTTGTTCTGACTCGGTTCTATTTTGAGATTTTCCTTCCTTTCTTTTTTTAATTGTATTTTGAACATGTAAAGTATTTACACGGGGCCAGGCGTGGTGGCTCACGCCTGTAATCCCAGCACTTTTGGGAGGCGGAGGCAGGGGAATCATTTGAGGTCAGGAGTTCGAGACCAGCCTGGCCAACGTGCCGAAGCCCCGTCTCTACTAAAAATACAAAAATTAGCGGGGCGTGGTGGTGGGCGCCCATAATCCCAACTAATCGGGAGGCAGAGGCGTGAGAACCGCTTGAACCTGGGAGGCAGAGATTGCAGTGAGCTGAGATTGTGCCATTGCACTCCAGCCTGGGCAACAGAATGAGACTCAGTCTCTAAAAAAAAAAAAAAAAAAAGGATCTACATGGTTCAAAAGCCGGACCGGCATTGCAGGCGTCCTCGGGGCATTCCCTCGGGCCCTGCCTGGACACCCCCTGCATCATTCCGCCGGGTCCTGACCGGGCTGCCTCTGCCTCCGAACAGGGTCTGGCTGTGACGCCATGTGAATGGGAGGCCGCACTAGCCCTTGCTGGGTGATGAGAGCAGGGGCTTTCCTCCGGCCTTCCCAGCCTACCAAGAGCGGGCACAGATTCCCTCAGCTTCTCACGGTCAGGGTGGGCAAGAAGAAGGAAACCCAGTGGCAAGAGTCCAGAGAGGGGAGGATGGCACCGCGGGAGGGAGGGAGAGTCCGGGGAGGGGAGGACGGCACCGCGGGAGGGAGGGAGAGTCCGGTGAGGGGAGGACACACCGCGGGAGGGAGGGAGAGTCCGGGGAGGGGAGGACGGCACCGCGGGAGGGAGAGTCCGGGGAGGGGAGGACGGCACCGCGGGAGGGAGAGTCCGGGGAGGGGAGGACACACCGCGGGAGGGAGGGTCCGGGGAGGGGAGGACACACCGCGGGAGGGAGGGAGAGTCCGGGGAGGGGAGGACACACCGCGGGAGGGAGAGTCCAGGGAGGGGAGGACACACCGCGGGAGGGAGGGTCCGGGGAGGGGAGGACACACCGCGGGAGGGAGGGAGAGTCCGGGGAGGGGAGGACGGCACCGCGGGAGGGAGAGTCCGGGGAGGGGAGGACACACCGCGGGAGGGAGAGTCCGGGGAGGGGAGGACACACCGCGGGAGGGAGGGTCCGGGGAGGGGAGGACACACCGCAGGAGGGAGAGTCCGGGGAGGGGAGGACACACCGCGGGAGGGAGGGTCCGGGGAGGGGAGGACACACCGCGGGAGGGAGGGTCCGGGGAGGGGAGGACACACCGCGGGAGGGAGAGTCCGGGGAGGGGAGGACACAGCGCGGGAGGGAGGGAGGGAGAGTCCGGGGAGGGGAGGACACACCGCGGGAGGGAGAGTCCGGGGAGGGGAGGACACACCGCGGGAGGGAGAGTCCGGGGAGGGGAGGACACACCGCGGGAGGGAGGGTCCGGGGAGGGGAGGACACACCGCGGGAGGGAGGGTCCGGGGAGGGGAGGACACACCGCGGGAGGGAGGGAGAGTCCGGGGAGGGGAGGACACAGCGCGGGAGGGAGGGAGGGAGAGTCCGGGGAGGGGAGGACACACCGCGGGAGGGAGAGTCCGGGGAGGGGAGGACACACCGCGGGAGGGAGGGAGGGAGAGTCCGGGGAGGGGAGGACACACCGCGGGAGGGAGGGAGGGAGAGTCCGGGGAGGGGAGGACACACCGCGGGAGGGAGGGAGAGTCCGGGGAGGGGAGGACACACCGCGGGAGGGAGGGAGGGAGAGTCCGGGGAGGGAGGACACACCGCGGGAGGGAGGGAGGGAGAGTCCGGGGAGGGGAGGACGGCACCGTGGGAGGGAGAGTCCGGGGAGGGGAGGACACACCGCGGGAGGGAGGGAGGGAGAGTCCGGGGAGGGGAGGACACACCACGGGAGGGAGAGTCCGGGGAGGGGAGGACACACCGCGGGAGGGAGGGAGGGAGAGTCCGGGGAGGGGAGGACACACCGCGGGAGGGAGGGAGGGAGAGTCCGGGGAGGGGAGGACACACCACGGGAGGGAGAGTCCGGGGAGGGGAGGACACACCGCGGGAGGGAGGGAGAGTCCGGGGAGGGGAGGACACACCGCGGGAGGGAGGAAGGGAGAGTCCGGGGAGGGGAGGACGGCACCGTGGGAGGGAGAGTCCGGGGAGGGGAGGACACACCGCGGGAGGGAGGGAGGGAGAGTCCGGGGAGGGGAGGACACACCGCGGGAGGGAGAGTCCGGGGAGGGGAGGACACACCGCGGGAGGGAGAGTCCGGGGAGGGAGGACACACCGCGGGAGGGAGAGTCCGGGGAGGGGAGGACACACCGCGGGAGGGAGAGTCCGGGGAGGGGAGGACACACCGCGGGAGGGAGGGAGGGAGAGTCCGGGGAGGGGAGGACACACCGCGGGAGGGAGAGTCCGGGGAGGGGAGGACACACCGCGGGAGGGAGAGTCCGGGGAGGGGAGGACACACCGCGGGAGGGAGGGAGGGAGAGTCCGGGGAGGGGAGGACACACCGTGGGAGGGAGAGTCCGGGGAGGGGAGGACACACCGCGGGAGGGAGAGTCCGGGGAGGGGAGGACACACCGCGGGAGGGAGAGTCCGGGGAGGGGAGGACACACCGCGGGAGGGAGAGTCCGGGGAGGGAGGACACACCGCGGGAGGGAGAGTCCGGGGAGGGGAGGACACACCGCGGGAGGGAGGGAGGGAGAGTCCGGGGAGGGGAGGACACACCGCGGGAGGGAGAGTCCGGGGAGGGGAGGACACACCGCGGGAGGGAGGGAGGGAGAGTCCGGGGAGGGGAGGACACACCGCGGGAGGGATGGAGAGTCCGGGGAGGGGAGGACACACCGCGGGAGGGAGGGAGGGAGAGTCCGGGGAGGGGAGGACACACCGCGGGAGGGAGAGTCCGGGGAGGGGAGGACACACCGCGGGAGGGAGAGTCCGGGGAGGGGAGGACACACCGCGGGAGGGAGGGAGGGAGAGTCCGGGGAGGGGAGGACACACCGTGGGAGGGAGAGTCCGGGGAGGGGAGGACACACCGCGGGAGGGAGAGTCCGGGGAGGGGAGGACACACCGCGGGAGGGAGAGTCCGGGGAGGGGAGGACACACCGCGGGAGGGAGAGTCCGGGGAGGGAGGACACACCGCGGGAGGGAGAGTCCGGGGAGGGGAGGACACACCGCGGGAGGGAGGGAGGGAGAGTCCGGGGAGGGGAGGACACACCGCGGGAGGGAGAGTCCGGGGAGGGGAGGACACACCGCGGGAGGGATGGAGAGTCCGGGGAGGGGAGGACACACCGCGGGAGGGAGGGAGGGAGAGTCCGGGGAGGGGAGGACACACCGCGGGAGGGAGGGAGGGAGAGTCCGGGGAGGGGAGGACACACCGCGGGAGGGGAGAGTCCGGGGAGGGGAGGACACACCGCGGGAGGGAGGGAGGGAGAGTCCGGGGAGGGGAGGACGGCACCCGCGGGAGGGAGGGAGAGTCCGGGGAGGGGAGGACACACCGCGGGAGGGAGGGAGAGTCCGGGGAGGGGAGGACACACCGCGGGAGGGAGGGAGGGAGAGTCCGGGGAGGGGAGGACACACCGCGGGAGGGAGGGAGAGTCCGGGGAGGGGAGGACACACCGCGGGAGGGAGGGAGAGTCCGGGGAGGGGAGGACACACCGCGGGAGGGAGGAAGGGAGAGTCCGGGGAGGGGAGGACGGCACCGTGGGAGGGAGAGTCCGGGGAGGGGAGGACACACCGCGGGAGGGAGGGAGGGAGAGTCCGGGGAGGGGAGGACACACCGCGGGAGGGAGAGTCCGGGGAGGGGAGGACACACCGCGGGAGGGAGAGTCCGGGGAGGGAGGACACACGCGGGAGGGAGAGTCCGGGGAGGGGAGGGACACACCGCGGGAGGGAGAGTCCGGGGAGGGGAGGACACACCGCGGGAGGGAGGGAGGGAGAGTCCGGGGAGGGGAGGACACACCGCGGGAGGGAGAGTCCGGGGAGGGGAGGACACACCCGCGGGAGGGTAGAGTCCGGGGAGGGGAGGACACACCGCGGGAGGGAGGGAGGGAGAGTCCGGGGAGGGGAGGACACACCGTGGGAGGGAGAGTCCGGGGGAGGGGAGGACGAGAACACCGCGGGAGGGAGAGTCCGGGGAGGGGAGGACACACCGCGGGAGGGAGAGTCCGGGGAGGGAGGACACACCGCGGGAGGGAGAGTCCGGGGAGAGGGGAGGACACACCGCGGAGGGAGGGAGGAGGAGAGTCCGGGGGGAGTCGGGGAGGGAGGACACACCGCGGGAGGAGGGAGGGAGAGTCCGGGGAGGGGAGGACACACCGCGGGAGGGAGAGTCCGGGGAGGGGAGGACCACACCGCGGGAGGGAGGGAGGGAGAGTCCGGGGAGGGGAGGACACACCGCGGGAGGGATGGAGAGTCCGGGGAGGGGGAGGACACACCGCGGGAGGGAGGGAGGAGAGTCCGGGGAGGGGAGGACACACCGCGGGAGGGAGAGTCCGGGGAGGGGAGGACACACCGCGGGAGGGAGAGTCCGGGGAGGGGGAGGGGAGGACACACCGCGGAGGGAGGGAGGAGAGTCCGGGGAGGGAGGACACACCGCGGGAGGGAGAGTCCGGGGAGGGGGAGGACCACACCGCGGGAGGGAGGAGCGAGTCCGGGGCGGAGGGAGGACACACCGCGGGAGGGAGAGTCCGGGAGGAGGGGAGGGACACACCGCCGGGAGGGGGAGAGTCCGGGGAGGGAGGCACACCGCGGGAGGGAGAGGTCCGGGGAGGGGAGGACACACCGCGGGAGGGAGGGGAGAGTCCGGGGAGGGGAGGGACACACCGCGGGAGGGAGGGAGGAGAGTCAACACACCGCGGGAGGGAGGGAGGGAGAGTCCGGGGAGGGGAGGACACACCGCGGGAGGGAGGGAGGGAGAGTCCGGGGAGGGGAGGACACACCGCGGGAGGGAGAGTCCGGGGAGGGGAGGACACACCGCGGGAGGGAGGGAGGGAGAGTCCGGGGAGGGGAGGACGGCACCGCGGGAGGGAGGGAGAGTCCGGGGAGGGGAGGACACACCGCGGGAGGGAGGGAGAGTCCGGGGAGGGGAGGACACACCGCGGGAGGGAGGGAGGGAGAGTCCGGGGAGGGGAGGACACACCGCGGGAGGGAGGGAGAGTCCGGGGAGGGGAGGACACACCGCGGGAGGGAGGGAGAGTCCGGGGAGGGGAGGACACACCGCGGGAGGGAGGGAGGGAGAGTCCGGGGAGGGGAGGACACACCGCGGGAGGGAGGGAGAGTCCGGGGAGGGAGGACACACCGCGGGAGGCAGATGGGTGGAGGAATCCGTGCACCCTGGAACTCGGTTTGTAGGAGTTCTTGGGCAGAGAATCCCGAAGGGCACGACAAGCAGTGAGAACAGCCTGGGTGTGGGCACGGGGGCCGGGAACCCTGGCGAGCCCCTCGGCAGGGGTGAGCTGCCAGCCTCGCAGAGGAACGTGGGCCAGGACCAGCTCACAGCTGGGCACCGGGTGGTTCCCGATGGCTCAAGCTTCTCCAACCTGCTCGAGGGCTCTGACGCTTGGCAGCGAAATGCCAGATTGTTTAGGAAGATCTAAAAAAGCTCAGCACAGATGTTAGCGAGGCTGTTAGGACACAGGCAGCCGCAGGCGGGGCCCCTGGGCGAGCCGACTGCACAGCCGCCTCGAGGGTGACGGGCACCGCGGGTAATGTGAGTAAGGCCGGCGCTCCGTGACCGGGCAGTTCCCAGCTCAGCATGCACCGGAGAAAAGGGCTCCTGGGAACAAGGGGCACCTGCCGTGGAGCTACCTGAGGGAGCAGGAGGGTCACTCGATGCCCATCAGGAATGGCCTCGGTAAGAGGGAACTGCACACGGCACAGGGAAGGGGAATTGCACGCGGCACAGGGAAGAGGAATTGCACAGGGAAGGGGAATTGCACGCGGCACAGGGAAGGGGGAATTGCACACGGCACAGGGAAGGGGGAATTGCACAGGGAAGGGGGAATTGCACGCGGCACAGGGAAGGGGGAATTGCACAGGGAAGGGGGAATTGCACAGGGAAGGGGGAATTGCACAGGGAAGGGGGAATTGCACGGGGCACAGGGAAGGGGGAATTGCACGCGGCACAGGGAAGGGGGAATTGCACGCGGCACAGGGAAGGGGGAATTGCACAGGGAAGGGGGAATTGCACACGGCACAGGGAAGAGGGAATTGCACAGGGAAGAGGGAATTGCACACGGCACAGGGAAGGGGGAATTGCACACGGCACAGGGAAGGGGGAATTGCACAGGGAAGAGGGAATTGCACAGGGAAGAGGGAATTGCACACGGCACAGGGAAGGGGGAATTGCACACGGCACAGGGAAGAGGGAATTGCACAGGGAAGAGGGAATTGCACAGGGAAGAGGGAATTGCACACGGCACAGGGAAGGGGGAATTGCACACGGCACAGGGAAGGGGGAATTGCACAGGGAAGAGGGAATTGCACAGGGAAGAGGGAATTGCACAGGGAAGGGGGAATTGCACAGGGAAGAGGGAATTGCACGCGGCACAGGGAAGGGGGAATTGCACAGGGAAGGGGGAATTGCACAGGGAAGGGGGAATTGCACGGGGCACAGGGAAGGGGGAATTGCACGCGGCACAGGGAAGGGGGAATTGCACGCGGCACAGGGAAGGGGGAATTGCACGCGGCACAGGGAAGGGGGAATTGCACAGGGAAGGGGGAATTGCACACGGCACAGGGAAGAGGGAATTGCACAGGGAAGAGGGAATTGCACACGGCACAGGGAAGGGGGAATTGCACACGGCACAGGGAAGGGGGAATTGCACAGGGAAGAGGGAATTGCACAGGGAAGAGGGAATTGCACACGGCACAGGGAAGGGGGAATTGCACACGGCACAGGGAAGGGGGAATTGCACAGGGAAGAGGGAATTGCACAGGGAAGAGGGAATTGCACAGGGAAGGGGGAATTGCACAGGGAAGAGGGAATTGCACGCGGCACAGGGAAGGGGGAATTGCACAGGGAAGGGGGAATTGCACAGGGAAGGGGGAATTGCACGGGGCACAGGGAAGGGGGAATTGCACGCGGCACAGGGAAGGGGGAATTGCACGCGGCACAGGGAAGGGGGAATTGCACGCGGCACAGGGAAGGGGGAATTGCACAGGGAAGGGGGAATTGCACACGGCACAGGGAAGAGGGAATTGCACAGGGAAGAGGGAATTGCACACGGCACAGGGAAGGGGGAATTGCACACGGCACAGGGAAGGGGGAATTGCACAGGGAAGAGGGAATTGCACAGGGAAGAGGGAATTGCACAGGGAAGGGGGAATTGCACAGGGAAGAGGGAATTGCACACGGCACAGGGAAGGGGGGCTTTCTTGAGCCCAGGGCTTTGAGACCAGCCTGGGCAACACAGTGAGACCTCACCTCCACAAAATTTAAGAATTTGCTGGGTGCAGTGGCGCACGCCTGTGGTTCCAGCTACTCTGGAGGGTTAGGAGGGGGAACTGCTGGAGCCTGGGAGGTGGAGGCTTCTGTGAGCCGTGATCACGCCACTGCACTCCAACCTGGGCGGCAGAGCAAGATGCTGTCTCAAAAACAAAAAGCCAAAGCTCGAAGTGCCCGGTGGGAATGTCGGTTGAGCGGGCAATTACTGATTCCTACTGAAATGGCATGATGCCCCTCCGTGGGACGTGTGTGTTGAGTCCTGGCACACAAGCGGACCGTATAAGGTCACCGCACCACTGTCTGTCACGGCAAAGGCCTGGAATTGACGCAGATGTCCAGGAGCCGGGTGTGGGAGGAAGAAGTGACGTGACAATGAGGAAGTCTGGCGTGCACGGTGTGGGAAGAACCTGCGATGCTTGCCCCGTGGACACAGCAAGGCGGAAGACACATGGGTGGCACACCCCATCTGCAAAAACGGGGGCGTGATGCACGTTTGAACCGGCTTGAGTATCCGTGCAAAAGCTAGGAAAACAACTCAGGAGCCACTGATGGCTAACAGTGGCTGCCTGATCAGGGAGGCAGAGAAGAGATGCAGACAGGGATGAAGAGATCACTCACTAAACGGCTTTTAAAACTCCGTGATGTTTTGAATCATGTGGACGAATGCAGTACCTACATCCAACATACAAGGAAGCCTAACACTGTGTGGATGACGCGGTACGTATATCCAACACGCACGGAAACCCGATACCGTGTGGATGCACACAGGACCTACATCCGACACGCACGGAAACCCGATACCGTGTGGATGCACACAGGACCTACATCCGACACGCACGGAAACCCGATACCGTGTGGATGACGCAGCACCTACATCCAACACGGACAGAAACCCGATACCGTGTGGATGCACACAGGACCTACATCCGACACGCACGGAAACCCGATACCGTGTGGATGACGCAGCACCTACATCCAACACGGACAGAAACCCGATACTGTGTGGATGACACAGCACCTACATCCAACACGCACGGAAACCCGATACCGTGTGGATGCACACAGCACCTACATCCAACACGCATGGAAACCCGATACCGTGTGGATGCACACAGCACCTACATCCAACACGCACGGAAACCTGATACCGTGTGGATGATGCGGCACCTACATCCAACACACATGGAAACCTGATACCGTGTGGATGCACACAGCAGCTACATCCGACACGCACGGAAACCCGATACCGTGTGGATGCACACAGCACCTACATCCGACACGCACGGAAACCCGATACCGTGTGGATGCACACAGCACCTACATCCGACACGCACGGAAACCTGATACCGTGTGGATGCACACAGCACCTACATCCAACACGCATGGAAACCTGATACCGTGTGGATGCACACAGCACCCACATCCAACACGCATGGAATCCAGTCTGTGCAGGAGAAACAGACACTGATGATGAAAATCTCAGCAGACTGTGAGGAGCAAGACGACATCGTAGGTGAATGTGAAATAAGCAGAGAGGAGAAAGACTGAGGGGGAGGCAGCGCGGGACGGGGCTGAGGCGCCCCAGCATCCTCGTGGGCACCCCTTGCAGCCCGAGCCCATCCTACCTGCACCCGTGGACCCCACGTCCCATGGCAGGCTGCGGGCATCTCTTAGAGAAGCAGATGGACCCTGGAAACAGAGCAGCGAGAGGTTCCGCGGTGTGTGCAAGCCCCTCTTCCTGGTTCAGGACCTGATTTAGGATCCCCAGTCTCCCCACCTGGCCCTCCTAGACAGCTGGAGACTTAGGGGTGGGGAGGCCAGCCCTGGCCCTCCCCTGGCTCCCTCGCTCTGTGACTGAGCCCCCTGGGTCTGCTGCTCACCTCTGCCGTGCCCTTCCCCGCCTTCTCTCCACCTCGGAAGGCGGTCAGCCCATCCTGCCACCTTGCAATGGCTGTTCCCCCTGCCTGGATGCCCTTCCCCGCACTGTTGTCCCAGGCAGCTCCTATTCACCAGTCAGGGCCCCGCCCAAACGCCGCTTCCTCAGGGAAGCCCTCCGACCTCCCTACAGAGTCCAGGTCCCTGTGGACATCCTCAGTGCCTCCCTGGTGGCCTTATCAATGCTGTGATTAAATCATTAGCGTATTTATTCAGTGTCTGAGGGTAGAAGTCATGTCTGAAATGCCACCTCGTCTGATGTGTCCAGAGTAGGCTGGGCAGATAGACGGCGCCTCATCGTGAGTGAGATAGTGAGAGAGAGAGAGAGGCTGTGAATGAGTCTATGAGTGAGTGAGATCGTGAGTGAGATCGTGAGTGAGACAGTGAGTTGGTGAGTGAGTGAGTGAGAGTAGGCCCAGCAGATACATGGCGCCCCATCATGAGTCTGTGAATGAGTCTGAGTGAGTCTGTGAGTGAGACTGTGAGTCTGAGTGAGATCGTGAGATTGTGAGTGAATGAGATCATGAGTAAGTGAGATCATAAGTGAATGAGTGATGAGTGAGTGAGATCGTGAGTGAGATCGTGAGTCTGAGTGAGTCTGTGAGTGAGACCGTGAGTGAGTCTGAGCGAGATCATAAGTGAATGAGTGAGCGAGATCGTGAGTGAGATCGTGAGATCGTGAGATGGTGGGTGAGATCGTGAGTGAGATCGTGACAGATTGTGAGTGAGATCGTGAGTGAGTCTGAGATCATAAGTGAATGAGTGAGCGAGATCGTGAGTGAGATCGTGAGATCGTGAGTGAGATGGTGAGATCGTGAGATCGTGAGATCGTGACAGATTGTGAGTGAGATCGTGAGTGAGATCACAAGTCTGTCAGGGAGTGAACGAGTGAGTGAGTCTGAGTGAGATCGTAAGAGAGATCATGAGTGCAATCGTGAGTGAGATCGTGAGTGAGATCGTGAGTAAGTGAGATCACAAGTCTGTGAGGGAGGGAACGAGTGGGTGAGTCTGAGTGAGAGAGAGACCCTCCTCTAGGATCAAGGAGACCAGGAGCAGAAAGAAGAGCTGGAGGAAGGCCCAGGAGACCAGCAGCTTGGGCATCCCTGCCCCAGTCCCCACGAGGCAGAGGCTGACCTGGCCGAGGGCTGTGAGGGCGCAGGGCTGTGTCAGGGCCAGCCGGGAGTCCACCAGCCCGCCCGGCGGCGGCTCCTTCCCCGGGACGCTGTTGTAGTAACTGTGCTCCACAGCCTCCTCCTCGTCCCCCCAGGCCGACTCCTCTGGCCCCGCCAGCCTGGGGGACAGACAGCAATGGCCGTGGCACAGGCAGGGCCCAAGGGGGCTAAACCCCCACAGCTTGAGCTTCTGGGGGAGCAGGAAGGCCTGAGTTCGAATCCCAGCCCCCCGCCTGTCGCTGAGGGTTCCCACCAGGAAACGCTTCGAGAGCGAGTGACCAGGCCCACTACGTCCTCGTCTCTGAAATGGAAAGTTGCACACATTTCCAAGCTGCAGCACAAAAGGCAGGACGTGGGCAAACCCGGTCTCCACTCCTTTCTGCCCATCTCCGGCGCCGCCCGGCAGCAGAGGGCAGGAGCCAAGAACCAGGACATCGCCGGTCAGGGTGGTAACTCTCTGGGATCAGAGTGCCCCCGCCCTCCGGCCCCAAAGGCGCTGGCGGGCTCCTCAGCAAGCACGGCCCGAGAGCCAGAGGGGCACACGCCGCCTGGCCCACAATCGCTGCCGGGAGAAATCACAGGGCAGCCTACGGAAGGCAGGGGCAGCTCCAGAGGCAGGCGAGGAACCCGTCCCAGCGTCGGAGCGCGCCAAGCAATGTGCGTGGAGCACGCTGTCCCTGTGCACAAAGGGGTGAACGTGAGCACGCGTGACCAGCACAGCTGGGAGCTCACGGGCCTGCACCTGCCCTCCCACCGCTGGAGGAACGTGACTTTCTAATGATGAATAGACTTAAATGCCTCCTTCTCCAAGGCCGGCTGGCAAACCCCAGCCCAGGGCCAAATCCAGCTCACTGCCTAGATCTGTGTGTCCCACGAGCTAAGAATGGGCGTTCAGCCTCTAAATCATCAAAGTTAAGTGTTTGAGAAAACATCCAGAGAATCATATTTTGCGACACGTGACATTCACACTTCAACGTCTATGAATAACATGTTACCAGCACACAGACACGCCCACCCCTCTACACATCTTCTGCGGTGAGACAGAGGCCGTTGAGCCGGCCGTGCGTCTGGAGGAGGGATGTTGGTTATAGCGGCAGGGCTGACAGCCTCGGGCACACCGGGGAGTCAGCGCGCTCAGTCCTCCCCAGTCCTGGGGGCGGGGATGCGTTCACCCGGGTGTTACAGCCGAGGAAACAGGATCCTCTGGCTGAGCCACATTCTCAGGGGACAGGGAGGGAGGGACAAGGGCAGGACGGAGGCAGAGGCCTGCAGGAGGTGGAGCCGGCTCTGCACCCGGGCAGGTCGCTGGGGGCGTCCCCAGGGCATGGGGGAGGCGGGTCTGTTACCTTTCTGGGGGCAGTGCCACCTTGGGTGGGCTGTGCAGGTACTGCTTGAAGCGCAGCTCGAAGGCTTGGCCGACGGTGCTGATGACGCTCTGGGCCAGGCCTTCACAGCACTCCAGGATGTGGCAGGCTGTGGGGGCATTGGTCATGCGGCCTCCAAGCCACACGGCCATGCCCCCCAGCCACGGGACCCCCACCAGCCTCCCCGGGGAGCCTCACCTCTCTGGTTGATGGGGTCCTTGGCGACGTAGGCCACGTAATCCGTCATGTCCTGGGGGCAGGGAGGGGCCAGCTGGACCTGCCTGGGCCCCCCACCGGGATTCCCAGCCACCCACCCCAGCAATGCAGACAGATGGGGCAGTGGATGTGGGCACAGGGTACGTGAGGCGGGCTCTGGGGAAGGGCGAGAGGGTCTCGCGGCTGCAGGGGGCGGCGGGGCTGCAGGTCCACCCCTATCCCTGGCCTCACCGTGTCTCCGCCCGATGCAAAGGAGATGGACGGCATGTGGTGGTTGGCGATGACCTGTGGGGGCAGGAGGCACACGTGGTCATGGGGGCCCCACTACGAGGGCAGGGGGCCCAGCAACTGTACGAGGGCCACAGCGAGGAAGGGGGCAGGGGCAGGGATGTGGGGATGGAGACGTCCCCTGGACAGGCACCCACTGCAGCCGGGTCCTGGGTCAGCCTAGACGACCGAGGCTGGGATGTGGAGGCCCCAGCAGGACGGGACTAGGGCCCTAAAGGGTGTGTGGGGTCCGCAGGAGGTCACACGGGAATGTGAGTGACAGGACAAACCACCCCCACTGCAACACCACACAGGCACCTGCCCAGACGCTCACGCACACACATCCCATGCCCCACACATGTGCACACACACACACACCCACACACCCGAAGCAGCCGTGGGAGGGCTGGACCCACATTCCTGACTCCCTTGTCTATGTGCAAGAGCACCTGTGAGTGCATTTGCATGCTCATGTGAATGCTCATTTGCATGCTTGTGTGCTTATTTGCATGCTCATTTGCATGTTCATCTGCATGCTCATTTGTGTGCTCATTTGCATGCTTGTGTGCTCATTTGCATGCTTCTTTAATGCTCATTTGCACGCTCATCTGCATGCTTGTGTGCTCATTTGCATGCTCATTTACATGCTTGTGTGCTCATTTGCATGCTTCTTTGCATGCTCATTTGCACACTCATCTGCATGCTTGTTTGTGTGCTCATTCGCATGCTTGTGTGCTCATTTGCATGCTTTAATGCTCATTTGCACGCTCATCTGCATGCTTGTATGCTCATTTGCATGCTCATTTACATGCTTGTGTGCTCGTTTGCATGCTTCTTTGCATGCTCATTTGCATGGTTCTGCTTCACTTGCTTCCCGTCACTCAGATCTCTCTAGGCCCCAGTGAACCCCCACTACCAGCCACGTCCTGAGTTCTCCCTACAGAACATCCACTCCTCAGCCCCCATAGGGACCCTGGAGGCTCTCCCCTGGCCAACCCCGGCCCAGCCAGGAGGGTCCGCTCGGAGCCTCAGCGTCCTGTCCGTATGGCGGTCAGGGGTCCGTGCCTCGCAGGGTCGGGGCGGAGATGGAAACTGCGTGGAAACAGCCCTCAGCCACCCCCGGCCAGCTCCATCCTTCTCTAACCTCCTCCCTGAAGCCCCAGCTGACCCTCGCCGCCACCCGCCGCCCCAACGCCAGCCCAGGGACGCTGCCTCACCCCCAACCCCTCACGATGGCCCATGCTAACTTCTCCGACAGGGAGACGCCTCCTCTCTCAGCCAGACCTCCCTGAGACCCCCTCCTCACCACCCCCCAGAGCCCTCCAGGAAGTGTCTCCCAGCACACACAGCCCAGCACACGCTCAGGACACCCCTCGCCTGGCCTCGCAATGCCTCCTAGAATCTAGTATTTCCTTCATTTCTGCAATCATGTTTTTTTGTTTTTCTGGTGTTTTGAGATGCTCTGTCGCCCAGGCGGAGTGCAGTGGTGCAATCTCGGCTCACTGCAACCTCCGCCTCCCGGGTTCACGCGATTCTCCTGCCTCAGCCTCCCAAGTAGCTGGGATTACAGGCGCCCGCCACCACGCCCGGCTAATCTTTGTATTTTTGGTAGAGTCGGGGTTTCTCCATGTTGGCCAGGCTGGTCTCGAACTCCTGACCTCAAGTGATCCGCCCACCTCGGCCTCACAGTGCTGGGATTAGGGCCGCCGAGCCCGGCCTGCAGCGATGATACTTCTGCTGTTTGTTTCCCCCTGAGGACTGGTAGCCGGGTTTATCCCCCTCCCCCAGGCACCGTGGACGTTGGGGTGGACTACTCTCTGGGTGGGGCGTCCTGGCCACTGCGGGGTGCTGAGCAGCGTCCCTGCCCCCACCCACTCCATGCCAGGAGCACCCCGGTGTTGGGACAGCTTGCCCAGGCGGGAGCCCCTGAGCTGAGCCCCGTGAAGGCAGCGGCTGCACCCCCAGCTCCCGCTCAGCAGGGCCTCGGCTCATCTTTCCGGATAAATGCCACCTGCTGCCCACCCCCAGCGCCCAGCCTGCCTTTGCCTCGGTGGTCCTAGGACTCCTGGCCCCTCTGGGGGTCTGGGGACGCCGGGGAGGAGGGCAGACCCACCTGGCGCGTGGCGGGCACGGAGAGGCTGAGGCCGTCGGTGGAGATGTGGATGGAGATGCTCATGCCGGCGAAGCGAAGGTTGCTCTTGCCCAGGACAGACGCCAGGGCCTTGTTGGGGGCCTGAGTTGGTGGCGGAGCACAGCGAGGGGCCATGGGTGGGGGCCGCCGAGGGGCTCCCAGGATGGCCGCAGCATCCCCGCGGCTCCCGAGTGCCCCACCGGCCCCACGAGAGACCACAAGCCTCACTCACCTTTTTCTTCCAGGATCCCCGGACGCCAGGCACGGCCTCGTGGAGCCGGTTGATGGCTTCCCTGGGGATGGGAGGAGGGGGCTTAGAGAGTGTGGTGGGGGTGGTCAGGGGGAGAGCTGGGGAGGAAGGAGTCAGAGAGGGCGGGGGTCTGGGGAGGGGGCAGGAGCTCAGAGAAGGGCGGAGTCAGAGAGGGGAGAGGAAGGCAGAGCGGCAGGGGATGGGAGAGGGTGGGGGCTGGGGAACCTGGGGGACAAGTGCCCAGCAGGACAGGTCCAGCCCACCCCGTCTGCATCCTTGCATCCGGCAGATGCCCGGCCCCCAGGTCCAGCCCCTCTACCACCGTCTCTTTCCCGGGGACCAGCGTGTCCCTGGCCTCGGCCCAATAGGAAGGCGCGGGGTCAGATCTGGAGGTTGGACCAGCGAGCAGGAGGCCCTGAGCCTGAGCCCAGTCCCGTGTCCTGATCCTGTCTGCAGTGCCGGAGGAGTGACCGCTGCTCTGGAGGGCCCCTGAGTGGTGGCAGAAGCTGACCCCGAACGAGAGCGCCTCAAACCACTGGTCCCCAGGAGAAGTCAGAAAGTCTACGGGGTCCTGCAGGGGCCTCGGAAATGGCGTCGTGGAGAAACCAGACTCCCCCGACCCAGGGCGCATGGGAATTTCCACGGCACGGCCGCTGTGGAAAACAGCCTGGGGACTCCTCAAAAGCTTAAAAATTGTCCGGGCGCGGCGGCTCCCACCTGGCATCCCAGCACTTCGGGAGGCCGAGGCGGACGGATCACCTGAGGTCAGGAGTTCGAGACCAGACTGACCAACATGGAGAAACCCCGTCTCTACTAAAAATATAACAACTAGCTGGGCGTGGTGGCGGCGCCTGTAATCCCAGCTACTCAGGAAGGCTGAGGCAGGAGAATCGCTTGAACCTGGAGACAGAGGTCGCAGTGAGCCAAAATCTCACCATTGCACACTCCAGCCTGGGTGACAGAGCGAGACTCCGTCTCAAGAAAAAAAAAAAACACAAAAGAATAGAAAAGAAAAAAAGAGGCCGGGCGCGGTGGCTCAAGCCTGTAATCCCAGCACTTTGGGAGGCCGAGACGGGTGGATCACGAGGTCAGGAGATCGAGACCATCCTGGCTAACACGGTGAAACCCCGTCTCTACTAAAAAATACAAAAAACTAGCCGGGCGAGGTGGCGGGCGCCTGTAGTCCCAGCTACTCGGGAGGCTGAGGCAGGAGAATGGCGGGAACCCGGGAGGCGGAGCTTGCAGTGAGCTGAGATCCGGCCACTGCACCCCAGCCTGGGCGACAGAGCGAGACTCCGTCTCAAAAAAAAAAAAAAAAAAAAAGAAAAGAAAAAAAGAAAGAAAAGGAGCGAGGCTCTGACCCAGGCCACTGTGGATGCAGCTTGGGAAAGTCACGCTCAGTGAGAGACGCCAGACACAGGAGGCCACGCAGCGCGTGATCCTATTGCTATGAAATGTCCAGGACAGGCCGATCCACAGACACAGGGAGGGGATGGCTGGTGGGTGCCGGGGCTGGGGAGGGGACGGGGAGTGGCTGTGAGGGGGACGGGGTGTTTCGGGGTAATGAGGATGTTCGGAACCAGACAATGGTGGTGACTGTGAAGATCCTAAAAAGCCCAGGTGAATCGTTTGATGTGGGAATTACATCTCACATACGCACGTGTAA
Source organism: Macaca nemestrina (assembly GCF_043159975.1). Lineage (NCBI taxonomy): Eukaryota > Metazoa > Chordata > Mammalia > Primates > Cercopithecidae > Macaca > Macaca nemestrina. The sequence continues at coordinate 599,129 of NC_092144.1, forward strand.
ACTACCCCACATAGGTTTATTTAAGTCTATATGAATGGAATCAACCAGTTTTCACAGAAGAAAAGGGTGTCGCTCTCCTCCCTGCTTAAGCCCTGGTCATATCCACAACCCCTGAGATTCCTTTCCAGACACCGCATAGCATCCTGAGGTCACCGTGTGGAGAACAGAGCAGGGACACAGAGAGGCCGTTGGGCCCTGGTCCCAGAGGGAACCCGCCAGGCCCTGCACCCCCCGCCGTGCGGAGACGTGCCCAGCACCCTGCGAGCAACCGGCGTTCTTTCCCTCTTAGAGGAGGACCGAGGCCTGCAGGGCCCAGTGATCGATGCCTGGCATGGGGACAGGGCGGAGACGTGGTGTGAAGCGGGAGGGAGGTAGGAGGGCGCCGAGGCTGTGTCCTGGGGTCCCAGCACGGCTGTCGTGGAGCCCATCACTGCCGCCCTCCAGCGCCTCACACAGCCCTATGTGGCCAGGGCAGGGTTGGAGGCTCACCTGGTCACCTGCGTGCGTGTGTTAAAGTCCAGGGAGCGCATGGAGCGGAGGACCTCGATGCAGCCCATGTACTGAGGGGAGAGAACAGGTGTCAGACGCCATCGGAAACCCCGCAGTGGAGCCACGTCCCTTTTCCCCACAGCCCTTCGCCTCCTCGGCCACCCCTGGGGTCGAGCCCTTTCCTCTGCCCCTGGTGGCTCCGGGGCCTTCCTGCCTCCCCCACCTCAAGGCCTGGACACTGTCCCAAGAGCCACCCCCTCGAACTCCAGGCATGTTTTTCTCTGTTGCTGTTTCTCAGGGGCCTGGTGGTTCCCCCCAAGGCTCTATGGTGCTTGGTCCCTTAACCGTCTTGCCCTTGTTGGTCTCTGTTCAGCCAGCACCTAAGCCGAGGAGTGTGAGGACGGTGCGATCCCGAGCACTTCTCTATCTCCAGCGCCCAGCTCAGGGTCTGGCAAACAGTGGGGCGGACGTCCTGGCAGCCACAGATGCACACACTGCTGGCCTCGCCCTCCACAGGAAGTTTGCGGGCTCCCGGCCAAGACAGCCGTTTCCGTGAAACGGGAATTCACCGTCTCAACGACTCTGATGATACCGACGGACAAGAGGGGCAGAGGCGTCCCGCCGAGTCCCTGGCCTGTTTCAGTGCCGTGAAGGGTGGGGAGCAGGGCCAGGAGGCCACAGCGTCCTTCCATCCCTGGCCCTTGCTGGTGGGAGGGGAAGGGGCACAGCCCACGTCATCTCTATGAAATGTCCTACAGAGGCAGCGAGAGGACGTGTGGGTGCCAGGGATCGGGGAGTGAAGGCTGACGGAAACACATTTCCTACTGGGGTCATGAGCAATGCTGGAGTTAGACAAAACGGGTGGTTGCACAATATTATGAATGTACTAAATGCTACTGAATTGTGAAAAATGCAACAAGCAAAATGATTAATAATGTTATGTGAAGTTCACCTCAGTTTTTTAAATGACCAACAAACACTTTGACCCTGAAACTCCATTTTTAGGACTTTACCCCACAGATACACCAGCCTGAGGGCTTCTGAGGTGTGTATAGGTCACTGTGTGGGTTGGCCCAGGCGCTGCCCCTCTCCACGGCTCCATGTGCCTGGAGCAGGGCAAGCAAGGAGCAGAGACAGACGCGAGAATGCAGGCAGGAAGCAGAGGCCACAGGACCTGGGCTGTGATGAGGGGCAGGGGTTCATCCTGGGCCAGCTGGGGAGCCAGAAAGCACTTCAACAGGGCATGGACTGAGAGGCCTCACCTCCTGTTGAATGGATGGATGATGGGTGGATGGACTGACAGACAGAGGATGGATGGATGAATGAAAGAATGGATGGAGGATGAATAGATGGCTGGGGGAGTGAATGGATGGATGGATGATGGGTGAGTGGATGGATAGATGGGTAGATGGATGGACAGGAATATGGACGATGAATGGATGGGTGGGTGGATGGATGGAGGGTGAATGGATAGATGGGTGAGTGGATAGATGGATGGATGGGTGGATGGGTGGGTGGGTGTATGGATGGGTGGATGGATGGGTGGGTGCGTGGATGGGTGGGTGAATGGATGGGTGGATGGCTGGATGGGTGGATGGATGGGTGGATGGGTGGATGGATGGATGGATGGATGGATGGGTGGATGGGTGGATGGATGGGTGGATGGGTGGATGGGTGGGTGGATGGGTGGATGGATGGATGGATGGATGGATAGGTGGATGGATGGGTGGATGGATGGATGGATGGGTGGATGGATGGGTGGATGGATGGGTGGATGGGTGGATGGATGGGTGGGTGGATGGATGGGTGCGTGATGGGTGGATGGGTGGATGGGTGGATGGATGGGTGGGTGGGTGGGTGGATGGACAGATGGGTGGGTGGATGGACGGATGGGTGGGTGGATGGGTGGATGGATGGGTGGGTGGATGATTGGATGGGTGAACGGATGGATGGATGGGTGGATGGATGGGTGGGTGGATGGATGGATGAGTGGATGGGTGGATGGATGGTTGGGTGGATGGATGGGTGGATGGATGGGTGGATGGATGGGTGGGTGGGTAGATGAGTAGATGGGTGAATGGATGGGTGGATGGATGGGTGGGTGGGTGGGTGGGTAGATGAATGGGTGGGTGAACGGATGGGTGGATGGGTGGGTAGATGGGTGGATGGATGGGTGGATGGATGGGTGGATGGATGAATGGATAGATGGATGGGTGGATGGATGGGTGGTTGGATGGATGGGTGGTTGGGTGGATGGGTGGGTGGATGGATGGGTGGGTGGGTGGATGGATGGGTGGATGGATGGATGGGTGAACGGATGGGTGGATGGGTGGATGGGTGGATGGGTGGATGGGTGGATGGATGGGTGGGTGGATGGATGGGTGGGTGGATGGATGGGTGGATGGGTGAACGGATGGGTGGATGGGTGAGTGGATGGATGGGCGGACGGGCGGACGGACGGACGGGCGGACGGGCGGGCGGGCGGGCGGGCGGACGGGCGGGCGGGTGGGCGGGTGGATGGGTGGATGGGTGGGTGGATGGATGGATGGATGGATGGATGGATGGATGGATGGATGGGTGGACGGATGGATAGATGGGTGGATGGATGGATGGGTGGATGGATGGGTGGATGGACGGATGGGTGGGTGGATGGGTGGATGGATGGGTGGATGGACGGACGGACGGACGGACGGGTGGGTGGGTGGATGGATGGACGGGTGGACGGGTGGACGGGTGGACGGATGGACGGATGGACGGGTGGGTGGGTGGATGGGTGGGTGGATGGGTGGGTGGTTGGGTGGATGGGTGGATGGATGGGTGGATGGATGGGTGGATGGATGGGTGGATGGATGAATGGATGGGTGGGTGGATGGATGGATGGATGGGTGGGTGGGTGGGTGGATGGATGGATGGATGGATGGATGGATGGATGGATGGATGGATGGGTGGGTGGGTGGATGGATGGATGGGTGGATGGGTGGGTGGGTGGGTGGGTGGATGGATGGGTGGATGGGTGGGTGGGTGGGTGGGTGGATGGATGGATGGATGGATGGATGGATGGATGGATGGATGGATGGATGGGTGGATGGGTGGATGGATGGGTGGGTGGGTGGGTGGGTGGGTGGATGGATGAACAGATGAATGGACTCTAGGCATGTAGTAGACAGGTCAGACCCTAAAGAAATTAGCCACAGTCCCTGTCCCTAGCACTGGACTCCCCCACTGAGGAGGCAGCTTTGGTGGGATGCTGGCTGGTCAATGGCTGTCTTCTCTCAGCAGAGCGTGTGCCTCTGGGGCGGTGTCTGCCTCGGTGTCTGGTGCTCCAGGGCCGCAGGGTGAGGGATTCTCATTCGCTTACCTGCCCCCTTCTTAACACACAGCCCACTCCGGTTGTGCGGCTGAAACCCTGAGCTGTGCGGTGCGTGGGCCCTGTTGTGGGGACACAGCCTAGTGCAGGAGGAGGCGGGGGGCAAACCCTCCGTGGCCCACGGCAGCTCACGAGGGGAAGTGCGATATCCCATTGGCTGAGAACAGGGACTGCAAACTCAGATGCCCACAGCCTGCAGGATCAGCCGGGTAAACACACTAGGTTGGATGCAGCGCGGTGACGACACCAACACCTCGTTAATTCAGGACGCTCGTCACGTGCGAGGCTCTGCTGTTCGCAGCAATGGCCCCTGGGAAACGGAGGCCTAGGTGGGAGGGTGACTGACCGGCTGGGCCACACGCCCTGCAGAGCTGGGTCCTGAACCCACATCTCTGGGCTCCAGGATCTGCACTGCTCCCCCTGCATGACGGGAAGAGGTGGGGACCTCGGCAAACGGCGTGTCCCATGCTCCGGGGGCCCAGCGCTGCCGGCCGTGTGCTTTTTTTTTTTTTTTTCAGAGAGTCTCACTCTGTCGCCCAGGCTGGAGTGCAGTGGCCGGATCTCAGCTCACTGCAAGCTCCGCCTCCCGGGTTCCCGCCATTCTCCTGCCTCAGCCTCCCGAGTAGCTGGGACTACAGGCGCCGCCACCACGCCCAGCTAATTTTTTTGTATTTTTAGTGGAGACGGGGTTTCACCGTGTTAGCCAGGATGGTCTCGATCTCCTGACCTCGTGATCCGCCCGCCTCGGCCTCCCAAAGTGCTGGGATTACAGGCGTGGGCCACCGCGCCCGGTCATGTGCTTCTTTTAAAAGAGACAAGGAAATTCAGGATTTTTCTGTGAAATTCCCCCAGTTTGTAAATATCAATGCTGGGTCTGAATGTCTGTGCCCCCCTCAAATCCCTCTGTGGAAACCTAAGCCCCACAGTGAGGGTATTTAGGGGGGGTCTTTGGGAGGCGAGGAGGTTATGAGGGCTCCACCCTCAGGACTGGGATCAGCGTCCTTGCAAAAGAGACGGCAGACAGAGCCCGGCCCTCCACCACGTGAGGACACAGGAGAACACGGCCCTCTGTGAAGAGGCCCTCGCCAGACACCGAATCTTCCGGTGCCTCGATCGTGGCCCTCCCAGCCTCCGGAACCGTGAGAAATAAATTTCTAGGCCTGGGACAGCAGCTCATGCCTGTAATCCCATAACTTCAGGAGACCAAGGTGCGAGGCTCTCTCGAAGCCAGGAGTTCAAGACCAGCCTGGGCAATACAATGAGACCTCATCTCTACAAAAAAATAATTTTTAATTAGCCGGGCGTGGTGAGTGGGGGCCTGTGGTCCCAGCTACTCAGGAGTCTGAGGTGGGAGGATGGCTTGAGCCCAGGAGGTCGAGGCTGCAGTGAGCTGTGAGGGCACCACTGCACTCCAGCCTGGACGACAGAGCAAGACCATGTCTCAAAAAACAAAAATTTTTAGGCCGGGTGTGGTGGCTCACGCTTGTAAACCCAGCACTTTGGGAGGCCGAGGTGGGTGGATCACGAGGTCAGGAGTTTGAGACCAGCCTGGCCAACATGGCGAAACCCCGACTCTACTAAAAATACAAAAATTAAAATTAAAATTAAAAAATTAGCTGGGCGTGGTGGTGCGAGCGTGTAATCCCAGCTACTTGGGAGGCTGAGGCAGGAGAATCGTTTGGACCTGGGAGGCGGAGGCTGCAGACAGCGGAGCTCGAACCACCACACTCCAGCCCAGGTGAGAGGGAGACTCTGTCTCAAAATAAATAAATAAATAAAGACAAGCACTGAGGGAGATTTGAAAAGACAGAGACACAGAAGGCAGGGGCCGTGTGAAGACAGAGGCAGACAGCGGAGGGGCCGTGTGCAGCCGAGGATGCCAGCGCCGGCCTGCAGGCACCAGACGCCGGAGGGCCTGGGACAGAGCCTCCCTCAGCGTCTCCTACAGAAACCAGCTCTGCCCAATCTTGGCTTGGACTGTGGGCCCAGAACGGTGATAGAACAAGTCTGTGTGTGTGTGTGTGTGTTTTGGTTTTAGTTTAGTTTTGTTTTTGTTTGTTTTTTGAGACGCAGTCTCGCTCTGTCGCCCAGCCTGGAGTGCAGTGGCGCGATCTCGGCTCACTGCAAGCTCCGCCTCCCGGGTTCAAGCGATTCTCCTGCCTCAGCCTCCCGAGTAGCTGGGACTACAGGCGCCCGCCACCACGCCCGGCTAGTTTTTGTATTTTTAGTAGAGACGGGGTTTCACCGTGTTGGCCAGGATGGTGTCGATCTCCTGACCTCGTGATCCGCCCATCTCGGCCTCCCAAGGTGCTGGGACTACAGGCGTGAGCCACCACGCCCAGCCGTCTGTGTTTTAAGCCCCACAGTTTGTGGTGGTTTGTGGTGCAGCCCTGGGACCCTCCCACAGAAGGTTGGGGGGAGCCCTGGCGACTTCACGTCCAACCTTCCCCTTTGCAAATTCAGAAACTGAGGCCCGGAGAGAAAGCATGACCCAGAACCCACCCTAGGAGGTTAAGGGAAGGAGCCACTCTACAAGTCCATAAACTGAGGCTTGGAGAGGGGAAGGGACCTGGCCGGCCTCAGGCACGCAGCAGGCCAGGGCAGATGCGAGCCAAGGTCCCGTGTCTGCGTTCCCAGCCTGGGAGACCGTCCGAGTCTCCACCAGGACCCTGCACTGCGGCCCACGTCACCTGCCGGGACCCTGCACCACGGCCCACGTCACCACCGGGACCTACCTCTTTGCCATGGTCCATATTAGTGTCATTTACTTGATATTTTCCTTTTAAATAAACTCCACTTACAAACATAACCGCATTTACTTTTTAAAGGAAATTGCAGGAAACAAAACATCTACAGCAGATGAACGGATAAATCCCCTGGGGTCCATCCGCACGCGGGAACGTGACCCAGACGCGAAAGGAGCCAGGCTCCGGTACGGGCCACAGCACACACTGAGGACGCCACGCTCCGTGAGAGACGCCAGACGCGAAAGGCCACACGGCGTGTGATCCCGTTTCTATGAAATGTCCAGGACAGGCTGATCCACAGGGGCAGCGAGGGGACGCGTGGGCGCCGGGGCTGGGCAGGGGGCGGAGGGGAGGGAGGGCTGAGGGCCGGCGATAAGTTCCCATTTTGCGTGATGGGAGCGTCCTGGAACCAGACACTGGTGAGGGTCGCACAACCCTGTGGGCTGCACTAAATCCACGGAATTGCACGGTTTAAACAGGTAAGGATTAGGATATGTGAATTATATCTGCATTTTTAAAAATGTGCATGAGAACCAGGCACGATAGCTCACGCCTGTCATCCCAGCACTTTGGGAGGCCGAGGTGGGCGGCTCACCTGAGGTCAGAAGCTCAAAACCAGACTGACCAACATGGTGAAATTCCGTCTCTACTAAAAGTACAAAATCAGCTGGGCATGTTGGCTTATGCCTGTAATCCCAGCTACTCCGGAGGCTGAGGCAGGAGACTCACTTGAACCTGGGAGGCGGAAGTTGCAGTGAGCCACGATCGCACCATTGCACTCTGGCCGGGGCAACGAGAACAAAACTCCATCTCAAAACAAATTTAAAAATCATATGAGGAAAAGAGGAAAGTTCACACTGCAACCATAACTCCCTGGTTTTCCATTAAAATAAACGTATTAATAAGATGAAAAGTCTCCATTCACACGAGAACCCTAAGGCTTTGCTAAAACAAGTACGTGAAGGTTTGCTGGGTGCTGGGAACCAGGATGTCTGCACGGTCTCAACGTCTGTCTCCCCAGATCACGTTCCAGGGCAGAACGACCAGATGCCGGGGCGAGGGCTGGGGAGGCCGCAGGCAGCACTTGGCCGAAAACGTGCACGGCCTGGCCTGCGAGTGGCTCCCGGGGCGTGCGCTGCGACGTCCCCATGCACCTGTCTCCCGATTCCACCAGTCCCCACAGATCTTCCTAATTATAAGGGAAACAAACAGCAGCATCACCGGGGAGAAACATCACCTTCACCAAGTACATTCATTTCCCGGGACTGCCGTGAGCAAAGGCCACACACGGGGGCCACAGGAGCTGATCCAGCCGGGAGTCTGAGGTCAAGGCGTGGGCAGGGCCTCGCTCCCTCCGCAGCCCCGGGGAAGGGTCCTTCCTGCCTCTCTCAGCTTCTGGGGGCTCCCGGCGGCCTTGGCTTGTGGCCGTGTTACTCCAGTCTCCGCTTCCTTCTCCACACAGCTATCTCCTCGTGTGTTTCTGTGCAAATTTCCCTCCTCTTAGAGGACACAAGCCATTGCATTTAGGCCCCACCTCTACTCCAGTAACTCCAGTGTGGCCTCATCTTAACGTCTGCAAAGGCCCTTTTCCAAATAAGGTTCCATTCTGAGGTTGGAGGTGGACCTGAGTTTTGGGGAACACCATTCACCCCAGGACACCAGGTCGTCAAAGTCTCCAGCACCAGTATCAAGACAAACCAGCACCGGGCGTCCTCCTGACATGATGGGCTGGAAGACACAGCACCCCCCGTGCTTCCTGCCAAAAACAACCTCAACCGGATCGCAGGCAGACACCAGGCAGATACAAACAGGGACGGCAGCCCAGCGGCCGGCGTGCACCCTTCAACACTCCCGGCTCCCCGGGACGGAACAACTGCGAGGCTAGAGGCGGTTAAAGAGACAGGACGGACGGGGCACGGTGGCTCACGCCTCTAATCCCAGAACGGTGGGAGGCCGAGGCGGACAGAGAGCTTGAGCTCGGAGTTCAAGAGCAGCCTGGGCAGCGCGGCGAAACTCCATCTCCACAAAAAAAAAATACAAAAATTAACCGGGTGTGGTGGTGCATGCCTGTAATCCCGGCTACTCGGGAGGCTGAGGCAGGAGAATCGCTGGACCCCAGGGAGCGGAGGTTGCAGTGAGCCGAGGTGGTGCCATTGCCCTCCAGCCTGGGTGACAGAGCGAGACTCCCTCTCTAAAAAATAAATAAAAATAAATAAAAATTAGCCGGGCGTGGTGGTGCACGCCTGTAATCCCGGCTACTCGGGAGGCTGAGGCAGGAGAATCGCTTGGACCCAGGAGGCGGAGGCTGCAGTGAGCTGAGATGGGACCAGTGCACTCCAGCCTGGGTGATGCTGAGTGAGGTCCTGTCGCAAAAACGGAAAAAAAAAAAAAAAAGGCAGAATGGCTAAATGCAACGTGGGATGGGAAAATACAGGTTGCTCTGGCACTGCTGGGAAAATTGGTCACATTTGAATCCACACTGAAAATGTGATCGGCTGGGCGCCGTGGCTCAAGCCTGTAATCCCAGCACTTTGGGAGGCCGAGGGCAGATCACGAGGTCAGATCGAGACCATCCTGGCTAACCCGGTGAAACCCCGTCTCTACTAAAAAATACAAAAAACTAGCCGGGCGTGGTGGCGGGCGCCTGTAGTCCCAGCTACTCGGGAGGCTGAGGCAGGAGAATGGCGGGAACCCCGGAGGCGGAGCTTGCAGTGAGCTGAGATCCGGCCACTGCACTCCAGCCTGGGCCGCGACAGAGCGAGACTCCGTCTCAAAAAAAAAAAAGAAAGAAAGAAAATGCGATCTCAGGATTGTGAGGGTACGTTTCCTGACTTTGTTAATTGTACCATAGCTACGTTAGAGAAGATCCTTGTCTTGGACTATACACCCTGGCGTGTTTGAGGGTAGAGGGCTATCACGGCTGCAACCTTTCTCAATTGTTCATCAGTAATGACAGTAGTAATCACGGTTTATACGGCAGGAGGCTGAGGCAGGAGAACCGTCTGGACCCGGGAGGCGGAGGGTGCGATGAGCCGAGATCATGCCGCTGCGCTCCAGCCTGGGCAACAAGAGTGAAACTGCGTCTCGATAACGATAATAGTAATTTATACAGACAGAATAAACGAGGCAAGACGTTAATAATCGGCGGATCTAGGTGAATGACACACAGGGACTCTGTAACTTTTCATCTCAATAGAATTTCCAACTTACAAAACCTGGATGGATCCTACTGTTCTTATTTCTTTTATCTAAGGTTGAAACCATTTAAAGGTAAATTTCTTTGATGCCCTGCACCACGCTGACCAGTGCCGCCCTCTGCCCCGGCCACAGCCCACATCAGCGCCCCCGGCTGTGGCTTTCCACAGGGGTGAGGGGTGAGTGCTGCCCTGGGGGTGCCGCGGAAACCTGGGGCACTGTGGGCCGTCGTCGCCAGGCGGGGCAGCCGGCGCTACAGGACGGAGGGGCCTCACAATGACACCAAACTGTCCCCAGGGCCTCGCAGCGTCCTCCAGGCAGCATGTGGGGAAAGCCTTCCGTGGCTGCCACGCCTCCAACCTAACTCCACGTGCCCCGTAACGCCAGAGGCCTGCGCGGTTCCGTGTGCTGCTTTTTTATGGTGGTAAAACACACGTAACATACAGTTTAGGGTTTTAACCGTCTTGGAGTGCAGGGTTCAGTGGCGCTCAGCGCATTCCCGGAGCTGTGCGGCCACCGCCGTCTCTCCGGAACGTCTACATCTTCCCAGACTCAGACCCCGACCCCGTCACTCACTCCCCGTCCCCTCCCCAGCCCCGTCCTACTTTCTGCCTCTGTGAATCTGATGGCTCTGGGGACCTCCGACGGTGGAATTGCACAGAGCTTGTCCTTCTGTGTCTGGAGTCTCACTGAGTGAGGCGTCCTCAGGGTCCGTCCGTGCCGTGGCCTGGGTCAGAGCCTCATTCCTCTTCTTGGCCGCGTCGTATTTCAGCGTGTGGATGGCCTCGTGTCTTTCCTTGGTCGCGTCGTATTGTCGTATTTCAGCGTGTGGATGGCCACGCCGTGTTGATCCACTCATGCCTGGGTCCAGGCGATTCTCCTGCCTCAGCCTCCATGAGGGAAGCGTTTGCCATTTCCAGCCAATGGGGGGAGGGAGAACAGCCGGAGTCTCTTACGAAGAGCCCAGGAAGGGACCTCTGCTCCCAGCGGACGTGGCCGGGCCCCGGCGATGTCGGGAACTGTGGCCACCATCTTCTGACCCTGAAGGTCGCCAAGCCAGCGTGCTGAGGACAGCAGCACAGAAAGACGGCAGAGGCTGTGGTCACACCACCCTGAAAACGCCCGATGCCATCCGGCCTCGGAAGCTGAGCAGGGTCAGGTCTGGCTGGTACTTGGATGGGAGAAGGACAGAAAGAACCCAGGTGGCCGGGCGCGGTGGCTCACGCCTGTAATCCCAGCACTTTGGGAGGCCGAGACGGGTGGATCACAAGGTCAGGAGATTGAGACCATCTTGGCTAACATGGCGAAACTCCATCTCTACAAAAAATAAAAATAAAAACACTAGCCGGGCGAGGTGGCGGGCACCTGTAGTCCCAGCTACTCGGGAGGCTGAGGCAGGAGAATGGCGTAAACCCGGGAGGCAGAGCTTGCAGCGAACTGAGATCTGGCCACTGCACTCCAGTCTGGGCGAAAGAGCCAGACTGTGTCTCAAAAAAAAAAAAAGAAAGAACCAACCCCCCAGGTATGGGTTCTTTGTTCTCAGAAACAAAACTCAGGTTTTGTTTCTGAGGCAGGGTCTTGCTCTGTCACCCAGGCTGGAGGGCAGTGGCACAACCTTGGCGGACTGCAGCCTCGAATTCTCGGGCTCACGTGATCCTCCTGCCTCAGCCTCCCACGTAGCCAGGACCACAGGTGTGCACCACCCTGCCTGGCTAATGTTTTTTACTTTTTTGGTGGAGACAGGGTTTCACCACGCTGCCCAGGCTGGTCTCAAACTCCTGGGCTCAAGTGATCCTGCCACCTTGGTCTTCCAAAATGCTGGGATTACAGGCGTGAGCCACCATGCCCGGCCAGAACCCAGATCTTCAGGGATGCTGTCAAGCCATGGGATTCATCCACCGTGTCAACTTGCCACACCCAAACCCTCGCCTTCAAGGAAAAGTTGCATTTGGAGCTGAACCATGTCAACTGTCACCCTCTCACAACTCCCTGCACGTCCCAGCGTAAGGCGCCCACGATGCGGGAAGGATGAAGTGTCATTTCGCCGACCGTGTCCCGCTTTGCGTCCATCCCCTGCCGGGCCTGGGCTCCGTGCACCAGGAGCAGAGGCGGACACGCCCAGGAGACTCTCCCTGAAGCGCTCACGAGATGAGGTGCGTGAGGGCACCACAGACAGCAGGACGACCTAACCCGTGGGACTTTTGTGTGCGGACGAGCCCAGCGCCAAAATGGCACGTGTCGGAGGAACGCGGGGTCGGTGCCCACAGACCTTGGCACGGACTCTGGCCTCTCCACAAGAGAAGCCCTGCGTCTTTTTCAACAGAGACCCATTTTGCTCAGGTCTACGCCTTCAGGTGAGGCCGGAGGATCAGGCATAAAGATTCATCCAGACGAGCCGTCCAGCAGGGCAGCTGCTTCCCGCCTGGGGCCACTTAGGTTTAAAGTCAGGTAAGATTAACTTGGCACCGCAGCACAGGCCACACCTCAAGGCCCAGCTGCTCACGGGACTCGCGGCAGCCACGCTGGACGGTGCAGACACGGACGATTCTGCTGGGCAGTGCCGGGCTGGGCTCACGAGAACCAGGGCAAAGTCGGCGGGGGATTCCCGGGAACGATGTCCCCATTCACGGAAGAGCCCTGCAGAGACAGGGGACCCTGTTCTGCCAAACCAGAGCCACCACCTTTCGGCCAGGGCAGGAACTGACCCGAGGCCAGCAGAGACCCCCGGGAAGCACGGTCTCCTGTGGCTGCCCGAACAGATCCCCACAAACAGAGCTTAAGACCACAGAAACGGGCCAGACACGCTGGCTCACGCCTGTAACCCCAGCACTTTGGGAGGCCGAGGTGGGGGGATCACCTGAGGTCAGGAGTTCAAGACCAGCCTGGCCAACAGGGTGAAACCCCGTCTAAAAATAAAACTAAAAATACAAACAAAATTAGCCGGGCGTGGTGGCGCGTGCCGTAATCCCAGCTACTGGGGAGGCTGAGGCAGGAGAATTGCTTGAACCCGGAAGACAGAGGTTGCGGTGAGCCGAGACTGCACCACTGCACTCCAGCCTGGACCACAAGACCGAAAGTCCGTCTCAAAGAAAAAAAAAAAGACCACAGAAATCCACAAAAATGCTTCCTCACACAGGCCTCGGGGCCGGAAGCCCATCCGCTCCGGAGGCAGCAGGGGAGGGCCCGTCCTGCCTCTCCCCGTGCGGGTGGTGGCCGGGGCTCCTCAGCATCCTTGGCCCGTGGCCCTGTCGCTCGCCTCTGCCTCCCTCATCCTGTCCCGTGTCCTCTCGGCGCCTTCACGCGGCTTCTCGTAAGGACAGCGGTCACTGGGTCAGGGTGACCTGAATCCAACGTGACCTCGTTTAATGACACCTGCAGAGATCCTGTTTCCACAGAAGGCCTCATTTTGGGGTTCCAGGTTGGCAAGAATTTCGGGGGGATAACAATGACCCGGAGCCGGGACCAAGTCACTGAGCCGCCGACCCCGGGTTCTTCTCGCAGGAGACAATCCAGGTCCCTTCGGTGCCCGACGGCTCCAAGTCAGGTCTGTGGTGACGGCCCCGAAGGTCTCACCAGTGCTGTGACCCAGGGGAGGCTCTCGGGAAGCTCTTCGACCTGCTGTGCCTCAGCCGCCTCATCTGTAAAATGGGTGGACGCCCCAGGGCTGTGGGGAGAATGGAACCCGGGGCTCCACGGAACTCTGAGCACCGCGCAGGACTCGGCGTGAGCCTCAGCACCCGAGGTCCTGCATTTGCAATGATGCAGCCCACGGCGCTCGGACGCGGGGCCCACGCAGCTGCTGGTCCAGCGTCCAACGTCTCGCCCGCACACCGGGATCGCTGCAGGGTTCTGTGGGGGTTCTGTGATGCCCGGTGAGCGGCCCAGCCCATCCACTCCCTCTTGCTGCTGTCACCAACTACCACAAATTGAGTGGCTCGACACAACACAAGCTAATCCGCTTAGGTTACAGGTCATAGGTTAGAGGTCAGAAGTCTAAAATCAAGGTGTGGGCGGAGTTGGTCCCTCATCTGCTCTGCCTTTCCCAGTGTCCCAAGGCACCCACATCCCTCCGCTGGGGGCTCCTTCCTCCCCGTTTGCAGCCACAGCGCAGCCTCTTCCAATCTCTCTCCGACTCTCACCCCCTGCTGCGAGGACACCGGGTCCCCAGATCATCCCATCTCAGGGTCCTTCATTCGGTCCCACCGGCAGGTCCCCTGTCGCTGTGTGAGGGGCACCTTTGCAGAATCGGAGGGCTGGATGTGGACATGGGGGCTGTTGCTGTGCCTCACACCGGTGCATACATGATGCGTGCTCTCAGAATGTTGTCTGGCTCCCACAGGAGGACCCTCAGCCCCGGGTTCTGGTCCTGCTTTTCACTGCGTAACCTCAGACACAGCTCTGCCTCTCTGTGCCTCAGTTTCCCTCAGCGCATAGGGCCCCTCCAGCATGGAAGATCCCTGAGGGCCTGAGCCACGGGCCACAGCCCCCGGGTGATGGGGCTTGGCTGTCCTCTTCCTTAACTCAGGTTTCCCTGTGACCAGCAGGGACTGGCTGTCCCTGTGCCTGCCATGACGTAGGTGACGGGGAACGGGGCTCCCAGGGGACAGCACTGGGGGCTAAGGCCAGTCAAGCTCCCTGGGGTTGCAGCCCCTCGTCCATGAGCAACTCCTCTGGGCTCCAACACAGGTTCATTGTCCACTTCTCCCCTCACCTAGGTCCCCTGGCCTCGGCCACCGCCATCTGTCGCAGCCTCCTCCCGCGTCTCTGCTGCCCTTCCAGACCCTCCTCCTCCCTCAGCGCCACTTCTACAAGGCCCCCTGGGCCTTCAAAACTGCACACACTCGGCCGGGCGCGGTGGCTCAAGCCTGTAATCCCAGCACTTTGGGAGGCCGAGATGGGCGGATCGCAAGGTCAGGAGATCGAGACCATCCTGGCTAACCTGGTGAAACCCCATCTCTACTAAAAAAAAATACAAAACACTAGCCAGGCGAGGTGGCGGGCGCCTGTAGTCCCAGCTACTCGGGAGGCTGAGGCAGGAGAATGGCGTGAACCCGGGAGGCGGAGCTTGCAGTGAGCTGAGATCCGGCCACTGCACTCCAGCCTGGGCGACAGAGCAAGACTCCGTCTCAAAAAAAAAAAAAAAAACTGCACACACTGCACTGTCCCCCTACTTAAAACCACCCCCACTCCTCGCCACAGCCCACAGAGAGAGTCCTCCCTCTCCAGCTCCAGCCTTGCTGATCTCCTTGCGGTGACGTACACGCGCCAGGTCGGCTCCTACTGTGCCTTTGCACCTGCTGTGCCCCGCCCGGAACTCTGTCTGCAATCCCCACGGCTTCGGGCCTTTCCACCTGCTGTGCTCCGCCCAGAACTCGGTCTGCAATCCCCACGGCTTCCGGCCTTTGCACCTGCACCTGCTGTGTCCCACCCAGAACTCTGTCTGAAATCCCCACGGCTTCAGGCCTTGGCACCTGCTGTGTCCCGCCCGGAACTCTGTCTGAAATCCCCACGGCTTCCCGCCTTTGCACCTGCTGTGTCCCGCCCAGAACTCGGTCTGCAATCCCCACGGCTTCGGGCCTTTGCACCTGCACCTGCTGTGTCCCGCCCAGAACTCTGTCTGAAATCCCCACGGCTTCGGGCCTTGGCACCTGCTGTGTCCCGCCCAGAACTCTGTCTGAAATCCCAACGGCTGCGGCTTCCATGGCTCAGGTCTCAGCTTCAAAGTCGCCTCCTGGGAGCGGGTCCCGGGGAGGCGGAAGCAGGTTCGGGGAGGAGGAAGCGGGTCCAAGGAGGCAGAAGCCGGTTGTAGGCTGCAGGCCGAGGGCTCCTGAGGCCGACAATCCCAGGCCCCCAGACCACACGTGGGAAGGGAGTTTTCGCAGCCAGCTTCTGGGGGCTCCCGCACGTTTTGGTGGGCCCTGGCTTGAGACCCCGTGGCCCCCACCTCTGCCTCTGTCTCCTCACGGCCCACTCCTTTGTGCGTCTGAGTCTAAATTTCCTTCTCCTTATAAAGACCCACCCTGATCCAGCCAGGCCTCATCTTAACAAGATTACATCCGCAAGGACCCCATTTCCAAATAAAGTCAGACTCCTATGGTACATGTATTGTAGGAGGACCCCACTGAACCCAGCTTAGGGGGAGGGATCCTCACTCAACCCAGCGTAGGGGAAGGACACCACTGAACCCAGGGTAGAAGGAGGGACCCCACTGAACTCAGTGTAGGAGGAAGGACCCCAATGAACCCAGTGTAGGAGGAGGGACCCCACTGAACCCAGAGTAGGGGGAGGGACCCCACTGAACCCAGAGTAGGGGGAGGGACCCCACTGAACCCAGAGTAGGGGGAGGGACCCCACTGAACTCAGTGTCCAGAAAAGCAAAGACACAACCCGATGGGAACACAGGCTAATGTTCCTGGCTGCAGAGGCCAGCTGGGAGCGGGGAGCACTGCCCCACCAGCAGGGGCCTGCGGGAATGGCCGATCATTTTCCCAGACACCGTAATGACTGCAGCTGTAGGACAGCTGCTCTCTCAAAAGACGGGGGACTATGCAAGGCCCTGTCACCTTTGCAGGTGACTTCACACAGTTTATCAAAAACCACAGAGGGGCAGACCCGTCAGCAGAGGTGAAGGTTACAGTCCTAGGTGGAGGCGCGCTGTGTCCACGCGCCCGCCTTCCCCGCGTGTTTGAAAACGTTCATTTATCATAAGATCCAGGATAAATAAACAAAGGCCGCTTCTTTGGCCACCCTGGAAGTCCCTGCAGCCTCCCATCTGGAATCCTGGGGTCTGTCCCGGCGCCAGCCCCCTTCCAAACACCCCTTCCCGCACCCCCACCGCAGGCCAGGGTCTCGGGCCCCGGCTGTCACCCGTGAACAGCTGTCCAGGGGGCTCCGGCGGCAGAGACACCCCGGCCGCTTGTCACTCTCGGCCTCGCCCGCCCCATCCGAGTGGGGGGCGGTGCACCCGCGCATGCGCGCCCCTCCCCCGCCGCCCTCTCCCCGCCCCTCCCCACGTGACGCCGTGGGAACCCGGACCCCAGCGCCTCCGGGTGGGGGCAGCCGCCGGGCGCCGGCTGGAGATGGGGGTCCGGGGTGGCGGGAGAGCAGGAAGGATGGGGAGGGGGCACCTGGCTCGCGGGGTCCGGGGGGTCCCGGAGGAAAGGGTGGGGGAGGGGAGGCCGCCGCGCACGGGCTCCCGGCGGGGGGGGGTGGGGGGGACTCACCCGCACGACGTAGGAGACCCCAGGCCCCAGGACCCTGGCGTCGGGGTGTAGCCAGCCGTGCGCGGGCTTGTGGATGAAGCTGCCCTTCCGGATCCACTCGGCGGCGGCGGCGTCCCCGGCCCCGGCCGCCCCCCGCGCGCCCCGCGGCCCCCGCGCCCCCGCGCCCCGACAGCGGCTGAGCGCGGGCAGGGGACAGGGCGCCGCACAGCGGGGCTCGCAGGCGCCCAGGACAGCGGCCGCCAGCGCCGGGACGCCCCCCGGGCTCGCCGGCTCGGACTGGGGGTCCGCGCCCCCCGAGGCCCCAGCCGCCCGCGCCGCCGCCGGGCCGCGACCCAGGAAGCCGCCCGGGGCCGCGAACTTCCACTGCGGCATTCGGGGCAGCAGCGCGCAGAAGGTGGTGGGCGCCTCGGGCTCGGGGGGCGCCGGGGGCGCCGGGGGCGCGCGCCCTCCCGGACCCTGCGTCATGGCCGCGGCCGCCCCACGGAGCCCGACCGGGCGCTGCGCCTGGCGCGGAGGAGGCCCTCCCGCTCCGCCCGCTCCCTCCCGCCCCCGGCCCGGTGATGTCATCCGCCCGGCCCAGCGCGCAGCCGCGGGGGGCTGCGCCCCTGGGACCCCGGCCCTCCTCGTCCCGGCCTCCTGGCCGCGAGGCTGGGGAAACTGAGGCCCTCTGAGGACACTGGGCGCTGGCCTGGAACCCGCAGCCAAGGCGGGACGGGGCTTTGAACCCAGAACCCCGTCAGCGACCCTCCCCACTGCGCCCCCCACCCCCGCCCGCCGCCCAAGTTCCCAGAAGGACCGAGGTGGAGAGGCTTAGCAATCACCTCCCTTCTTTCCCGTTGACTAAGGGGGAAACTGAGGCCCGGGGAGGCGTGGCCAGGGAAAAAACCCCAGACCCTAAGGTCAGCCCCTCCCTCTCCGTTGTTCCAGCTAGAGGATACCTCAGGGTCACCCCTATTTCCTAGTGGGGAAACTGAGGCCCGGGGAGGGGAAGGGGCGCGGCCGAGGGCGCACAGCGGAGGCTCAGACCCAGGAGTGCCGGCTCTGGGAAGGGGTGCTAGGAGCGGAGCCTGGCCCCTGCTCTGCGGCCTGTCCCGGCCTCAGTTTCTCCGGCTGTAACCCTGGGGGGCGGGCTGGAGGGTCGCGGCCCTTCCTCTCTCATTTCTGGGGAGCCCAGTCCTGCACCAGCTCATCTGAGCTCTGGGCCCCAGCCTCAGCCTCTCCGAGACCGGCCGCACCTTCCCTCCAGGGTCGGTTCCTTATGCACCAGAAAACGGGGTGTCACTGTCACCCCGGGACCCAGCCTCCTGGCCCGACCTGGCCGGAGCACCCCAGCCCCTGCCCGGCCCCAAGCAGGGCTGATTGCCGGGAACAAAGGGAGGGGCCGGGACGCGCCGGCAGGTGGGGAGGGGGGCGAGGCCGCCCGGAGCCTGATCGATAAATCAGAGGATGAGATCACAGCCGGCGCCGCCCGCGGGGCCGGGGAGGCGGGGAGGGGAGGGAGGCGCGCGGCCGCGATTGGCCGTCTCTGCCCGGGCGCGCGTCGGGCTCGGATCGCCCCTGCGCGTCCGCGGGAGGAGCGGATCGTGGGCGCGATGGGTCGGCTGGACCTGCGCGCGGTGGGTGTGTTGTGCGCGGGGGGGACGCTGCGTCTGGGAACGTGTCCAGACATACGCAGGGGATCCAGGCTGCAGGGTCCGGGGTGTGTTCACCTAGTGGGTGAAGGATGGGTCAGGTTTGGCGGCCCCAGGCCGAGGGCTGTAGGGTGAAGAGAGGGCGGCCCCACCACCCCTTCTCTGTGCCCTGCGTGCCTCCCAGGCGGCATCCCTCAGAGAGGTCCCGGGGCAGCGTCCGACCCTCCCAAGCTCCGGGATTAGAATCTTTTTGGATGGGAGGTTTGTATGGTGGTCCCGGTGCCATCCTTCCCTGGCACACAGAGGGCTCAGTCACAGGGCACCACCAGTGGGTTTCCTTCCTGTTCCTAGGAGACAGTGGCAGGAACTGAGTCCAACGTCCAGGGTTCAAATCCTGACATCAGACTGAGGCAGGGGCTGGCAGCACGCCCCAGGACAAATGTCCGGTCTCCCCAAAGCACCATTTCCTCTCAGTAAATGCCACCTGGTCCCGAGTTGCTATGAAGCATAGATGATCTTTACTAATATCCAAAACATAGCAAGCAGCTACTGATGGCAGATATCAGAATACATCAAGCTCCTATACATCCTTCAAAACCCTGCTTCAATATTCCCTCTTCCTGGAAGCCTACCCGGCTCCCTGCTCAAAAGCTTGGCTCCCTCTCGTGGTCTCTCAGACCCCCTGGGCACCGCAGGGCTGTGGGTCTGGCTCTGGAGGGCAGCGTTTGTGTCTTCTTTCTGTGACGTCAGTAGACACATTAAATGAGCCAGCCGGTGTGATGCTGACAGCTTTGCAGCCCGGGAGAGGTTTATTGGCTAAGCAACTGTAGAAGGTGGAGGGGGAAACGCACAGGCCTCAGGGCTGCCTCCAGCCTGAGTCTGGGCTGGGACCGGGGCTGGTGGCCACATTTCCATGAGACAGGGAAGAGTCCGAATGTGGCAGAAACCCAAGCTGTGATGAGGACCCAGGCCCTAGTGGGGCTGGACGCCGAGTTCTAGGACACAGGAAGCTCCGTCTCCAGCCAGCTACTGGGGAGGGCCGGAAGGTGTCCCTTTCCCCGCCTGGCCTGGCCTGGCCTGGTGTGACCTGGAAGAAACTGGAAGAAACTGGGGCACTGGAAGGAGACTCACCCTGCACCCTGCAGAGGGCCACGGGTCACAGCCCCCAGGGACTGGAAGGATCAGGTGTCCTAGAAGGACCCGGACAGTTCAGGAAAGGGAAGGGAATACTGGTTTCCCAGTCCCTCTCGGCTTCTCCTAGCCCCTCCAACAAAAGCCAGGCCCCAGGAGAGGCCCGCCCACGCCCCCGTTCACCGTGTGGGAAACAAGCCTGGCCTAGCAGCAGCGGCCGGGCAGCCTGTGCCCCGAAGGCCTGGAGGGTGTGGCGGCGGCCATGGTGCTGGCCCGTTTTGAGTGGCGGATGCCCATAGAGAACGCTGGAGCCCTGGCTTTGTTCACGGTGACCTGCTCTGGGCAGTGGGCGCCTGGGCCGGGGGTCTCCTCCAGGGGCCGCGGGGCCCGGGGCCGCCCCAGCATGGTGAAGGCGGGCAGGCGCTGGCGGTAGGTGTTGGCGTCCGGGCTGTCGTACTGGCCCGGGCCTGGTATCTCGGCAGGATCCTGCGGGGGGCGGACAGGGGGTGTGCGGCCCACCACCGTGTAGCTGGGGCTTCTGGGCTTGGTGAAGATCTGTGAGCCCCACAGAGGGGGCATGGTGTAGGTATTAGGGGCAGGGGCTGAGGTGTCCAGGGGCTTAGGAGGGAGGCGGCAGCCCAGGGTGAAAGCTGGCGGTGTCCGATGGCGCACAGGGGGCACTTTCTCTGGGCTGTAGGCCCCAGGGCCTGGTGTCACCTCCAGACCTGAGAGAGCGGGGAAGGAAGGGTGGCACTGATGTCCTCACCTGCTCAGAGACCCGGCATGGCTCCCCATTGCCCGCATGCACCCTGGAGCTCACAACGCTTCTCAAGTAACCCAGGTGCATTTCTCTCCCTTCCCCATTCTCCATACACACAGTCTGTTTTCCAAGCCTCTAGGACTTTGCCCAAGCTGGACCCAGGGCCAAGCATGCCTTCATTTTCCACCCCTCTTCCCTTCTGCCTTCCCCATACCATCCAGGGTAGAGCCCTCACAGCTCTTCTCGAACCCCTCAGCCTGGGTTTTCCCGTCTCTCCAGACATGAGCACACTGAGGTGGGATGGTCTGCACTGCATCTAACCGCCCCACCAGACTGAGATGTCATAGAGAGGAAGGAATGTCAAATCTACTCCGACTCACCAGTAGTTGACTGTTTGAGTTAATGGGTGAACAGGATAGGTAGGAGGTGAGTGGTTGAGTGAGGAGTGAATGTTTCATGAAGGGATTTGTAAATGGATGGATGGATGGATGGATGGATGGATGGATGGAACGGTTGATGGATAGAAGGAAAAAAGTAAGGATTCATAGATGAGTGGGTAGGTAGGTGGCCGAATGAGTGGGTGGATGGATGGGTGAGTGGATGAGTGGATAGATGATGGAGGATGGATGGATGGATGGATGGATGGATGGATGGATGGGTAGATGGGTGGATAGATGATGGATGGATGGATGGATGAATAGGTGGAAGGATGGATAAGTGGATGGGTGGGTGGGTGGATGGGTGGATAGATGAGTGTGTGGGTGGGTGGATAGATGGATGGGTGGGTGGGTGGGCAGGTGGATGGGAGAATGGAGTCAGGCAGGTGCCTCAGGTGTGCAGGTAAGCTGTTGGGTGCCTGTGAAAGACATTGCCGATTTGCCACAATCCCCATTCACCTCTCACCTTCTGACACCAAGGCCGGCTGCCCCTGTGGTCATGTGTGCTCAGGGCCTCCGTGACCCTGACCCACTTCACTCATTCAGTTTTCCCAGCCCCTGTGGGCACTGGAATGGCGGCCTCTTCTCCGTGTCCCTTGGATTTGATCACTCCAAAGACACTGGCATTCGAAGAACTCCAAGGATAAGAGGGAGAGGGAGGACAGGGCAGGAGAGTTGCTGAGACCCCGGAAAGCAGGTCCTCGTGTGGCTGCATGGGGTACTCACCCCGAGACTTGGCCCGGCCCTGCATGGAGTAGGCGGGGGTGCAGCTGCGGCCAAAGCGTGTGACTTTGGGGTCCAAGAAGTAGATGGGGCCCGGGCTGGTGTCCTGAGGTGGTGCTGGGGAGAGGAACCCGGAGTGCTGGGAGTGACTCCAAAGACAGTGCCTGCCCCACCTCCCGCCATCAGTGCCCCTGTTGGCCCCGAGACACTCCCACCAGGTCAGAGGCCACCCCAGCCCCATCTCGGAGTGGTCATCCCGGGGGCCCTGAGTTGTGGCTGCCTGAACTGAGTGGCCTCAGGTCCCTGCTCTGACTGTCTCAACCAGCTCTTCAGTCTCCTCACAATCGAAGTGCTTCCTGCGGCCGGGCGCGGTGGCTCAAGCCTGTAATCCTAGCACTTTGGGAGGCCGAGACGGGCGGATCACGAGGTCAGGAGATCGAGACCATCCTGGCTAACACGGTGAAACCCCGTCTCTACTAAAAAATACAAAAAACTAGCCGGGTGAGGCGGCGAGCGCCTGTAGTCCCAGCTACTCGGGAGGCTGAGGCGGGAGAATGGCCTGAACCCGGGAGGCGGAGCTTGCAGTGAGCTGAGATCCGGCCACTGCGCTCCAGCCTGGGGGACAGAGCGAGACTCCGTCTCAAAAAAAAAAAAAAAAAAAGAAGTGCTTCCTGCGTGCTCTGCTCTGCTGCTGTTTGCAGTCCCCTCTGCCCCTCTAACCTCTGCGCAGGTGTGGGCTGGAGAACCAGCTCCTGGGTTTGCTGGAACTGGACATAATTAGGCTGAGTGTGGTGGTACACAATCGTGATCCCAGCGTTTTCGGAGGCCGAGGCAGGAGGGCCACTTGAGCTCAGGACTTTGAGACCAGCATGGGCAACACAGTGAGATCCCGTCCCTTCTAAAAATTTAAAACTTAGCCACGCATGTTGGCAGGCACCTGGGGTCCCAGCTCCTCGGAAGGCTGAAGGGGGAGGATCACTTGAGCCCGGGAGGTTGAGGCTGCAGTGAGCTGTGATTGTGCCGTGGCACTCCAGCCTGGGCAACAGAGCAAGACGGAGTCTCAAAAAAAAACTGTACATAAAGTAAGAGTAACAAGAGCAACTAGGCCCTGAGCCAGTGCCTGGGCTTGTTGGCAAGTCTCATGCTTAAGAGAGGGGCTCGGCGTTGGACCATGTTTAAATCCAGCAGGGCCTCTCATGAGCCGGTGACCCTGGCCAAGTCATTTATCCTAAGCCTTATTTTCCTCGTCAGTATGTTGCGAAAATCAAACTGTGAGAGCATCTGCAGAAGGGAGTGATCCTGGGCCCTTGCAGTTCGTGATTGGGACCGGTTGCCATGATTGCCATTATTGCCACGCCAAAGTACATCCAGTGACGGATGCCGGGCACTTGCGTGTAGCAGCCTGACCAGGGTTCACGGCCCCACAGACCGCCTGTGCACACACTCAGTACACATGGCAGCGAGCCACGGGTGAGGGAAGAAACGTCATCCAAACCTTCGCCCTCTCCTGAGGAGTCCGTGGCACGCAGTGTGGCCCAGACACAGCTCCAGACCTCCCTGCCACAGGCACGAGTACTTGCACACACGCTGTGGTCCCCAAGGCAGGCTCACTGGCCACACTCCAAGGGTGGTCACTGACCCTTAGCCACAGCCTCATCGTTTCTTTGACTGGCAGGAGGGAGGGGGTCTATGTTTAGCCCCTTCCCTAGGCCCAGGGCAAATACAGTCCCCCAGGACTGCAAGAGGCTGGGGAGTTAGAGCATCTCCCTCCATCGCCCAGGCTGGAGAGTGCAGTGGCTCGTGGCTCACTGCAGCCTCCACCTCCTGGGCTCAAGCAATCCTCCCACTTCAGCCTCCTGAACAGTGGGGACCACAGGTGCCACCACCATGCCCTGCTAATTTTATATTAGAAACCCTTCATCATGGCCAGACGCGGTGGCTCCCGCCTGTAATCCCAGCGCTTGGGAGGCTGAGGCCATGGATCACGAGGTCAGGAGATCGAGACCATCCTGGATAACACGGTAAAACCCCGTCTCTACTAAATGTACGAAAAATTAACCGGGTGTGGTGGTGGGTGCCAGTGAGCCGAGATCACGCCACTGCACTCCAGCCTGGGTGACAGAGCGAGACTCCGTCTCAAAAAAAAAAAGAAAAAGAAAAGAAAAGAAAAATCCCGGATTATGATCCCATCGCCCCTCTGCAGATGCCTGGGCCTCGCTCACGTGACCATAGACTCGCCTCAAAGTGCTCACTGTGCAGGGCTTGGCCATCAGGACTCCCCATGCTGAAGCACTGATCGTAGCCTCTGTCCTGCACCTGGAACCTTCCTGCCTTTTCTTCTGCCCTCCCCAACCCCAGGCTCAGTGCCCCGTGAGAAATGAACACACCCCAGATCATCGTGACATTGCTCATCTCTAGACCTCAGCCTACAAAGCATGCTCTGCCTGGAGTTCAGTTCTTCTGAGGGCTCCACCGAACTCCTACTCATCCTACAAAACCCAGATCCCATGCTCCACTTCCAGGGAGCCTATCCTGGGCCTTTAGCAAAGTGTGCACGACTCCCACGCCACCAGGCTCCCCACGCTGTCTCTGTCCCAGGAAGTGTCCCGAGACTGGGGTTTGAACCTGGGAACTCAGACCTGTCTGGGTCACAGGCTAAGTTCTTAACCCGGTCCTGGGGACAGGGGATGCTGATGCCTTCACTGGCCTTCTGGGACCCCTTGCAGCTTCCTGAGTCCCAGTGTGGTCTGGGATTTTTGCTCATTCGGAAGGCTGAGAACAGGCTGCTGTCCTGCCCCTCCTCCAGCCAACCCTCCCAGCAGGCCTCTGTCCATATGAACCAAACTCCCCACACAAGACCCTTCCGACCACACTCCCAGCCCAGCTGGGACCTTGGAGCAGTGGTAGAAAATGGAGGGATGGAATTTGGGAGCACCGATGGAGGGGTGGAATTTGGGAGGGGTGGAATTTGGGAGTACCGATGGAGGGGTGGAATTTGGGAGTACCGATGGAGGGGTGGAATTTGGGAGCACCGATGGAGGGATGGAATTTGGGAGCACCGATGGAGGGGTGGAATTTGGGAGCACCGATGGAGGGATGGAATTTGGGAGCACCGATGCAGGGGTGGAATTTGGGAGCACCGATGCAGGGGTGGAATTTGGGAGCACTGACATCCGCTGGCCCGTGGTAGCAGCACCACTAATGCACACCAGCAGCTCCCTGTGCACCAGGCACGGTCCACGCCTGAGCCGCGTCACTCGTCAGAGCCCATCGCAGCCACTGCGCCCATTCTAGACAGGAGCAAGCACCACAGGGCAAGGCCACCAGCCTGTGGCACAGCGAGCCAGTGAGCTCCTTGGCTGCCCTCCCGCCGTGCTGCCCTCCGGCCGTGCTGCCCTCCCGCCGTGCTGCCCTCCGGCCGTGCTGCCCTCCTGCTGTGCCTGCCTTCCCGACGTGCTGCCCTCCTGCCGTGCCTGCCTTCCCACTGTGCTTCCCTCCCGCCGTGCTGCCCTCCCGCCGTGCTGCCCTCCGCCCGTGCTGCCCTCCTCCTGTGCCTGCACAAGCAGCCAGGAATGTCCACAGAGATACACGACAGCCCTGTGAGATGGGCCAGGCCTGGGGAGCCCCCACCTTCAGGATGGAAAAACGGGCTCAGCCTCACACCCGACAGCTCACGTTTACTGAGCCCTTACTAATCGCTATGCATCACTGTGGCTACTATTTTTTCTTTTTTTTAAATTTGTTTTAAGACAAGGTCTCACTCTGTCGCCCAGGCTGGAGTGCAGTGGTGTGATCGTAGCTCACGGCAGCCTCGACCTCCTGGTTTAAGTGATCCTCCCGCCTGGGCCTCCCCAGCAGCTGAGACCACAGGCACACGGTACCACACCCAGCTTTGCAGCTACTTTTTTTTTTTGTTTTGGTGAGACAGAGTCTTGCTCTGTCGCCCAGGCTGGAGTGCAGGGGCGCGATCTCGGCTCGCTGCAACCTCCACCTCCCGGGTTCAAGCGATTCTCCTGCCTCCGCCTCCCGAGTAGCTGGGACTACAGGCGCCCGCACCACACCTGGCTAATTTTTTTGTATTTTTAGTAGAGACGGGGTTTCCCCGTGTTAGCCAGGATGGTCTCGATCTCCTGACCTCGTGATCTGCCTGCCTCGGCCTCCCTAAGTGCTGGGATTACAGGCGTGAGCCACCGCGCCCGGCCTAGTATTGTTAACTTTTAACAGAAACTGAGTTGCGGAGCACTTAAGCAATTTGCTTGAGACCAAGCAGCAAGGAAATGCAAACGCAGGAAGGCAGGTACGGGTCTTCACCTCCCTACAACGCTCTTTCTCCTTCCATTCTCTTCATCAGTGAAAAAACAGGGACAGCAGCTTGCCTAAGGTCTCACAGCAAGTAGGAGGTGGAGCAAGTCGTAGAGCCCAGCCCTGCCTGCTTCCTGCCGCGCTAACTGGGGGCCTGGATCTAAGGGGTAAGGAGACCCATCGGTGCCCCGGGGGGACATTGGAGGACCAGGGAAGCCCCCGGCCGCCCGCCCGCCCGCCCGCCCGCCTTACCCTCACTGGGCCTCCGGACAAGCGAGTAGGCGGGACTGGCCACCCTGGTGCAGTCGTGGTTGATGAAGCCCACGGTGGACGGCAGGACGTACAAGCCTGGCCCTGAGCCTGCAGCCCAAAGCCCTCAGGTCACCACCTGGGCCCAGATTCCCCAAGGAAGGAGCCCTGGACCCAGCTCCTGAGCCTTAGCCTGGGTTCCCCTCTCCCTCCATGGTGAGGATTGGGGGCCCCGGGACCAAGAGGCTGCTGCCCCTCTGGAGACAAAATATGATGATATGATGCCTGCATTGTGAGTCAGACATGAATCACAGAGGGGAGGGCCGGGGAGGGAAGGGCAGGGGAGGGAAGGTCTGGGGAGGGAAGGTCTGGGGAGGGAAGGTCTGGGGAGGGATGGGCTGGGGAGGGAAGGGCAGGGGAGGGAAGGACAGGGGAGGGAAGGTCTGGGGAGGGAAGGGCTGGGGAGGGCTGGGGAGGAAAGGGCAGGAGAGGGAAGGGCAGGGGAGGGAAGGTCTGGGGAGGGATGGGCTGGGGAGGGAAGGTCTGGGGAGGGCTGGGGAGGAAAGGGCAGGAGAGGGAAGGGCAGGGGAGGGAAGGGCTGGAGAACAGCAGTGCCCCTCACCCTGGGGCACAGATGGGGAGACTGAGGCCTAAGCCTCCCAGAGATACAGTCATAGATGGGGAAACTGAGGCCCAGGCACAGAGATACACAGAGGTGGGGAAACTGAGGCCCAGGCAGAGCTACACGGTCACAGATGGGGAAACTGAGGCCTGAGCCTCCCAGAGCTACACGGTCACAGACGCCACGTGTTGTGGCTTCTGCGGAATCTCATTGCCACAGGGGTCAGGAGAGACCACAGAACCCGAGGACCTGGCTCGGGGCTTGACTCCACCTGCTTGTTGTGCTGAGGAAACTGCGGCCCGGCCGGGGCCTCACCGAGGCCAGCAGCTGACGTGGTTCCCAGCAGAGCAGCCTCCGCACATGCGCCCCTTGCCCTGCCCCGCGTTGTCTACGGCGCCCGTCCCCGAGAGCCACGCTGGAAACATTCCCTTCTCCCCGCGTCTCCCGCATGATCGCTGTGGCTTTGCCCCCTGCCGTACCCACAGCCCCTGAAAAGGGCCCGGCCCACAAAACACTCAGCTTCCGTTGGACAGAAACATACTCGGGGCCCAGGCAACCCCGTGTCCACACCCATCCTGCCGGAAGGAAAACTGAGGTTTGGGGGAAGGCAAGGACTTGCCTGAAACTCTTGCCTCCTGCTGGGCTCCCAGAACATTCCAGAAGCCCCAGAAGTGGGGGGAATGGAGCAGGAAAGGGTCCCACCTGTCCCCCGTGGCTGGCACGCACCGTTCTCCAGGGTGGCCATCCCACAGGACTTCCTCAGGCCGGTCTCCGGAATCTGGCTCTCCGTCACTCGCCGGCCAAGGGGGTCTGTGGCCAACCGTGGGGCGGGGTCGCAGCTGAGGGTCCCCATGGTAGGCAGGCGATGGCCCCGGCAGCACCCACGGGGCCTGGTGCTACCTCCTGAGCCTCAGCAGCTCTGGCGGCCACAGGCCCAGGCACCGTCCCCACCTTCACGGCCTCACCACACCCTCCCACGACCACAGCTGCACAGACAGCCCCTTGTCCCACAGCAGGGAGTCATGGGGCCCTGGCCTGAGGCAGGCTGGTCGGCCGGACACTGGCCTGGAAGTGGGGCCGGGATCGAGTGTCAGCCAGGCAGCTGGATAGTCCAGGAAAGAGTCCGGTGTCAGCGGAATGTGTCTCCCGGGAACCGGCAGAGCTGGGCGGCTGGGGCCAGGGCCGGCCCCAGGGAACTAGACCTGCAAACATGACACCCACAGCCTCACAGCAGGAGGGACTGGTGGGGTCGTGGGCGGCGTGCCCCCATTTCTACACCTGGGGAAACTGAGGCACGGCCCAAGGTCATACGGCAAGTTCACAACTCTGGGAGTTGCACCTCTGAGCCAAGAAGCATTACTGCCTCATCCTGTCACTCATTCCTCCCATAAGCACGTGCTGGGCACCTACTGTGTACCAGTTTCTGTTTGGGGTGGTGAGAACTGGACAGGAACAGACAGAAAAGAAGGAGATGCTCTCAAGATGAGAAAGTCATCAGTAAATGTGATAAGTGAACACAGTCTGCTGTATGAGAGGCACTGAGTGTGACTGAAAACGCACACGGGTTTGGGGTTCAGGGTGACAGTGTGGGTGCAGGCGAGCCCCGCGGAGAAGGTAAAACCGAACCGTCCCCAAGCAGGTGAGGAGGCAGCGTGCAGAGACCTGTAAGGAGCGCACGTCAGCGTGAGGGACACCTGTGCACGGGCCCTGGGGCAGCGGCGAGGACAGAGGGGAGGTGAGAGCCGCCCTCACTGCCTCCAGAAGTCTGCGGGATTTAAACCCTGATGGATTGTGATTCACTGAAGGGCAACCACTGTGTGAGGCTCCAAGAAGAGGCTCAGAAAACTGCCAAGTGGGAGGCACGTTCCTGTCTCCTCCTTGTTCGTTTCTGTATTTTTTGGAGCCTTTTGCAGTGTAATTTTTTTTTTTTTTTTTTTTTGAAACGGAGTCTCGCTCTGTCGCCCAGGCTGGAGTGCAGTGGCACCATCTCAGCTCACTGCAAGCTCCGCCTCCTGGGTTTAAGCAATTCTCCTGTCTCAACCTCCGGAGTAGCTGGGACAACCTGACTCTATTTTTAGTAGAGTCAGGTTGGTTGGCCGGGCTGGTCTCGAACTTCTGGCCTCAGATAATCCACCTGCCTCAGCCTCCCAGAGTGCTGGGATTACAGGCGTGAACCACCACCCCCCGCCCCGCAGGCATCTTCTTGTCTCATTATCACAGCATCTCGGTGAGGGAGGCACTGCCACAAACCCTAATCTGTTGTTACAGATGGGGAAACTGAGGCTCTGGGAGACAGTAACATGCACTGAGTCCCTCAGTAACTCATCAGGGGATCCAGGACTTGAACCCAGGGTTCTCGGACTCAGATTTAATATCAAAGCTTCGGGCTAAGTGCCTCTGGGTTCTCATCCCAGAACAACTTTCCAGAAACACTTAGAATTATCGTGTGGATCCCTGCAGCCCTCAGTATAAAACCCAAACGCTCACCGTGGCACACAGGCCCTCCATGGCCTTGTCCCCACCTCCCCCTGCCCTCTCATCCTGTTCCTGTCCCCTCTGCTGCTCTACTCTGGCCATCCGGGCCTGCTGGCTCTCCCTCGAGCCCCTAAGCTGGTCCCCACCTTGGCCTCTGCCTGAGCTCTCTCTACCTGAGATGCCTCTGCCAGCAAATCAACCCTCACTGGCTCCTTCCTCGGTCACGAGGGCCCCCAGCCCACAGGCCCTGTCACCGCCCAGCCCTGGACACACCGTTTGCTTGTTTCCAGAGGCAGCACAAACTCCGGAGACACAGCAGGAACGGGTGCTGAGGAGGGAGAGGGGGGGAAAGACCTCAACCTCCCTCGGCCAGTCAACGCCGCTCAGCCAGAAGTGCAGGGCCAGGGCTCCCAGGGCTAGAGAGGCAGAGGAGACGAGAGCCTAGAAGTTCTTCCCCCAACTCCATCCCTCCTCACATCCGTGTCACCAGGTCCAGGCCACACCAGACAGCCACCAAGGGCAGACAGCCAGAGACCTTGGTTCCAGCCCCAATTGACTCAGTTTCCCCTCTGTGACATGGGCTGTCAGATCCCTACAACCAGGCTCCAGCCAGGACTGGCCCCACCTGCCTCCGTCTCCCCATTTTACGTGGGGTGGAACCAAAAGCTAACACAGGGAAGGCAGGACAGGAAGCCGGCCAAGCCAACAGCGTGTTGCTCTGAGGACGCTGAGGGCCGGCAGCCGAGCTGGGACCCCTCCAGCCTCCAGTCCCCTTCTGATCCGATCGCACCAGATTCTATCACCTCTGTCTTCAGCTCGGAGCTTGTCTCAACTGCCAAGCAAAGAGCTTGCAAATGAGATGCAAATGAATTCAACGCACATGCAGAGAAGCCCTGATTTTAATCCTGTCTGTTCGACAGAAGAGACTAAATCCCAACAGTGAAAAAAAGGGAGGCTGGACTGGATGAGAGGCCGGGCGCCGGTCCCACGTCCACCTGCCCAGCTGCCGGGGAGGGACGTCACTGCCCTGCTCGGTGTCCTGGAAGGTGACGCTGTAGGTGCTCCCGAGACCCTTGTTCTCGCTGTAAATAGGAATTCAGCCAGTGTTTATTTGGGGCCAGGCCCTGCTCAGGTGCTGGGAAAACGGGAGGGGACAGAACACACAAGTTCCTCGTCCTCCCTTTCCCTCGAGACAGGCAGGCAGGTCAGTGCAACTTACGTGAGTGCAGAGGGCACGACGCTGTGGAGAAAACGTGGGCGAAGGGGCGTGTTAGAGGCCGAAAGAATGAGGGCCGTGATCAACTCAGTACAGAACCGGGGGCTATAGGAGTAAACAGCAAACTGTTCTCACAAATGCAGAATGTTGGCAAACTGACAAACTGCGTCTGCTGCGCACAAGTGCTGCCGAGAGCGTCACCATCCAGGCACGAGTGTTTCTTATGATTAGGCATAACTGAAGCCTGCCAGTAACAACATGAACCTGTGATCAATTAAATAGCTGATCAATCCTTACCTCCTCCTCCCTGCTCTTGTTACCCAATAAATACAAAGGGCTGTAAAAGCTCAAGAAGCAGCCTTTGCTCATTAAGATCAGGGAGCTCTTTTCTCTTCTTCCTTTTTTTTTTTTTTTTTTTTGATGCAGTTTCACTCCTGTCGCCCAGGCTGGAGTGCAGTGGCGCGATCTCGGCTCACCACAACCTCCGCCTCCCGGGTTCAAGGGATCCCCCTGCCTCAGCCTCCCGAGTAGCTGGGATTAGAGGCATGTGCCCGCATGCCTGGCGAATTTTCTATTTTTAATAGAGACAGGGTTTCTCCATGTTTCTCAGACTGGTCTCGATCTCCCGACCTCGTGATCCTCCCGCCTCGGCCTCCCAAAGTGCTGGGATCACAGGCGTGAGCCACCACGCCCGGCCCCTTCTTCTCTCTTTTCTTCACTTTTCTTCTTCCCCATGTTGCCCTTCCTTTAAAAGTTTCTTTTGTCTTAAGTTTTCATTTCTATTTAAAAGTTTCTTTTGTTTCTTGTTATCATTTTCAACTTCTTCCCTTCCTTCAGTCTTATGACCATCTCAAGCCGTCTCAGGCAGTAACAGGAGTAACTGCAGTAACAACGGTCTGGGGCAGTAACAGGAGTAACTGCAGTAACAACGGTCTCCGGCAGTAACAGGAGTAACTGCCAGGACTTGGGCCACGTGAAACCTGTGGTCAGGGACGAGTCCCAATCAGAGCTCACAGGCGCCCTCTGCTGACATCTGGGAGAGCAAAACGTGGGCGGTGCCGGGAGAGGGCGTCACATGCTGGGAAGGATGATGGGGATGGTTGACAGAAAGGATAACTGGAAGGAAGGATGATGGGGAAGGATGATGAGGAAGGATGATGG
This sequence comes from Macaca nemestrina, assembly GCF_043159975.1. NCBI lineage: Eukaryota > Metazoa > Chordata > Mammalia > Primates > Cercopithecidae > Macaca > Macaca nemestrina. Next base: position 630,857 of record NC_092144.1, read on the forward strand.
GAAGGATGACGGGAAGAATGACGGGAAGGATGATGGGAAGGATGGTGGGAAGAATGACAGAGAAGGATGACAGGAAGTATGATGGAGAAGGATGATGGAGAAGGATGATGGGAAGGATGACGGGAAGGATGATGGGAAGGATGGTGGGAAGGATGATGGGAAGGATGATGAAGAAGGATGGTGGGAAGGATGACGGGAAGGATGACAGGAAGGATGACGGGACAGATGGTGGGAAGGATGACGGAGAATGACGACAGGAAGGATGACGGGAAGGATGATGGAGAAGGATGATGGGAAGGATGACGGGAAGGATGGTGGGAAGGATGATGGAGGATGATGAAGAAGGATGATGGGAAGGATGATGGGAAAGATGACAGGAAGCATGATGGGAAGGATGGTGGGAAGGATGGTGGAGAAGGATGATGGGAAAGATGATGGGAAGGATGACGGGAAGGATAATGGGAAGGATGATGGAGAAGGATGATGGGAAGGATGATGGGAAGGATGACGGGAAGGATAATGGGAAGGATGATGGAGAAGGATGGTAGGAAGGATGATGGGAAGGATGGCGGGAAGGATGATGGGAAGGATGGTGGGAAGGATGACAGAGAAGGATGACAGGAATTATGATGGAGAAGGATGATGGAGAAGGACAATGGGAAGGATGATGGGAAGAATAATGGGGAAGGATGATGGAGAAGGATGATGGGAAGGATGATGGAGAAGGATGGTGGGAAGGATGATGGAAAAGGATGGTGGGAAGGATGACAGAGATGACGACAGGAAGGATGATGGAGAAGGATGATGGGAAGGATGATGGGAAGGATGGTGGAGAATGATGGTGGGAAGGATGACGGAGAATGATGACAGGAAGGATGATGGAGAAGGATGGTGGGAAGGATGATGGAAAAGGATGGTGGGAAGGATGACAGAGAATGACGACAGGAAGGATGATGGAGAAGGATGATGGGAAGGATGGTGGAGAAGGATGGTGGGAAGGATGACGGAGAATGATGACAGGAAGGATGATGGAGAAGGATGATGAAGGATGATGGGAAGGATGATGGAGAAGGACGATGGGAAGGACGACGGCAAGAATGATGGAGAAGGATGATGAAGGATGATGGGAAGGATGAAGGAATGGATGATGGAGAAGGATGATCAGAGAATGATAGGAAGGATGATGGCAACCAATATCAACTCATCTTCACCAAGCTCATGGTCTAGCCAGAAAGTTGATCATCCACAGCAGCACTGCCCACCAGAAACAGAATGAGAACTGCCTACCTTTTTTTTTTTTTTTTTTTTTTGAGACAGTGTGTTGCTGTCACCCAGGCTGGAGTGCAGTGGTGCAATCATAGCTCACTGTAGCCTCCAACTTCTGGGCTGAAGTGATCCCACCTCAGCCTTTGGAGTAGCTAGGACTGTAGGCAGGTGCCACCACGTCTGGCTAATTTCTTCTTTATTGTGTGTGGAGATGGGATCTTGCTATGTTGCCCAGGCTGGTCTTTAACGCCTGGTCTCAAGCCTCCCAAAGCACTGAGTTTACAGGCATGAACCACCACGCTTGGCCATTTTTAAATTTTCTAGTAGTTATAGCAAAAAAAGAGAAACATGTGAAATTACTTTTATTTTATTTATTTTATCTTTGAGACGGAGTTTTGCTCTTGTTGCCCAGGCTGGAGTGTAATGGCACGATCTCGGCTCAGCACAACTTCTGCCTCCCGGGTTCAAGCGATTCTCCTGCCTCAGCCTCCCGAGTAGCTGGGACTACAGGCGTGTGCCACCACGCCTGGCTAATTTTGTATTTTTCGTAGAGACAGGGTTTCTCCATGTTGCTCAGGCTGGTCTCGAACTCCCAACCTCAGGTGATCCGCCTGCCTCGGCCTCCCAAAGTGCTGGGATTACAGGTGTGAGCCACTGCGTCAGGCAATTAATTTTAATAATGTATCTTATTCACCCCATATCCAAAATAATATCATTTCTGCATACAAATATTACAGGTGAGATATTTCACCTTCTTTTTTTCATGCTGTCTCGCCAGCCTGGCATGTTTTGCACTTGCAGCCCGCAGCGTGGAGCGTCCACGGTTCCAGGGCTCCAGCATCACCTGTGGCCCTGTGGATGCCGTGTCGGGCAGCCCAGGTCTGGAGAGTGGAGCCTAGAACGGATCCCGTGGGCCAGCAGTGCTCAGCCATGGATGCTGCTGCCCCTGGGGACACTTGGGTATGTCTGGAGACATTCTTGGCTGCCAGGACCAGGGGTGCTGATGGCATCTAGTGGCTGGAGACCTACAATGCTGTTCCTCCCAAGAGAAGACCCCCAAATGTCCATGGTGTCAAGATGGAGCAATGCTGCCCTAGTGGATGGGCACTGATTAATCGCCTGCTGTGTACAGGGTGAGACTGGCAGGGCGTCCTTGGCATACAGCAGATGACACTCCTGCAGAACGGCTCTGCTGCCAGCGTGCCCACAGGCGCCAGCCCACGAGCTGTTCCATGACTGTCACCATTGACAGAGGCGGAGGTCGCAAAGCCAGCAGGCGGTGGACCCGGGACTCAAGTCCAGAATGTTCTTGGCCCCTGCACAGTCCTGCCTACCCACGCCTGCCAATCTCAATGTCACCCACCCTGGCCGCCTTCATACGACTGCCCCAGCCCTGCCCCTTGACGGGCGCCGAGGCTGTTCCCACTTTTGCTCCTTTACGATTTCCTGCAGTGAGTTTCCCAGGCAGGCCTCCTCCGCCCATGAACCAGCGTTTCTGGATCAGACGCTGTGCGGTCCCTGAGGAGTCACCGCACCGCTGTGCATCCGTCTCCTCCTCTGAAAAACGGGAATACGTCAGCCTGACCCCACAGGGTCGCTCTGAAGGCAAGGGCATCCGGCCCCTTGTCATTCAAACATCCTCTTCCAGCCTTCCCTCACTCCAGCCAATGGTACCTCCTCCAGACCCGTGCTGACTTGGACCCAAACCCCTGGGTCAGCTTCCTGGACCCAAAGTCCACCCAGCATCTAGCCGCTGCTCTCCACCCCACAGCCACGGTCCAGTCCAGGACCCCATCCTCCCTCCACACCCACCCCCGCCTCCTCGGGGTTCTATGTCAGCCAGAGCCAGCTCTTTGGGGAGCCCTACACAGACGCCCGTCCCGGCTCCCACTGTCTAGCACAGGCTCCTCCCCGACAGACCTCCACCTGCCTGAGTCCCCTCACCACTCCCCCGGCACGCAAGTTCACCCTCGTTCCAGTGACACGGAGTATGAGATCATGGCGGGTTGAAATCAACAGACCAGGGGTTCCCAACCCAGGTGACTGGCCCCAGGGGACAATGGACAGTGTCCAAGGACACCTGTGGTTGTCACGACTGGGGGAGCTCCTGGCATGGAGTGAGTTGGGGCAGGGATGCCGCTAGGAACCCTGCAGTGGCCAGGACCGCCCCACCCGGGATGTCCACAGGGCCTGCGGAAGACCCTACAGGAGACAGCCATCAGCTCTTCCTCTCACGGCTCCTGGAAGCTCTGGGATCCATCACCCCCATAGGGCCGGTTCTGGGATCAACACTGTGTCTCCAGCCCCCAGGAAGCCCTTGGAGCCCCTGCAGCCATCTTCCTTCCCTCCGCCCGTCAACCGCACTCCTGCCTCTAAAGCCAGACCCCGCTTTACCTCTTTTGTGCAGCACAGGAAGGGGACGGTGCACTCAGGAGGCCCCCACCCTGCCTGTGAGGTTGGTCCTGGTGTTGGTGACAGCTGTCCATCACTCACTTCTGTTGCCGGGCAACGTTCCATCCCATAAAGATGCCACGATTCACTCAGAGCTTCTCGGCTGCTTCCAGCTCGGACACCCGCAGATGATGCTGTGAACACACATCTCTCATTTTTGGGGGGGTTTTTTGTTTTGTTTTTGAGACGGAGTCTCGCTCTGTCACCCAGGCTGGAGTGCAGTGGCCGGATCTCGGCTCACTGCAAGCTCCGCCTCCCGGGTTCACGCCATTCTCCTGCCTCAGCCTCCCGAGTAGCTGGGACCACAGGCGCCCGCTACCACGCCAGGCTAGTTTTTTGTATTTTTTAGTAGAGACGGGGTTTCACCGTGTTAGCCAGGATGGTCTCGATCTCCTGACCTCGTGATCCGCCCATCTCGGCCTCCCAAAGTGCTGGGATTACAGGCTTGAGCCATCGCGCCCGGCCTACATCTCTCGTTTTATTTATTTTTTCTTTTCTTTTCTTTTTGAGACAGTTTCACTCTTGTTGCCCAGGCCGGAGTGCAGTGGCGTGTTCTCAGCTCACCACAATCTCCGTCTCCCAGGCGCAAGCCATTCTCCTGCCTCAGGCTCCTGATTAGCTGGGATTACAGGCACCCGCCATCACGCCCAACTAATTTTTTTTTTTTTTTTTTTTTTTTTTTTTTTTTTTTGAGACGGAGTCTCGCTCTGTCGCCCAGGCTGGAGTGCAGTGGCCGGATCTCGGCTCACTGCAAGCTCCGCCTCCCGGGCTCACGCCATTCTCCTGCCTCAGCCTCCCGAGTAGCTGGGACTACAGGCGCCCGCCACCTCGCCCGGCTAGTTTTTTGTATTTTTTAGTAGAGATGGGGTTTCACCATGTTAGCCAGGATGGTCTCGATCTCCTGACCTCGTGATCCACCCATCTCGGCCTCCCAAAGTGCTGGGATTACAGGCTTGAGCCACCGCGCCCGGCCGCCCAACTAATTTTTGTATTTTTAGTAGAGACGGGGTTTCTCCATGTTGGTCAGGCTGGTCTCAAACTCCCGACCTCAGGTGATCTGCCCACCTTGGCCTCCCGAAGTGCGGGGATTACAGGCGAGCCACCGCACCTGGCCTCGTTTTATTTTTGATACAGGGTCTCATTCTGTGCTCAGGTTGGAGTGCAGTGACGTGATCACAGAAATGAAACCTCAGGGCAGAGTTCGGACTTCACATACGGTGGCCAGGAAGGCCCCCTGAAGAGGCGAAACGTTAGCAAAGGCCTGAAGGACGTGAGGACCTTTAAGGGATGCCCAGCTGTGCAGACATCTACGGGATGTCTGGGGAGGGCACCGCTGCGCAAAGGCCGTGGGGCAGGACTGCACCTGGCGAGGCGGGGGAACAGCAAGGAGGCCAGGGTGGCTGCCGCAGAGTGAGGAGGGGAGAGCAGGAGGAGGGAGGGAGGGGCTGACCCAGCACGTCGTGCAGGGCCCTGTGGACTCCAGAGGACACAGGGTTTTACCCTGAGCAAGGTGGGAGCCACGCAGGTGGCCTCTGCTGGAGCAGACGAGGGCATGGCCTGACTTGGGTTTGAAGGAATCAACTGAGGGCAGGAAGGTGGGGGTAGGGAAGCCGGGGGGAGGCAACCCACACCGGCCCAGGTGGGCACCATGGGGCCTGGGCTGGGGGCTGCCGGCTGCCATGGGGTGGTCAGAGGCAGGTGGGTTCTGGGCCTGTCTTGGAGGCAGAACTCACAAGATTTTCTCAGACACTGTGGGGTGAAGGGGAGTGAGAGGCACGGAGGGTCCTGGAAGGGCAGATGCGACCTCAACCTAGAAGGACCCGCTGACCTGCTTAGTTGTTTATGGAGGATCTCCGCTGTGCTCTACCATGTAACACACGTCCACACACGTGCACGTTTACACCACGTGGGTGCACACACAGATGAGGCGCACACACACACTCCCGCACAGCACACCGGCAGGTGAGCACACACGTGTGCGCACACGGGAACACGAAGAGGCAGGAGCCGGGCGTGCCCGCGCCCCGTGCCGCCCTAGGCATCCCGACCACCGCCTGCGCTGAACAGGTGCCCAGTGAGCGCCTGCTGAGCCAGCAAGTGGAATGAAGCTCCACAGCAGTCCAGATGACGGACGTCACTGCTGTGGCTGCTGCTGATCCAAGTCCCATCGTTCTCCAGAGACGAGGTCTCAGTCCGCCATCCAGGCCGGAGTGCGGTGGCGCGATCACAGCTCGGTGACGATGGGGGAGGATGCTCAGAGGATGATGGGAACGAGGCAGCCTCAACCTCCTGCCCCTACAGCACCGGGAGGGCAGGTGTGAGGCACGGTGCCAGCCCCAAGTTCCCGCCATCCTTTCCTAAAACACATCCTCGGGCTGCAGGTGAGGCTGCAGCAGCTGGGAGGCAGCTCCCAGGCGGGGTTCCTCCGATGACCTGCCGTTTCTGTGTCCCTGGCACGCGGCGCAGCAGGAGAGGGGGAGGCCAGGTGTTCGCAGCCCGTCCAGGGTCAGCTCATGCTCCCAGCCTCCGTGATCTGCCACTCCCCACTTTCCTGAGGCCGCTCACTGCTGTCCCTTGTCCAGCGGCCAGCCCCCTGACGCAGACTCACGCGCTCAGCCGCTGCCGGCCCCTTTGTTCCCAGGAGACTCTAACAAGGAAGGCTTGTTCTTCCGAGAGGACACAGGGAACCTGCCAGCTCCCCTCCCTCCTCATCCAGAGAAGGCCCGCTGTCCCCGTGGGACAGTGAGGACAGGACCAGCTCTCAGGCTCTGCCAGGCACCCAGCCCATGCCTGGCAACTCCCCATGTTACAGACGAGGACACCAAAGTTCAGAGGAAGGAAGGGCTTGTATTCTGAGGATTCGGGGGCCTGGAAAGGGGTTCTAGTGGGCTCTGCTGTAGCCTGCAAGGTCCTACACGCCCAGGTCCTTCCGGCTCTCTCTGGCTGTGTTGGTCCCTCCGGACTCAGTCTCTGCACTCACCGTACCTTCTGCCTGGTACACCCGGTTCAACTCCCTTCCCCTCCTGGAAGGCCTTGCTCAAATCTCTCCATCTCCAGCGTCTTCCTTGGACCACTGATTGATTGATTGATTGATTGATTTTTTGTTTTTCTGAGATGGAGTCTTGCTCTGTCACCCAGGCTGGAGTGCAGCGGCGCGATCTCGGCTCACTGCAACCTCTGCCTCGCGGGTTCAGGCGATTCTCCCGCCTCAGCCTCCCGAGTAGCTGGGATGACAGGCGCCCGTCACCACACCGGGCTAATTTTTGTATTTTTTAATATAGACGGGGTTTCACCACGTTGCCCAGGCTGGTCTCGAACTCCTGACCTCAAGTGATCCGCCCGCCTCGGCCTCCCAAAGTGCTGGGATTACAGGCGTTAGCCGCCGTGCCCAGCCTATCAGGACCACAGATTTGTCCTACAGCCTGCCCATGGTCATGCTGCCCGCCCCCTTCCCTGCCTTTTCCTTCTTCCCAGCAGCACTTTCCAGGCCTCAACTATTGCAGCAGCGGCTGGAGCTGACCATGCCAGTTCCTGAGCCCACTGTGAAGTTCGCAGGGATCTGTGAGCTGGTTGGCTCACGTTGGCAGCCACGATGCGAGTATTTACAACACGGGGGCGGCGTGCACTGTGAGTGAGGGCCTTTTGCCTTGGAGAGCCAGTTGTTCAACGTTTCTCCGCACAGCACTGCCTCGGTATCATGCCCGGGGTCCTGGCTCATGATCTCTCTTCCCCGCTGCTCACGAGAATGTCAGCTCCTTCGGGCCGAGGTCAGCCCACCTTGCACTCTGCAGTCTCCATGGCACTTAAAACAACTGCTTGGCATACAGCAGGCACTCAATAAAGATTTGCTGGCCGGGCGCATGATGTGCGCCTGTGGTCCCAACACTTTGGGAGGCCGAGGAGGGAGGATGGCTTGAGCTCGGGAGGCGGAGGTTGCAGTGAGTGGAGATCGCGCCATTGCAGTCCAGCCTGGCCCACAGAGTGAGACCCTGTGTCAAAATAACAAGCATGAGGCAGGGGGATCAGCTGAGGTCGCGAGTTCGAGACCAGCCTGGCCAACGTGGTGAAACTCTCTCTACTGAAAATACAAAAGAAAGGCCGCGCTCGGGGGCTCACGCCTGCGATCCCAGCGACTCGGGAGGCTGAGGCAGGAGAAGCGCTTGAACCCGGGAGGCGGAGGTCGCGGCGAGCCGAGGTCGCGCCCCTGCACTGCAGCCTGGCCACAGGGGTGAGACTCCGTCTCAAATAAATAAATGGCGAGAATAAGTGAATCTGTGGGGAACTAACGAGCGCCCTCGTCCCTCGCGCTGCTGGGACTGACGTCCGGGCGCCCCCAACACGATCACGGCCTCCCGGTGGCCCTGACCCGGCGGAGCCGGCCCGAAGCCCCCCAGCCCCTAATGCAGAATCCGCGTCCCCGAACCCGGATCCCCCGGCCTGGCCGTGCGGCCCCGACCCCGCAGCGAGACCAGCGCTTCCCAGTCTCCGCCCGGGAGCGCGACACGCCGGTTCCCTCGGCGAACGGCCAGGCCTCCCGGGACCAGCGCGCCGGGGGACTCGCGGCGGGGACGCCCCCTCGGCCGCCCCATGCCGGGCCCCACGCAAGGGCAGCCGGGGCGCCCCGTAGTGGGAACGCGAGGACACCGACCACGGGGCGCTACAGCCTCCAAGGCCTCCCCGCCGCCCGCTCCGAGCCCGCCTCAGCCAGCCTCGAGCTCGGAGGACCGCGGGCTAGAGCGGCCCCGCCGGCGCGCAAAGCCTTGTGGGCCACACGCCCCGAGGCCCTACGCCCCGAGGCCTTGCGCCCCGCGGCATGGCGGGAGTTGTGGTCCAGCTGCGGGGACGACGCGGGGACTGCCGGGAGCTGTGGGCGGGGCGGGTGCGCGCGTAGCGGCGGGGCTGGGGAGCTGCACCCGCAAAAAGGAGGAGCTGCAGGTCTGTTGCGTCCCGCGGGTCGAGAAGGTTGTCAGCAAGACGCCGGTGGTTTGAGTGCTGAGCGCGGCCGCGACCGGAACCCCCGACCCGCCGTCGCAGCCCGCGGCCCCGACCTCTGACCCGCCGTCGCAGCCCGACCCTCGACCCCCGACCCGCCCTTCGCAGCCCGACCCTCGACCCCCGACCCGCCGTCGCAGCCCGACCCTCGACCCCCGACCCGCCCTCGCAGCCCGCGGTCCCGACCTCTGACCCGCCCTCGCAGCCCGCGGTCCTGACCCCTGACCCGCCGTCGCAGCCCGACCCTCGATCCCTGACCCGCCCTCGCAGCCCGCGGTCCCGACCTCTGACCCGCCGTCGCAGCCCGACCCTCGACCCCCGACCCGTCCTCGCAGCCCATGGCCCATCGGCCCGGCCGTGGACGCAGAGCCCCGGCCCCGCTCCCCGCCCTCCCTGCGGAGCCGAGGACCTTGGCCCAGCCCCGCATCCTCCCGACCGGGCTCGATGCAGCCCGGGTGTCCTGCGCCCGAAACAGGCTCCCGGGGGCCGTCGGGGCTGGGGGTGACCGTGCCCGGCCCCTGCGCTGCCCTCTTACAGCCAGGCCGGTCCTCCCGTCCCCTCCGCCCGCGGCTTCCCACACCCGGGTCCCGACACGCCTGGCATCGGCCCAGGCCCTCCTCGGGGTGGAGCCGGCAGCGTCCCTGGCCTCCCCCCAGCCCCAGGCCAGGATCTCCCCCTTCCCGGTCGTGACAACCGCAGATGGCCCCGACGCCAGGGAGGGTTAGTGCCTCCTGGGGCGGGATTGCGGCCGGGAAGAACCGCCCTCCTAACCCCTAAGGAACCGCAGGGATGGAGAGCGCGCCCGGGATGTCCGGGCTCAGCGCGGGGTGGGTGGAGAATGCGGAGCGAGCCGTCCTCAGAGGCCGCCGGGCTGCAGGCGAGAACCCTCCCAGCCAGGACGCTGCGGCTCTGCCTGAACCCCAGGCCCGGGGAGCGCCGCGACCCAGGGCGAACACCCGCGTTTGGCCCCTGCCCGGTGCTGAGAGAGGCCGGAGCGGCGTCCCCAGAGGCGGAGCGGGAGCCCCACGTCCAGCGGCCACGGTAGAAAGGAGGAAAGAAATGGGTGGTAATAAGTAAAATAAATCGTATGAAACATAAAACAAGGCTGGGCGCGGTGGCTCACGCCTGTAATCCCAGCACTTTGGGAGGCCGAGGTGGGCGGATCACCTGAGGTCAGGAGTTCGAGACCAGCCTGGTCAACATGGCGAAACCCAGTCTCTACTACAAATACAAAAATTAGCCGGGTGTGGTGGCGGGTGCCTGTGGTCCCAGCTAATTGGAAGGCTGAGGCAGGAGAATCACTGGAACCCGGGAGGTGGAGGTTGCAGTGAGCCGAGATCGCACCACTGCACTCCAGCCTGGGTGACAAGAGTGAAACTCCAGCTCAAAAAAAACAAAAACAAAACAACAACAAAAAAAAGCAAAGGGCCGGGCGCTGTGGCTCAAGCCTGTAATCCCAGCACTTTGGGAGGCCGAGACGGGTGGATCACGAGGTCAGGAGATCGAGACCACCCTGGCTAACACGGTGAAACCCTGTTTCTACTAAAAAATACAAAAAACTAGCCGGGCGAGGTGGCGGCGCCTGTAGTCCCAGCTGCTCGGGAGGCTGAGGCAGGAGAATGGCGTGAACCCGGGAGGCGGAGCTTGCAGTGAGCCAAGATCTGGCCACTGCACTCCAGCCTGGGCGACAGAGCAAGACTCCGTCTCAAAAAAAAAAAAAAATCAAAGAAACATAAAGATGTATCTTTATCTTATTTAATCCACTGTGTCCAAAATACTATCCTTTCGACACATAATCAATACTTCATACACGCTGAAATGTTGTACCCTCTTTGTTCAGGCTGAGTGTTCAGAGCCCAGAGCATATTTTGCACGTTTGTGTCCATTTCTAATTCTCACAGGAAATATTTCATCTGCTCTTCAGGCCCCTAAAGTTCTAGGTGGAAAAGTGGCTTCACAAACCCTAGCTGTGCCACACGTTTTCGAATACCTGCATCCGTTTCTTTTTTTTTTTTTTTTTTTTTTTTGAGACGGAGTCTCGCTGTGTCTCCCAGGCTGGAGTGCAGTGGCGTGATCTCGGCTCACTGCAAGCTCCGCCTCCCGGGTTCACGCCATTCTCCCGCCTCAGCCTCCCAAGTAGCTGGGACTACAGGCGCCCACCACCTCGCCCGGCTAGTTTTTTGTATTTTTAGTAGAGACGGGGTTTCACCATGTTAGCCAGGATAGTCTCGATCTCCTGACCTCGTGATCCACCCGCCTCGGCCTCCCAACTTGCTGGGATTACAGGCTTGAGCCACCGCGCCCAGCCTGCATCCGTTTCTAAGTTGACATTCGCGTTAGAAAGGAGGCTTCGGGGCCAGGCGCGGTGCCTCACGCCTGTAATCCCAACACCTTGGGAGGCCGAGGCCGGTGGATCACCTGAGGTCAGGAGTTCGCGACCAGCCTGACCAATATGGTGAAACCCTGTCTCTACTAAAAACACAAAAGTTAGCCAGGTGTGGTGGCGGGCGCCGGTAGTCCCAGCTACTCCGGAGTCTGAGACAGGAGAATTGCTTAAACCCAGGAGGTGGAGCTTGCAGTGAGCTGAGATCGTGCCACTGCACTCCAGCCTGGGCGATAGAGCGAGACTCCGTCTCCCAAAAAAAAAAAAAAAAGTCTAAAAATACAAAAATTATCCGGGCATGGTGGCATGTGCCTATAATGCCAGCTACTCAGAAGGCTGAGGCGGGAGAATCGCTTGAACCCAGGAGGCAGAGGTTGCAGTGAGCCAAAATCGCACCACTGCACTCCAGCCTGGGCAACAGAGTGAGACTCCATCTCAAAAAACAGGGCTTTTAAAGAAACAGTTCAGTGTTTTTTATGGTGTTTGCAACATCGTGCATACACCAACTCTCTAGTCTCAAACCCCGGGAGGGCAATTCATAGACAATTTCAGTGTCTCTCCACTGATGTGCGTGTGGCTTGCGCCCTTCTAGCCTCCTAGCCCCAAGGGGGAGGCCTGTGCGGCTCCTGGCTGGGCCCCCGTCTTCAAAGCAGCTCTTGAGTGGCCCTTTAATCCGTGAGACGGGGCCGTGGAAGCTGGGGTGAGCCTGGAGATGACCTTGGGAGCACCAAGGCGTCAGAGCAGCTGACGAGGGCCCCCAGCCCCGCCTCTCCCCGGGGCAGAGTCAGCCCCAAGCCAGCTCTTACCATAGTGTGCCTCCTGCCCCATGGATCCCCATCCCCACAGACCCCTCCTGATCAGCTCAGGTGGGGCTGCTTTGGAGACCACACCAGCATCATCGCCTGAGGCTCCATGTCCAATTTCCCGGGGGCTGCTGGGACTGAGCACTGCCCCAGCCCCTCACCAGGCAGTCACTGACCCCAGGGAGGCCCGTCGGCCCTGCCCAGGCTCCGTGACGTGGTCAGCTCGGCTGGCCTACAGGAAGGGGCTCGACTCCTTCAGGGACCTGTGCCAGGTGGGCCACAAAGATCCTTCCTCCTCAAACCTGATGTGGGTGCCAGACCCACCCCCAGTGTGGGCTTCATGGCTAAAACTCCTCACATACACACGCACACATGCATGCACATGGCTACTTGATCAACCCCCTCCTGCAGCCTCCATCAATCTCATCCCGCCCCCACTGTCCTTGAGACCCTCAGGCCTGGGGTCCTTGGACTGGGTTCAAGCCTTGCCCAACAAGGAGGGCCTGCCCTGATGGGGGTCCTCACTCCAAAGAAAAAGCCGTGAGGACCCCAAAACTGACCAGTGGGTGGGAGCCAGGAGAGCTGGCCCAGCTGGGTCAAGAAGGGTCTGTCAGGGCCTGGAGGCGTGCTCAGCTCCTAGACACCGGCACCCCCACAGCCCCTTCCCCTTAGCAACACAGTCATCTGGAACACTCCCCCCGCGACTGTGGACAGGGAGGCCAGGATGTGGGGTCTGGGCTGGTGGGACAGCTGGGACCCTCCATGGGAAGGGGGCTTCCTGCCGGAGGCCGCTGAGGACAATGCTGGGAAGGGGATCGATGTTGGAGGCGGGGTCGAGTCTCCTAAGGACAAAAGGGAGGTCCCCGTTGGCGGTGGAAGAAGATACCGTGCAATCCCTTGCTGTGGGACTAGGACTCAGACGCAGGGGTCTCGGGTCCTCCCCAACCGCAGGCCTCTGGCCCACCTCGGTCTCTCCATCCCTCTGCTTCTGCCTCTCTGTGTCTCCGTCTCCTTGTGTCTCTCTGCCTTGTCTCTCTTCCTCACTCTGTCTCTGTCTCTCTGTGTCTCTGTTTCTCTCTGTTTCTGTGTCTCCCTCACCCCCACCTTCCCCACCTCTGACCCTTTAAACCTGCGGGTCCCTCTGCCTCTGGGAACCCTCCTCCTCCTTCCTGTGTCCATCCCACCCGCCCTATCCTGGGGGGCACTCCAGCTTTGTCTTGTCCCCGCCCCGCAGGCCTGTGGATGTGAGGGCTCCCCACGCAGGGAGTATGAGCAGCGTGACCACCACGTGTGACCCAGCGGGCCGGCGCAGGACAGGGTCCTGGAGAGCTGGGACACACCCTGCAAGGGGCCTCAGCCCTCCTAGCGCCCAGCGGCCCCTCCCCACCTGCAGGAAGTGGGGTCAGGGGCTGGGAAGCAGCCTATTCACCAGGCCTGCTGCCCCCCGCCCGGGTTAAGGGCCCAGCTTCCCGGGAAGGGCCTGCACCTCCGGCCTGGGGAGGGCCTCTCCTTGGAGTCTGCCTTCCGGTGAGGCCTTTCCCGGCACCGGCCTGGGCAGGAGGGGGATGGGACCCAGGGAGACAGGGCCGTGAGCTAACCTCCCAGGGACCTGTTTCCCCACCCTGGGCCTCAGTTTCCCTCCTCTAGGCCTCAGTTTCTGTCCTTTGCACTCAGCCCCTCCTCTGACCCTCAGTTTCCCTCCTTAGCACCTAGCCCCTCCCCGATCCTCATTTTGCTTCCTCTGCACCCAGCCCCTCCCCTAGGCCTCAGTTTCCCTCCTTTGCACCCAGGCCCTCCCCTGGATCTCAGTTTCCCTCCTCTGATCCCAGCCCCGCCCCTGGGCCTCAGTTTCCCTCCTCTGATCCCAGCCCCTCCTCTGGGCCTCAGTTTCCCTCCTCTGACAGGTAAGCCGATTGGCAATGCTTGGAACCCCATGGACTGCTGCTTTTTATTTCATGGCCAGGGAAACTGAGGCACAAACAGACCCTGAAGTCAGCAGGAATGCTCCATCATTTTATTCCTGCGTGCCTGCGGTACGTGGGTTCCAGGGTCACAGGGACGGGCCCCCAGGTGGAGGGGAGCCAGCCATCACGACTGCCACCGCAGGCCCTCGTTGAGCTTGGAGGGGAGCACCCTGGGAACCGTAGCGGAGGAGGGTGGGGGGAAGGCGTGGGCAGAACCTGGGCAAGGTGAGGAGCAGCTGTGCAGAGGCCCAGAGGCCGGGGGAGGGTCCTGGTGGTGCCGGGCTCTTGAGGGCCGGGAGCCTAAGGGGTGTCAGTGTGCCCAGAGGGGTAAACAAGCCACAAGGGGAAACAGAACCAGAGTTGGGGCCTTGGAGGAACAGATGGGTGGATTCCAGCGCGTTTGCAAGGTGAGGTTCCCACGACTCGCTGACGGCAGCTGTGAGTGGGGGCCCAGCCAGCATTCCTTCCAGATCCCTCTTGTGGACGGAGATCCAGGTCTCAGTGTAGACCAAGGAACAGAGGTAGCCCCCACTGGGACTCCCAGGCTCCAGCCAGGCCTGCTAGGTAGGCGGCCTCTGCCCATGTGATGGAAGGAAGCCAGGCTCAGAGATTGGGTGACTTGTCCCAGGTCCTGGAGGGTCGCACAGCTCCACGACGGCCAGGAGACCCCAGCCAGGGGGCCTCCATCCCCAGCGACCTTCACCTGACCCCAGGGGACCCCAGCCCACAAGACGTGGCCGTAGCGGAGCAGGCCGAGGCTGCTCCCCACCGCCCCTGTGCGGCGGCCCGGGAAAGTGCAGGCGGGCCGGGAGCGGTGGCTCAGGCCTGTGATGGGAGGTGGGCGGATCACCTGAAGTTGCTAGTTCGAGGCCAGCCTCACTAACATGGAGAAACCCCGTCTCTACTAAAGATACAAAATTAGCCGGGCGTGGTGGCAGGAACCTGTAATCCCAGCTACTCAGGAGACTGAGGCAGGAGAATCGCTTGAACCCGGGAGGCAGAGGTTGCGGTGAGCTGGGATCACGCCATTGCACTCCAGCCTGGGCAACAAGACCGAAACTCCATCTCAAAAAAAAAAAAAAAAGAAAAAGCGCAGGGGACCCGCCGTCGGGGCGGGGCAGCGCTGCCCGGCCTCTGTCCCACTTCCATGCACTTGACCTCGACCCTCCTGCCTCCGTCTGCGATCTTCCCGTGTACCTGAAAATGAGGCCTGGAACGGACCCGACCTTCCTGCCCGCCCGTCCTGACCGGCCCCGGGGGCCCCCGCCCCATCTTTGGCCCCCAGCCCCTCCCTCTCTGCCGCCTCCAGGGTCGGGGGTCAGGCCGGGAAAGCCCCTTGGGAAGCCCCCGGGGGGCAGCTGGAGCGGGTCGCGGGGCGGCGGGAAGGAGCGGGCGCCGCTATTTAAGCGGCTTCCCGAGGCCTCGGGGACAGAGGGGACCGAGCATGGATCGGGGCCTGGCCCTCCTGCTGGCGGGGCTTCTGGGGCTCCTCCAGCCGGGCTGCGGTGAGCAGGGGAGGGGGCGCGGGAGAGAGGAGGGAGTTAGGAGGGGGGTCAGGAGAGGGGAGAGGGTGAGGAGGGAAAGGGGCTCAGCAGAGGGGAGGGGGCACAGGAGAGGGGAGGGGGCGCAGGAGGGAGGAGGGGGCTCAGGAGAGAGGAGGGGGCTCAGGAGAGGGGAGGGGGCGCAGGAGAGGGGAGGGGGCGCAGGAGAGGGGAGGGGGCGCAGGAGAGGGGAGGGGGCGCAGGAGTTAGGAGGGGGCGCAGGAGAGGGGAGGGGGCTCAGGAGAGAGGAGGAGGCGCAGGAGAGGGGAGGGGGCTCAGGAGAGGGGAGGGGGCGCAGGAGAGGGGAGGGGGCTCAGGAGAGAGGAGGGGGCTCAGGAGAGAGGAGGGGGCGCAGGAGAGGGGAGGGGGCTCAGGAGAGGGGAGGGGGCTCAGGAGAGAGGAGGGGGCTCAGGAGAGAGGAGGGGGCGCAGGAGAGGGGAGGAGGAGCAGGAGGGAGGAGGGGGCTCAGGAGGGAGGCTCAGGAGAGAGGTGGGGGCTCAGGACTGAGGAGGGGGCTCAGGAGAAGGGAGGGGGCGCAGGAGGGAGGAGGGGGCTCAGGACTGAGGAGGGGGCTCAGGAGAGGGGAGGGGGCGCAGGAGAGGGGAGGGGGCGCAGGAGGGAGGAGGGGGTGCAGGAGAGAGTAGGGGTGCGCAGAATTAGGGGTTCGACAGAGGGGGTGATTGGTGATCCTGCCAGAGGAGGGGGCTCAGAGAAGGCAGGGGCTGAGAGAGGAAGTTGGGGGGCTCCGCGCCGCCCTCTGACCCGCAGCGAAACCGGTTCCAGGCAGACAGGGCTCGGGGGACTGGTGCTGAGGCGGGTGTCGGGGCGGGGTTCAGGGACAGAGCCTGGGAATCCGGGTAGCGGCGAGGCAGTGGACCGGGAGTGGGGCGGAGGGTCCGGGAACCGGGCAGAGGTGGGGCGGGGGTCCGGGGGTGCAGGGGAGGGTCGGGGAACCGGGCAGAGGCGGGGCGGGGGTCCGGGGGTGCAGGGGAGGGTCCGGGAACCGGGCAGAGGCGGGGCGGGGGTCCGGGGGTGCAGGGGAGGGTCCGGGAACCGGGCAGAGGCGGGGCGGGGGTCCGGGTGTGGAGCGGAGGGTCCGGGAACCGGGCAGAGGCGGGGCGGGGGTCCGGGTGTGGAGCGGAGGGTCCGGGAACCGGGCAGAGGCGGGGCGGGGGTCCGGGTGTGGAGCGGAGGGTCCGGGAACCGGGCAGAGGCGGGCGGGGGTCCGGGTGTGGAGCGGAGGGTCCGGGAACCGGGCAGAGGCGGGGCGGGGGTCCGGGGGTGCACGGGAGGGTCCGGAAACCCGGCAGAGGCGGGGCGGGGGTCCGGGGGTGCAGGGGAGGGTCCGGGAACCGGGCAGAGGCGGGGCGGGGGTCCGGGAGCGGGGCGGGGCGCAGGGCAGGGACTCGGGGCGGGGTCCGAGACTCCGCGGGGCTGAGCGAGAGCCGGGGTCGCCGCAGGCCAGTCCCTCCAGGTGAAGCCCCTGCAGGTGGAGCCCCCGGAGCCGGTGGTGGCCGTGGCCCTGGGCGCCTCTCGCCAGCTCACCTGCCGCCTGGACTGCGCGGACGGCGGGGCCACGGTGCAGTGGCGGGGCCTGGACACCAGCCTGGGCGCGGTGCAGTCGGACGCGGGCCGCAGCGTCCTCACCGTGCGCAACGCCTCGCTGTCGGCGGCCGGGACCCGTGTGTGCGTGGGCTCCTGCGGGGGCCGCACCTTCCAGCACACCGTGCGGCTCCTTGTGTATGGTGAGGCGTCCCCCCCGCCCTGCCTCTCTCTGACCCTTGGACTCACGGCCCCTTCCCTACGCCACCTGTTCCTGGAAGCCTCCCAGATTGCAGGCCCGGTCCCAGCTCCATGCACAGCTCCCCGAACCCAGGTCCCCAGTCTTCGCTTCCCCCCAACCCACCCCAACCCTCCCAGGGCGGGCCCTGGCCCATCCTTCAGTCTATTCCAGCTTCCCAGGGTGGGGCCTGCGCACAGGCGGTCCCCACTGCCGGTTCATCAGCAACCCCCACGCATCCTTGGCCCCAGCTCCAAGCCCCCTCCGAGCTCCAGCCCCTCCATCCCGTCCAGCCCTGACTCTGGGCTCAGCCCTGACCCCTGACCCTCCATCACAGCCTTCCCGGACCAGCTGACCATCTCCCCGGCAGCCCTGGTGCCTGGTGACCCGGAGGTGGCCTGTACGGCCCACAAAGTCACGCCTGTGGACCCCAATGCGCTCTCCTTCTCCCTGCTCCTGGGGGACCAGGAACTGGAGGGGGCCCAGGCTCTGGGCCCGGAGGTGGAGGAGGAGGAGGAGCCCCAGGAGGAGGAGGACGTGCTGTTCAGGGTGACAGAGCGCTGGCGGCTGCCGACCCTGGCAACCCCTGTCCTGCCCGCGCTCTACTGCCAGGCCACGATGAGGCTGCCTGGCTTGGAGCTCAGCCACCGCCAGGCCATCCCGGGTGAGTCCGCTGGGTCCCCTGGAGACCCAACCGCTCGCCAGCCTTGACAGGCACTTCGGGACGGGGGGACGGGGGGCAGCACCTGTGCTGTGGGGCGCTGGGAGGATTGGATTCCCCCACGCGGCCAAAGCGATATTCATTAACTCAACGTGTATTTACTGAGCACCCGGCCCCCAGCACAGGTCCCACCCCTTCCCTGCCCACAGCGCTCCACGGCTCCTGCCTTGGGGTCAAAGCCGGAGTCCTCCCCGGGGCCCACAGGAACCTGCACCACCTGCCCTGTCCCCTTCCTGCCCTGCCTCCACCCTCTCTCCCCCTCCTCATTCTGCTCCAGCCACACGGGCCTCCTCGCTGTTCCTCCAACACGCCAGGCATGATCCTGTCCTGGGGCCTTTCACGGCTCTGCCCTCTGCCTGGAATACCCTTCTTCCGGATCTTTCCACGGCTCTCTCCTCCTCCCCCCTCAGGTCTCCGCCTGAGTGTGGCCTCCTCCGTGAGGCTTCCCTGGATTCCCGTTTTAAAGGGTCAACCCTCGACCCCCAACGTGTACAAACGCAGGCACAGACGCACACACGTGTACAGAGGCGCATGCGCACATGCATGTACAAACAGGCACACCCACGTGCACAAACACAGGCACACATGCACACGCGTGTATAAACACGCACACCCGTGTGAGCCCCCTTTCCCTTCTGTTCTGTTTCTTGACACCTTGGATAATATCTGATATCCCCCAATCACATACCTTCTCTGTCTTTTCCACGACCTTCTCCCACTGTGGCTCCCAAGGTGGGAATCTTGTGTCTTGCGCACACGCTGTGTCCACAGAAGCTAGAACAGGGCAGGTGCTCAATAAGCCCTCGCTGAATGCCCAGATGAAGACATTTAACGTGGGCCGGTGCCCAGGGAGTACCAGCTTCATGCCCTGTCCAGTCCTGAAGCTGCTGCCGGCTTCTCCCACTTAAACAGAGAGGGATCTGTCCTCCCACAGGGCACCCTGATACCCATGTTAATGCGTGTGGGGTCATGAGTTTCAAGCAAAGGGCTCCCGGGGTTGCAGCAGAAGCTGGGAGACCCGGGAGTCTTGGTGGTGGGGGTGGGGCGGGGGTGGGTAGAGAGGAAGCTGGATTTGAGGGATATTTTACAGAACACGGGTCCTCTCGGGCCTCAGTCTCCCCATCAGTCCCACAGGGGATGAAGTACAAAGCCAGAGCAGAAAGCCCCCAAGCACCTCCTCTCTCCACACCAGCCTCCTCCCAACTCTCCTCCGTCACAGCCCATCATAATAAACGCGGGAGCCCGCTCACTATCACGGCAGCCCAAAGAGGTGACTCTCACCCCTTTGATAGTTGAGGAAACTGAGGCACGCGGAGATTAAGGAGCCTGCTGGGGTGATGTTGCCAGTGAGTGGGGGCCGTGGAATGCCCGGACTCCCATCCTGCCCACTGTGGTACCTCAGTTTCCCCATCTGTCCAGTAGACTTCTCTGACTGTGGGTCGTTTGTAAATTTCAGGGACCATGTAGCTTTCAAAGCACTTTATAAATTCTAGGTTTTAGGCCGGGTTCACGCCTCTAATCCCAGCACTTTGGGAGGCTGAAGTGCGTAGATCACCTGAGGTCAGGAGTTCAAGACCAGCCTGACCAACACAGTGAAACCCCATCTCTACTAAAAATACAAAAATTAGCCAGGTGTGGGGGTGCACGCCTGTAGTCCTAGCTACCCAGGAGGCTGAGGCCGAAGAATCGCTTGAACCTGGGAGTTGGAGCTTGCAGTGAGCCGAGATGGCGCCATTGCACTCCAGCCTGGGCGACCGAGTGAGACTCTGTTTCAACAACAACAACAACAAATTCTAGCCTTTATCAACTAGAATAGCATGCCGAATAGAAACAAAAATGTGGGCCGGGGTGTTGGAGGCCGAGATGGGAGGATCACTTGAGCGCAGGAGTTCCAGACTAGCCTGGGCCACATAGCGAGACCTCCCATCTCTACAAAAAAATTTAAAAATTAGCTGGGCATGATTGCACGCCTGTGGTCCCAGCTACTCAGGAGGCTAAGTGGGGAGGATGGTTTGAGCCTGGGAGGTTGAGGCTGCAGTGTGCCATGATTGCAACACTGCACTCCAGCCTGCATGACAGACTGAGACCCCATCTCTAAAAAAAAAAAAAAAAAAAAACCAGGCTAGGCATGGTGTCTCATGCCTGTAATCCCAACACTTTGGGAGGCCGAGGCGGGTGGATCACCTGAGGTCAGGAGTTCAAGGCCAGCCTGATCAACATGGAGAAACCCTGTCTCTACTAAAAATACAAAATTAGCCGGGCGAGGTGTCGGGCGCCTGAAATCCCAGCTACTCAGGAGGCTGAGGCAGGAGAATCGCTTGAAGCTGGGAGGCGGAGGTTGCAGTGAGCCGAGATCGCGCCATTGCACTCCAGTCTGGGCAACAAGAGCGAAATTCTGCCTCAAAAAAAAAAAAAAGAGGCCGGGCGCGGTGGCTCAAGCCTGTAACCCCAGCACTTTGGGAGGCCGAGGCGGGCGGATCACAAGGTCAGGAGATCGAGACCACAGTGAAACCCCGTCTCTACTAAAAATACAAAAAAAAATTAGCCGGGCGCGGTGGCGGGCGCCTGTAGTCCTAGCTACTCAGGAGGCTGAGGCAGGAGAATGGCGTGAACCCAGGAGGCGGAGCTTGCAGTGAGCCGAGTTCGCGCCACTGCACTCCAGCCTGGGCAACAGAGTGAGACTCCGTCTCAAAAAAAAAAAAAAAAAAAAAAGAAGAACAAATGGAAATGGGACCCACCAGAGGGGTCGAGGAAAGGGGTTTGGGGAAGTTCTGGTCCAAGCCCTTGTCCAGATGCAGAGACTGAGGTGGGAGAGGCAGGGCTGGGGCAGCAGAGAGAAAAACAACCGTCACTCCGTTTCCAGTCCTGCACGGCCCGACCTCCCGGGAGCCCCCCGACACGACCTCCCCGGAACCCCGGGCCGCGACCTCCCCGGAGACCACCCCCCAGCAGGGCTCCACACACAGCCCCAGGAGCCCGGGCTCTACCAGGACTTGCCGCCCTGAGATCTCCCAGGCTGGGCCCACGCAGGGAGAAGTGACCCCAACAGGCTGTGAGTGCTGGGTCCCTGGGGGCAGGGAGGGTGGGAAGGGCTGAGAGCGAGAGGTTCCTTGGATGAAGACTTTAGACAAGAAATTGCCCTGTCCAGCTTCAGTTTCCCTGTCCGTCCTGCCT
This sequence comes from Macaca nemestrina, assembly GCF_043159975.1. NCBI lineage: Eukaryota > Metazoa > Chordata > Mammalia > Primates > Cercopithecidae > Macaca > Macaca nemestrina. The sequence continues at coordinate 651,932 of NC_092144.1, forward strand.
TGGTTTCCCCATCCATCCAGCTTCAGTTTCCCTGTCCATCCTGCCTCGGTTTCCCCATCCGTCCAGCTTCAGTTTCCCTGTCCATCCTGCCTCAGTTTCCCTGTCCATCCTGCCTTGGTTTCCCCCGTCCGTCCTGCCTCGGTTTCCCCATCTGTCCAGCCTCGGTTTCCCCATCTGTCCAGCCTCAGTTTCCCCGTCTGTCCAGCTTCAGTTTCCCCGTCCGTTCTGCCTCAGTTTCCCCATCTGTCCAGCCTCAGTTTCCCCATCCGTCCAGTCTCTGTTTCCCCATCTGTCCAGTGGGCTTCTCTTAACTGTAGGTCCTTTTTGTAAACGTCAGAGACTGTGCAGATTTCAAGGCACTTTGTAAATTCTCAGCCTCATAGACTAGAACAATCTTTGGAACAGAAGCAGAAACAGAATGTGGTCACATAAGTAATTTTTTTCCTTTTTTTTTTTTTTTTTTTTTTGAGACAGAGTCTCGCTTTGTCCCCCAGGCTGGAGTGCAATAGTGCAATCTCAGCTCATTGCAACCTCCGCCTGCCGGGTTCAAGCGATTCTCCTGCCTCAGCCTCCTGAGTTGCTGGGATTACAGGCGCCCATCACCATGCCTGGCTAATTTTTGTATTTTTGGTAGAGACGGGGTTTCACCATGCTGACCAGGCTGGTCTCGAACTGACCTGAGGTGATCCGCCGCCTCAGCCTCCCAAAGTGCTGGGATGACGGGCGTGAGCCACTGTGCCCGGCCCACATAGGTAATGTCAGAAATGCTTGTTCCCCCGGTGCACAAATAAATAGCACTCAAATTTAATTCTCTCAGTAAGGCCATTTTACTTTCTGCAGAAAGGGTGCCCATTGCAGATGGAACAATGACGGGAGCACACCTGAACAAAGGAAAAGCAGACATATTTATCCTTATGCATTTGGGTCTTCCTTTTTTTTTCTTTTTTTTTTTTGAGACGGACTCTTGCTCCGTTGCCCAGGCTGGAGTTCAGTGGCGCGACCTCGGCTCACTGCAAACTCCGCCTCCCGGGTTCACGCCATTCTCCTGCCTCAGCCTCCCGAGTAGCTGGGACCACAGGCGCCGCCACCGCACCGGCTAATTTTTGTATTTTTAGTAGAGACGGGGTTTCACCGTGTTAGCCAGGATGGTCTCGATCTCCTGCCTCGTGATCACCCGCCTCGGCCTCCCAAAGTGCTGAGATTACAGGCGTGAGCCCCGCACCGGCTGGGTCTTCCTTACTGCTATGTCCTGCATCCACTGGCTGGAGCGGGACATCATGGTCTTAAACTGATACCCCATTTGCTAACAACCTAAAACTTTCCTAAATAGATAAGTGCAAAGGAGGACAAAGGAGAGGAAGTTGCTTACAAGAGATTAAGGAAGCGATAACATTCCAAATAAGGAAGGGGCATAAGCTGTGAGCGAAGACTTGCCTGGGACTGTCTGACACGCCTGGGTAAGCCCAAGCAACTAACTGGGCTAAAGTATAAGAAATAATAGCTGATAGGAGGCTTTAGAGTAAGAAGCTATTATTTCTAGTGTCTATAATTTTATTTTTAAACCAAGACGAGCTTTGAAGAGGAACTTTTCTACTTTCTACAGGTAATTTCAAATTTAAAAGTAAAGGCCAGGCGCCGTGACTCATGCCTGTAATCCCAGCACTTTGGGAGGCTGAGGCGGGCGGATCACGAGGTCAGGAGATCGAGACCATCCTGGCTAACACGGTGAAACCCCGTCTCTATTAAAAATATAAAAAATTAGCCAGGCGTGGTGATGGGCGCCTGTAGTCCCAGCTACTCGGGAGGCTGAGGCAGGAGAATGGTGTGAACCCAGGAGGAAGAGCTTGCAGTGAGCCGGGATCACACCACTGCACTCTGGCCTGGGCGACAGAGCGAGACTCCGTCTCAAAAAAAAAAAAAAAAACAGTAAAAGTAAGTGTGGTCAGGCCAAGCACAGTGGCTCATGCCTGTAATCCCAGCACTTTGGGAGGCAGAGGCAGGAGGATCACTTGAGCCCAGGAGTTCAAGACCATTCTGGGCAACATAGTGAGACCCCCATTTCCACACCAAAAAATTGAAAAATTATCCGGGCGTGGTGCTGTATACTTGTGGTCCCAGCCACTTGGGAGGCTGAGGTTGGAGGATCACTTGAGCCCAGGAGATTGAGGCTGCAGTGAGCTGAGATCACACCTGGGTGACAGAGAAAGACTCAGTCGCAAAACAAACAAACAAACAAAAAAAAGGTTGGCCAGACATGGTGGCTCACGCCTGTAATTCCAGCACTTCGGGAGACTGAGGAGGAGGATCACCTGAGGTCAGGAGTTCGAGACCAGTCTGGCCAACACGGTGAAACCTCATCTCTACTAAAAATACAAAAATTAGCTAGGTGTGGTAACGGGCGCCTGTAGTCCCAGCTACTTGGGAGGCTGAGGCAGGAGAATCACTTGAACCCAAGAGGCAGAGCTTGCAATGAGCCGAGATTGCACCACTGCATTCCAGCCTGGGGAACACAGCGAGATTCCACTTCAAAAAAAAAAAAGTGTGGTCATACATTTCATGGAGCCCAATATATCCCAAGTATTATCATTTCAACAGGTAATCAGTATAAAATGGTATGAAGGAGATATATTACACTCCTCCTTTTTCCCCAAACTAAGTCTTCAAAGTGCAGATTGCAGGCTCAGCACCCTTTTGTGTGTGTGTGTGCGACAGAGTCTCACTCTGTTGCACAAGGCTGGAGTGCAGTGGTACGATCTCGGCTCACTGCAACCTCCGCCTCCCGGGTTCAAGTGATTCTCCCACCTCAGCCTCCTGAGTAGCTGGGATTACAGGCACCTGTCACCATGCCCGGCTAATTTTTGTATTTTTAGGAGGTACAGGGTTTCCCCATGGTCAGGCTGGTCTCGAACTCCTGAGCTCATGATCCGCCCGCTTCGGCCTCCCAAAGTGCTGGGATTTCAGGCGTGAGCCTCCGCGCCCAGCCTGGACTGCCCATTTCTAAACTCTAAGGTGCTATGCGTGTTTTGAAAGGGTCACAAAGGTAAAGTCCTTTGTGAAATTTCAGGGAATGTGGTAACTCTGGAAGCTCGCATAGCCTCTGAGGGACTCCTCCCTTCCCAAGCCTGCAGAAGCCTGGAGGGCTCTGACCGGCGTCTCCTGCTCTCCCCAGCGTCCAAACCTACAGGTGACCAGCTGCCCGCGGCTCTGTGGACCAGCAGTGCGGTGCTGGGACTGCTGCTCCTGGCTTTGCCCACCTACCACCTCTGGAAACGTTGCCGGCACCTGGCTGAGGACGGCGCCCACCCACCAGCTTCTCTGAGGCTCCTGCCCCAGGTGCCGACCTGGGCTGGATTAAGGGGGACTGACCAGGTCGGGAGTAGCCCCTTCTGAGTAGCCAGCCCTTCCCCCTGTGAAGGGAAAATAGGTTGGACCCCTTCAAGCTGAGAACTGGTCGGGGCAAACCTGCCTCCCATTCTATTCAAAGTCATCCCTCTGGTCACAGAGAGGGACGCACATTCTGATTGCCTCCTTTGGAAAGGCTCATCAGAAACTCAAAAGAAGGTGACCGTTTGTCCTGCCTACCCGTGACCTGGAAGCCCCCCCCGCTCGAGTGACCCCCGACTTTCTGGACGGAACCAACGTACTTCTTACATATATTGATTCATGTGTCATATCTCCCTAAAATGCGTAAAACCAGCTGTGCCCCGACCACCTTGGGCCCCTGCCGTCAGGACCTCCTGAGGCTTTGGCAAATAAACCTCCTAAAAGGATAGAAACTGAAACTTGTGGCCGGGCGCGGTGGCTCAAGCCTGTAATCCCAGCACTTTGGGAGGCCGAGGTGGGTGGATCACGAGGTCAGGAGATCGAGACCATCCTGGCTAACACGTGAAACCCCGTCTCTACTAAAAAAATACAAAAATTAGCCGGGAGCGGTGGCGGGCGCCTGTGGTCCCAGCTACTCGGGAGGCTGAGGCAGGAGAATGGCGTGAACCCGGGAGGTGGAGCTTGCAGTGAGCTGAGATCCGGCCACTGCACTCCAGCCTGGGGGACAGAGCGAGACTCCTTCTCAAAAAAAAAAAAAAAAAAAAAAAGAAACTGAAACTTGTCATTTTTCTCAGTGGACACCACTCCGTGGAGAGGAGAGATCTGAGGGCTTCCGACAGCAGGAGGGCTGACTGTGGGCCCCGCCCTGATGGCTCCATCGCCCTCATCCCACAGTCCAGGGCCGGAGAGTAAAGTGTCAGAAATGCTTGTTCCCCGGTGCCGTAAAGAAATGGCGCTTGAACATAAATTTCATTTCCTCGGCAGGGCCATTGGTTTACTTTCTGCAGAAAGGGTACACTCACCAGCAGTTTTGCCACGAGAGTACACCAAACAAAGGAGACAGGGTCATTTCTAACCTGACGCGTCCACCCTGCTTCTGTGTCCAGTTTCTGTTGGCTGGAACGGGACCTCAGCTTCTGCATTTGTTCTGATTGGCCGGCAACTTAGAACTTTGTAAAAGAGGCAAAGGCAGAGGAGAGCAAAGGAAGGAGGAAGTAACTTGTGGAATGCTGAGAAAGGTAAAAGCACCTTCAGATAAGGAAGAGGAACAGGCTGTGACCTAATGCCCGCTTGGACCAGCATAAGCGTGCCAGGGCAAATATTTAGGCTACATTGTGGCAACTGAGAATATAAAGTACGTTGATTTAGTACAGCCAGCAGATAGTGAAGAATGTTAGCACAGATCTTTGAATACATTTTGCTTCTAAGAGAAGTTACTATTTATTCCTAATTAGATGGGGAGGAAAGTATAGTATGAAGAGGAACCTCTACTTTACGTTGGACAAAGGGCATTTGGTCTGCCCGCCAGAGACTCCTGTGGTCGGAGGATGGTGGAACGCCCCCCACCCCCCGAAACAGCTCTCATTACCCCCTGCCCAGGGCAACGGCCCTGAGGGACAGGGAGGGCACCCAGCAAGCTCTGCCGGGGGCGGGAAAATGCGAGGGCTTAGTGGTCTCCCTGGTGAGAAGCTTAACCAGGACTCCCCAAAAGCTGTGGGAGAAGTGAGGAAAGATATATAGAGGTCGCCTGGGGAAACACACGGAGAGGTGGCCTGAGCAGGAGGCTGTGCTTTGAGGTGGCCGGGGGCTGAGGAGGGTTGGGAGGGCGGCTGGAAGCGAGGTCAGCAAGGGCTGGAGGTGACAGCCTGGGGGTACTGGGGAGCCATGGGAGAGTTTAGAGCTCTGGAGGCGGCGGTGTCAGAAGGCTCCCTCTGGCGGTCAGGAGGGTAACAGCCTGGGATGCTCGCCATGGTGGCCGCCACTAGGGGCTCAGCGCGGCTGCAGCGGAGCTGGGCTGGGGAGGGGGCTTCTCCCACGAGGGGAGCTGCGCACTCAGACGGAGACCGGGTCAGGCGGAAGTCCCGGCGGGGCTCGACCCCCAGCACCAAGGCTCAGAAATGAACATGAGAAAAGGGTCTGCGGGCCGGGCGCGGGGCTGGGTCCAGCAGTCCTAGGCAGGTCCATCCCCGCGCAGGCTCCGTCAGGCCTCTGGTAACCGGGGAGACTGGTTGCTAGGAGACCAGGCTAATAAAGGACTCGCTCACTACCCAAATGACAAGCAATCCGGCTTCGTGCCAGAAACGGAGCACTTCCGAGGCAGCCATTTTGGAGTCTGGCAAAATTCAGGATCCAGGCCAAAGACAGGAAAGCCAATCAATATACACAAACAGGGAGGAGAAAAGGGAATGCCGATAAGGACATAGGGAAAGGGGCAGCGGGCCTTTGTCATTTCCCAAAGTTTCCCAGCGGGATCCCAGTGCCCTCTGCCCTTAATCAAGATGGCCGCCTTGGGGCTCTAGCGCACGGTGGAATATGGCGGTGCTTCCGGTCCCGATGCCCTCAGCGAAGATGGCGGCAGTGGAGAAGCGGCGGCCAGCGGTAGCACCACCGGCTGGTTTCACCGACAGCGGCCGCCAGTCGGTATCCCGGGCGGCGGGGGCGGCCGAGAGCGAGGAGGACTTCCTGCGGCAGGTCGGCGTGACGGAGATGCTACGGGCGGCCCTGCTGAAGGTGCTGGAGGCGCGGCCCGAGGAACCGATCGCCTTCCTGGCCCACTACTTCGAGAACATGGGCCTGCGCTCGCCTGTAAACGGCGGCGCCGGGGAGCCCCCGGGCCAGCTCCTGCTGCAGCAGCAGCGCCTGGGCCGCGCACTGTGGCACCTTCGCCTGGCCCACCACTCCCAGAGGTGCGCAGCGGGCCGGCTTGGGCGGGTGGGGCGGTGGCGGACTTCAATTCCCAGCATGCCCCGCGCGGCTCCTTACCCGCAGCGCCGGCGCGGGGCCCGGGACGTGCTGGGAGTTGTAGTCTGCGGTGCCTTTTTGGGAGGGATGGACCGGACAAGGTGGGCTGGACGGTCCGGGCTTGGGTCCGGCGCTGGGCAGCGCGCTGCATGCGGCGCGAGTCCTTCTGGCCGGCTTCGCGTCTGTGACGCCTTTTTGCAGGTGCTGAGTTTCACCTTGCAGTTCATGATTTTCAAAATCATGCTATTTACAGAGAGCAGCCCAGTCACCCAGGGCCCCCACCTTAGGGGACAGGCTCCCAGCAGGCAAGTGTGGATTCCTGGAAGAGCCTGGCGATGCGCGGGCCGGGGCAGGGGGGTTGCAGGGAAGAGGCCCAGCAGGTGCAAATTTAGAGCCGGAGTGTGGGACACATGGGAGGCGGGAAGGCCGCGGAGTTTGGCGGAAGCCTGTGGGGCTGCAGGTGCCTATGCACGGTGTCCCCTGGCTGGGGCCAGTTCTGAGCCCAGGAAGGTGGTTGAGGACTATGTGTTAACGTTGGGTATGCATGGGCTGCTTTCTTTTTTGTTGGGGGGGGTCCCCAGAAGCGGGGCCTGAGGTAGGCATTTTGTGTACTGGTGATTTTATAAGGGGGTGCACCCAAGAGAACCCAGGAAGGGGGTGGGAAGAGCAGACAGGGAAGGATGCTAAGCAAAGGTGCCCTTGCAGCCTCATAACCAGGGCATAAGCGCCCACCATGGCAGCCCTCACCAGAGTCCCAGAGAAGTTCGGGGCGAGAAGAGAAACGGGGAGTGTCCCCTCCCACCACGGTCACGGTGCACCGCTGTACAAGATCATACTCAGATAAGGGTGGCAGGGTGTTGGGGACCTGGACAAGGAGCAGACTTGCTCCAGTGGCCCAGTGGCTCTGAAGGCCCCGCCCGAGGATTTGCTGGGGCCGGGTGGGAGGGGAGCGGGCAAGGGCAGGCCCGGAGGGTCAGTGGCGCCGTTTACCGCAATGGAAGGTCCCTGGTTTGAAGAAGCTGCCAGAGTCACCTGTGGATTAAGTTAGAGGCTGGAAGGAGCCTAGAAACGGGAAGGTGGACAGAAGTGTCTGCAACTGAGACATGGGGCCAGGACACGAGACTGGACTGGGAGGGTCCTGAAGGCTTCAGGGGAGCTGAGAAGAGCTCAGAGCCACACTCTGTGGGCAGCCAGCCCAGAGAAGCCACAAGACAGGGTGGGAAGGCGAGACCAGAGGTGAAGGGGGAGCAGGAGGAAGATGGCCTCCCAGGACATCTGGAAGAGAATCTCCCAAGGAGGAAAAGGGTTAAACAGCAGGCCCACCATATATGGTTGTTCAGGTTGATTACTGCACAAGCCACTCACCCCATAGACACTGCAGATGAGGATATTTATATTAATTTCTGAGGGCTGCTGGAACAAATTACCTCCAACTTAGTGGCTTAAAACAACAGAAATTTATTCTCTCAGAAGTCTGAAATTGAGGTGTCAGGAGGGTCACACTCCCTCTGGAGGCTCCAGGGAACGAGCCTCCTTGCCTCCCCAGCTTCCAGTGGCAGCCATCAGGCTTTGGCTTGTGGCCGCATCGCTGCAGTCTCTGCCTCTGTCGTCACGTGGCCTCCTCTGTGTCTCTGTGCTGTGTTCCCTCATAATGTCACCACTAGGCCCCACCCTACTTCCGTGTGACCTCCACCATCTACATCTGCTGTCCCAAATAAGCTCTCGGTCTGAGGTTCTGGATGGGCGTGAGCCTGGCGGGCACCAGTCACCCCAGGACAGGAGCAGAGCCGTTGTCTGGAAGAGTTCTCATAGCAGGGAGTCAGGACAAGGGCGGTGCAGATGCATCCCGGCCCTGGGCTGGCCTGGGCTCCCCAGAGACACAGCCAGTGGGGAACGTGGAAGACAGGTGCGCAGGCCTGAGCGGCATCTGATTCTGCGCTCGCAGAGCCAGGCCTGCTCCCGTCCTCCCCGCGGGCAGCTCTGGCTGCCCCTCCGTCCTTGGACCGTCGGGAACCCCTGAGGTCACCTGGCCGGTAGGGAAGAGAAGCCCAGAGCTTGGCAGGTTTGTCCCCGCTCAGTCCAGCGTGTGGACCCTCAAAGGCTGCAGGGCTGACTGGGCTGCTCCTGAGAGCGTCACCGCGGTAGACTGGGGGAGAAGTCACCCCACATCCCCTCTGCCACCTTCTTTTGAGAAATGGCCGGCTCCGGCCACCCGGGCTGGTGATGGGGCCACAGCGTCCCCCTCCTGCCACCTTCCTGGTCGTCTCCAAGCCCCCGGAGCACACACACAGACGTTCCATGACTTGCTGAAGGCCACACGGCCACCCAGGGCAGAGCTGGGCTCAGAAGCCGCAGAGGGCAGCCCCGAGGCCTCCTGAGCCCCCGCGTTGCTCGTCGTAGCAGCCAGGACTGCGCTGCCCCCTGCAGGTCACGGCCGGGAAAACGTGCACGGAAACCAAGCCCCGGCCGATCTGGGCCAGGGTCCCCCGACTCCTTCTCCGGGGGCCCGTCGTGGGCACTGCAGGGCCCTGAGCAGCGTCCCCGGCCTCCACCCACTCCTCGCCAGGAGCTCCCCGAGTCGTGACAACCACAGATGTCCCAGTCACCGCCCGGCATCTGCTGGGGGCAAGAGTGGGAAGCCGAAGTCTGAAGTGAGGAGGGGCTCCTGCGTCTCTTTCTGGAGACTTTCCATAAATAGATCTTCCCTGTATTAACAAATGCTCACATGCCTTACAAACCGCTCTGTGTAGGAGCCGACACAGACAGAGCCCTGGCTGGCCTCCCACTCTCCATTTTGCAATCAGGGAAACCAAGGCCCAGAGGCCACCGTCACAGGCAGAGCTGACATTCCAGCCCCGCCTCCTCCCAGCCCAGAGCTTGCTGCCTTCCTCCTCCTCCTCCTCCTCCTCCTCCTCCTCCTCCTCCATCACCCAGTGATTCTGCTGGGAGCCGGTACGCGGCTGCCTTGAAGTCAGCTGTCACCTTCCTGTCTCGTGCCGTCATCATGGCTGTGATCTCACCAGGATGTAATTACCTTTTTGAGCATCTTCCTGCCCCTGGAGGCAGCTGTGGCAGAGCTGCAGCCCTAATTACAGCCCGAAATAAGCGCAGGTGGGGCCTCCCACACGTCCTGAGCACCTGGCTCCAGCCCTGTTCTCCCGTCCTCACAAGAACCCCCACAACGTAGATGCACAAGGTCAGGCGCAGAAAAGCAGGGCGCACACATCGGGAGGGGCAGACGAACACCGGAGGCAGGTCTGGGCCGGGCACAGAGCCCTGTGCACCGAGGGGCCGCGTGGATGCCTGGGGAGCCGGACAAGGGCTGCTGCCCCCAGAGAGGAGAGAATTCGTGCAGAAGTGGTGGTGGATGGAGCTGGCTAATCCTGGCCCACAGACCTGTCAGTCAGGAGAAGCCGCGGGCACCACAGGAACCAACAACCCCAAACCTCAGTGGCTTCAACACAACCAAAACTCCTCTCGCTTCCTCTGCAGGGGACGGCCAGTTGTTGGGTTTTTGTTTTTTATTTTTTTGAGACGGAGTCTGGCTCCGCCGCCCAGCCTGGAGTGCAGTGGCGTGATCTCGGCTCACTGCAACCTTCGCCTCCCGAGTTCGAGCGATTGATTCTCCTGCCTCAGCCTCCTGAGTAGCTGGGACTACAGGCGCCCACCACCACGCCCGGCTAATTTTTTTTGTATTTTTAGTAGAGACGGGGTTTCGCCATGTTGGCCAGGCTGGTCTTGAACTCCTGACCTCAAGTGATCCACCTGCCTTGGCCTCTGAAAGTGCTGGGATTACAGGCATGAGCCACGGCGCCTGGCCCAGTTTTCTTTTTTTTTTTTTTTTTTTTTTTTTTTTTTTTTGAGACGGAGTCTGGCTCTGTCGCCGGGGCTGGAGCGCAGTGGCCGGATCTCAGCTCACTGCAAGCTCCGCCTCCCGGGTTTACGCCATTCTCCTGCCTCAGCCTCCTGTGTACCTGGGACTACAGGCGCCCGCCACCTCGCCCGGCTAGTTTTTTTTTGTATTTTTTTAGTAGAGACGGGGTTTCACCGTGTTCGCCAGGATGGTCTCGATCTCCTGACCTCGTGATCCGCCCGTCTCGGCCTCCCAAAGTGCTGGGATTACAGGCTTGAGCCACCGCGCCCGGCCCAGTTTTCTTTTTTGAGCTGGGGTCTTGCTCTGTCACCCAGGCTGCAGTGCATTGGTGTAATCCCAGCTCACTGCAGCCTCGACCTCCTGGGCTCAAGGGATCCTCCCACCTCAGCCTCCCAAGTACCCGGGACAGACGCACACCTGGCTGATTTTTAAATTTGTGTAGAGACGGGATCTCACTATATTGCCCAGGCTGGTTTTGAACTCCTGGGCTCAAGCAGTCCTCCCGCCTCGGCCTCTCAAAGTGCTGGGCTCACAAGCATAAGCCACTGCACCCCCCACCAAGGGCTTGTCTGATCCTGACACGCACCTGCAATCCTGACAACAGAAGTGGACTGGGAAGTAGCTTGATGGCTCTTAAAATTCCCGCTGAAAGTGGGCCACGCCCCTTGCGCATTTCAGGGCAAAGCAAGGCCCAGAGGCTCACCCTCGGTGGGGTGGAGAAGTGGCGGGTGGAGAAGTGGCAGAGGGATCCGCGGAGCAGCGCTACCTTCGCGAGCCTTCGAGATGCCCGTGCGAGCCTCAGCTCCCAGGTTTCACGCCCTGGCGCCGCCCCCTCCCCCTGCACAGCCGGAATGGGACTGCTGAAGCACCGGACGGAGTGTGGCCTTCCGAGGCGCGTCACGAAGGACATCGTGGTGTCCCCCTCCCTCCTGGGTGGGTTGCTGGCTCGGCCAGGCAGCCGCCACGCAGTGGGGTCGCTCGCTCAGCTCCCAGGGAGCACCTGCAGCTGCTGCCAAGTGCCCCGTGGGCTCCCCTGCGGGGGAGGGGGCCGCCTCACGTCCAGCCCGGGGGACTGTGGCCACGGCCACCTCATGAGAGACCCCAAGCCAGAGCCTTGCAGCAGAGCCTCACAGCAGAGCCGCCGCCGAGACACTGTGACAATAGTACACGCTTGTTGTTTTTAGGACGCTAGGTTTGGAGTGTGGTTGGGAGGCGGCAGCAGCCTGCCCGGCCTCACAGCGGATCCTGATGAGATGTGTCACGCGGAGGTGTCAGCCGGACTCCGGCGGTGGAGTCAGGCGTGATGGCAGCGCGCTGCTGCGCCGACACTGCGCCTGCCCTGAGCGCATTTTGGGGATGACCTCATGGATGGTAAAAGCGCTCAGCAGATTCTAAGTGGGGCCTTTACTGCTTGGGAGGGAAAAGGAGCCTACAGCCAGATGCGCCCACGGTTGAATTGCAGGTCGCTGCCCTCCAACTCTGGGCCTCAGTTTCCTCCTCCATAGCAGGGCTTTGACCCTCGAGCTCGCTGGGATGGCACGTCCATCCCTAAGCCCTGAACTGAGCAGCAGTGATGACCAGGGAGGCTCGTGTTCACCAAGCACGCACCGTCCACCAGCCCAGCATTCCTGAGCACCCACCGCGTACCGGCCCGGCATTACTGAGCACCCACCGCGTACCAGCCCGGCATTACTGACCACCCGCCGCGTACCGGCCCAGCATTACTGAGCACCTACTGTGTACCGGCCCTGCATTACTGAGCACCTATTGCACGCCAGTCTTGTATTACTGAGCACCTACTGCACACCAGCCTAGCTTTACTGAGCACCTACTGCACACCAGCCCCAGATTTACTGAGCACCTATTGCATGCTGGCCCTGCATTTACTGGGCACCCACTACATACCGCCCCAGCATTACTGAGTACCTACTGTGCACTATCCCTGCATTACTGAGCACCTACTGCATACCAGTCCCACATTTACTGAGCACCTATTGCATGCTGGCCTAGCATTTACTGAGCACCCACTGCACATTGCCTCAGCATTACTGAGCACCTACTGTGCACTAGCCCTGCATTACTGAGCACCTACTGCATACCAGTCCCACATTTACTGAGCACCTATTGCATGCTGGCCCAGCATTTACTAAGCACCCACTGCACACCACCCTGGCATTACTGAGTACCTACTGTGTACCGGCCCTGCATTCACCGAGCACCTGCTGTACACCAGCCCTGTATTACCGAGCACCCACTGCACACCAGCCCCACGTTTACTGAGCACCTATTGCATGCTGGCCCAGTAGCACTGAGCATCTATTGTGCACCAGCCCTGCATTACTGAGCACCTACTGCACGCTGGCTCACATGCATCTACCACAGGTGGCCCACAGAAAGGTGAAACCATGTGCCCAGGTCACGCCAGAGGGAGGCTGGAGCCTCGATGTAAACCTGCCCTTCTCACTATGAAGCTGAGCTCCCAGAAGGAACAAGCATAAGTCCTGAGGTTGGCCACTTCCTCTCTGGGACCCTTGGCCAGACCATGGGGCTGCCCTGAGCCTCAGTTTCCCTATATGTCCCAGAGGAAGTAACAGGCCACTAGCATGAGGCCTGCCCGGGAACTGATGGGGAAGTGAGGCCCAGGGGTTTGCAGCCCACCCAGGGTCCTGCAGTGGCCCTGATGCTGGCCATGGTGCTCCCTGGCCACTCCCTGGTGCCCTCCATGGGAGCGTCCGAGTCACACTAGCGGCACACAAGTGGCCTGGAGTAAGGCCTCAGGTTCCTCCCTGAGGCAAGGAATCGAACCCACCCCAGAGCCAGCAGCAGGGCCGACAGCCTTCTTCTATAAGGGGTCAGTGAACATTTCAGCTTTGCGTGGCAGCCTCCATCCTGACATTCAGCTCTATGGTTCCGGTCTGAAGCTGCCACAGGCCACATGTCAGTGGACTGACGTGGTTACCTTTCGATAAAGGTTTATTATTTATTTTTTGTTTTTTTTGAGATGGCGTTTCGCTCTTTTTGCCCAGGCTGGAGTGCAATGGTGCGATCTCGGCTCACCGCAACCTCCGCCTCCCGGGTTCAAGCGATTCTCCTGCCTCAGCCTCCCATGTAGCTGGGATTACAGGCGTGCACCATCACGCCCGGCTAATTTTGTATTTTTAGAAGAGACGGGGTTTCTCCATGTTCGTCAGGCTGGTCTTGAACTCCTGACCTCAGGTGATCCACCCGCCTCAGCCTCCCAAAGTGCTGGGATTAAGGCGTGAGCCACTGCACCAGGCCCGATAAAGGTTTATTTACAAAAGCAGGCAGCAGGTCAGTTTGACCCTCAGGCTGACTGTGGGGCCTTGCCTGTGAGATTACGGGGGGAGAGAAATCTACCCGTTGGCTCTGTGCAGCAGCTCTCACCTGTAATCCCAGCAGTTTGGGAGGCTGAGGCAGGAGGATCGCTTGAGCCCAGGAGGTGGAGGCTGCTGTGAACCCCGATGACACCACTGCACTCCAGCCTGGACAACACAGTGAGACCCTGTCTCAAAAAAAAAAAAAGGAAAAATGAAACGTCAGCTGTGTTAAATGTTCAGCACAGGCCGGGCGCGGTGGCTCACGCCTGTAATCCCAGCACCCTGGGAGGCCGAGGCGGGCGGATCACAAGGTCAGGAGATCGAGACCATCCTGGCTAACACGGTGAAACCCCATCTCTACTAAAAATACAAAAATTAGCCGGGCGCGGTGGCGGACGCCTGTAATCTCAGCTACTCGGGAGGCTGAGGCGGGAGAATGGTGTGAACCCGGGAGGCGGAGGTTGCCGTGAGCCGAGATCGCGCCACTCACTCCAGCCTGGGTGACAGAGCGAGACTCCGCCTCAAACAAAAAAAAGAAAAGAAGAAAAGAAATGCCAGCTGTGTTAAGCGTTGAGTGCGGTATTTGGTCAGGTGTAAGCAGGCGCTGCTGCAGGGAGGTAGACAGAGGGTCCTGGTGTTGCTGGACGAAGACTGGAGAGACCGAAGAAGGTTCAGGAGAGTTTACCAAGCTGATCACCGGCTCAGCCGGACAGACGTCCAGAAAGTCCGAGCCCCAAACAAAGGGCTTTTCTACTTTTAAAACAGCTTAAAGCAGGAACTACGTGAGGCGGGAAGCAAGTTACAGAAGCGAGAAACAAAGGCAGGTAATCAAGTACTACAGCATTTCTTTTTTTTATTTTTTGAGATAGAGTCTCGCTCTGTCACCAGGCTACAGTGCAGGGGCACGCTCCTGGCTCTCTGCAGCCTCTGCCTCCCGGGTTCAAGCGATTCTCCTGCCTCAGACTCCCAAGTAGCTGGGACTACAGACACGCACCACCACGCCCAGCTAGTTTTTATATTTTGAGTAGAGACAGGGTTTCACCATGTTGGCCAGGATGGTCTCAATCTCTTGACCTCGTGATCCGCCCACCTCGGCCGCCCGAAGTGCTGGGATTCCAGGCGTGAGCCACCACGCCCTGCTAACATTTCTTACATCTTGAGAAAAACATGTCTTACAGCCTAAACTTATCGGTCTTGTGACCCTGCAGCCGTGCTAGGGAGGTAAGCAGGAACTCGCTGGGCCTGTAATAAACTGAGGAATGTGGAGTTGGAGAGTATAGATAAGGTCCACTGACTACAGAGAGAAAACTGGCTGTTAACATTCTCTTTTAACTTGAGTGTAAGGGGTGGTCACACTTTGCAGCAACTTTAAGAGGATTTTTAAATTTCTATTACTACTACTATTCGGTTAGAGTTGACTTCATTAATTCCTTCTTCACAGGGGCCAGATGCCCCAGACAGACGCCTGTTGGTTGATTCAACAGACATTTACTGAGCGCCTACTGTGTGCAGGGCAGCGTTCCAGGCAGCAGGGCTGTAACCAAGACGAACTTCCGACCCTGGGGGGCGGGTGCTCACGCCCTGGTGGGAGACGTGAAGCTCACAGGGATGTGGGTCAGGGAGTGACACAGGATGACCACGAGGAAGAAAACAGGAGGAGAGGAGTTAGGGGTCAGGGGAGGCAACGTTTGAGGGGAGACCTGGAGGAGACCAGGGAGGAGGTGAGGGAGATGTGGGGGAAGGCAGTGTCACTGCCCTTGCAGAGGTCCTGAGGCCGGTCGGTAGTTGAAGCTGGGAAGCCAGGGCTGGATGGGAGCTGCGGGGAGGAGAGGCCTGAGCTGGGTGGAGGCTGGGAGGAGGCTGGGAGGAGGGAGCCCTGGGCCGGGGGGTGCTGGGAGGAGGAGGCCCAGGCTGGGGGTGCTGGTGGGGATGGGAGGCCCGGGCTGGCTGGGGGCTGGGAGGAGGGAGCCCTCGGCTGGCTGGGGGCTGGGAGGAGGGAGCCCTCGGCTGGCTGGGGGCTGGGAGGAGGGAGGCCAGGCTGGGTGGGGGCTGGGAGGAGGGAGCCCTCGGCTGGCTGGGGGCTGGGAGGAGGGAGCCCTCGGCTGGGGGGTGCTGGGAGGAGGGAGGCCAGGCTGGGTGGGGGCTGGGAGGAGGGAGGCCTGGGCTGGGGGGTGCTGGGAGGAGGGAGGCCTGGGCTAGTGATGCTGGGGGGAGGAGAGGCCCAAGCTGGGAAGGGGCTGGGAGGAGGGAGGTCGGGGCTCAAGAGGGGAGCTGCAGGGACAGAGGGTAAAGAGGAGGGGAGTCTGGGACTGGCTGGGGGTTCGGGGAGGCTGGGACATGGGCCTGGCTGGAAGGGGAGGCTGGGTCTGGATGGGCGCGAGGGCTCTGCCAGACCCCCAACGTCCACGTCCCCGTCCCCGCAGGGCCGCCTTCAACAACAACGTGAGCGTGGCCTACGAGTGCCTGAGCGCCGGCGGGCGCAGGAAGAGGCCAGGGCTGGACGGACGCACCTACAGCGAGCTGCTCAGGCGCATCTGCCGGGACGGCCAGGCCCCCGAGGAGGTGGTGGCGCCGCTGCTGCGCAAGGTGCAGTGCCGTGACCACGAGGCGGTGCCGCTGAGCGTCTTCCGCGCGGGCACGCTCACCTGCTTCGTGCTGCTGGAGTTCGTGGCGCGCGCCGGCGCGCTCTTCCAGCTGCTGGAGGACCCGGTCGCCGCCGTGGCCGACCGCCGCGTGGGCCAGGCCGTGCTGGACACCCTGGAGGGCGCGCTGCAGGCCAGTGACGCCGCCGCGCCCGCGCGCTTCCTGGAGGCCGGCTCGCGCCTGGGGCCCGACAGCCTGGCGTTGGCGCTGGACCGCGCCGTCGGGGGCCGGCGGCCCAGGGCGCCCATGACCCGCGAGGAGTTCCTGGAGAGGGCGGCCGCGCTCTTCATCGCCAAGGTCAAGCCGGTGGGCTGAGCCCCGTGCGCCGCGCGGATCCGGGATCTGCACTGGGGGGTCCCCGCGTGCGGGGCGCGCGGAGCCTTCCCCTCGCCCGGGTGAGGGCCTGCAACGAGGCGCCCAGCCCTGCGGAGGAGGCCGGGGCTCCCAGGAAGCGGACGCCCCCTCCCCAAACACCGTCGCGGCCGCCCCTCCGCCCCCGCGGGAGCCCCTGCCCCGCGCTAATAAAATCCGTTGCGAGGCTGACGCTGGTGTGTGCGCGCCCACCTCCCAGCCCCGGTGCCCACCTCCCGGCCCCCGCGCCCGCCTCCCGGCCCCGGCGCCCGCCTCCCGGCCCCCGCGCCCGCCTCCCGGCCCCGGCGCCCGCCTCCCGGCCCCCGCGCCCGCCTCCCGGCCCCGATGCCCGCGCCCGCCTCCCGGCCCCGGCGCCCGCCTCCCGGCCCCCGCGCCCGCGCCCGCCTCCCGGCCCCCGCGCCCGCCTCCCGGCCCCGGTGCCCGCAGAAGACGCTTTTCCCCAGCGGGCCCCCCACGGCTCCGGAATTGCGGCGGCTGGAGGCTGGATTCGAGGCCAGAAACGCCGGGACCCCTGGACCCGGCCTGGTGGGAGCAGCGGAGGGGGACGCCCTACGGGGCCCTGCGGAGCCTGAGGCCGGAGGGCAGGTGGCTCTTCTGGACCGCAGGGCCCAGGCCCTCCAGCCGCGCCTGCCCCAGGTATCCTCCCTGGGCCTCAGTCTCCCCAGATGTCAAACGAAGAGGCCAGCTGGGCAGATGGTAGCGACATTGGTGAGATAACAGCCCCAACACTTCCCAGCAACTGACATGCCTCATGTGATTGATTCCCAGGCCCACCCTCAGCAAGGGCTTGGCTGGGATCTGCGCCCAGGCCTGCAGAACGCACAGGACCTCCCACTCGCCACCGGTACCCCCCAGTGCCCCACCCCACCAACAACCAGAATCACTTCTCAGACTGAAAAAGCGAATCCAGCCAGGCGCGGTGGTTCACGCCTGTAACCCCAGCACTTTGGGAGGCTAAGGCGGTGGGTCACTTGAGGTCAGGAGTTCGAGACCAGCCTGGCCAACATAGTGAAACCCTGTCTCTACTAAAAAAAAAAAAAAAAAAAAAAAAAAGCTGGCTGTGGTGGCGGGTGCCTGTAATCCCAGCTGCTCAGGAGGCTGAGGCAGGAGAATAACTTGAACCCAGGAGGCAGAAGTTGCAGTGAGCCAAGATTGAGCCACTACAATCCAACCTGGGCGACAGAACGAGACCCTGTCTTAAAAGAAAAACAAAACAAAACAAAACCAACCGAGCGCAGTGGCCCACGCCTGTAGTCCCAGCACTTTGGGAGGCCGAGGTGGGAGGATCACGAGGTCAGGAGATTGAGACCATCTTGGCTAACATGGTGAAACCCCGTCTCTACTAAAAAAAAAATGCAAAAAAATTAGCCAGGCGAGGTGGTGGGCGCCTGTAGTCCCAGCTACTCCAGAGGCTGAAGCAGGAGAGTGATGTGAACCCAGGAGGCGGAGCTTGCAGTGAGCGGAGATCGCGCCACTGCACTCCAGCCTGGGCGACAGAGCAAGACTCTGTCTCCAAAAAAAAAAAAAAAAAGTGAATCTGGAATGTGAACGGTTGCTGGCAGGTGATGTGACTCCCTTGGCCTCAGTCTCTCCTGTTAAATGGGAGGGGGTCCCACCGGACGTAGGGAACACGCAAGCTGTTTCTCCCCTGCTCTCACCACCACGTCACAGTCGTCCACACAGAAAAGGGTTCTGTGACCGCACGTGGGAGCGACGGACGCCAGCTGGGTGTCCTCTTAATTCAGCTCCAACACCTTCTACCCAAAGATAGCGTCAGATCCCACAGGTCGAGGGCTCAGTGTCCAAGCCTGCTCTCTCTTCAGACACCAGCTGCCAATCTGGGCTTCTGGCTGACCGGGCTCGATCTGGGGTTCCCACCACCCCTTTGGATTTGATTTGCTGGAGCAGCTCACGGAACTCGGAAACACTTGTGTTTCGTGGTTGCCTATAAAGGATGTGGCAAAAGATAACAGAGGAAGGGACACACAGGGAGGTATGGGTAGGGCTTCCAGTGCCGTGAGGACACGCAGGGCGCCATCTCGGAGCTTCCAGGCATCTCTACATGTTCAGCTCTTGGAAGCTCCCCAGAACCCAGTTCTCTAGGGTTTTGTGGGGTTTTGTTTGTTTGTTTGCTTGTTTGTTTTTGAGACAGTCTTGCTCTGCCGCCCAGGCTGGAGTGCAGTGGCACGATCTCGGCTCACTGCAACTTCCACCTCCCTGATTCAAGCGATTCTTCTGGCTCAGCCTCCCGAGTAGCTGGGACTACAGGCGCCCGCCACCTCGCCCGGCTAGTTTTTTTGTATTTTTTGTAGAGACGGGGTTTCACCGGGTTAGCCAGGGTGGTCTCGATCTCCTGACCTCGTGATCCGCCCGTCTCGGCCTCCCAAAGTGCTGGGATTACAGGCTTGAGCCACCGCGCCCGGCCTGCTTGTTTGTTTTTGAGACAGAGTCTTGCTCTGCCGCCCAGGCTGGAGTAGAGTGGCACGATCTCGGCTCATTGCAACTTCCACCTCCCTGGTTCAAGCGATTCTTCTGGCTCAGCCTCCCGAGTAGCTGGGACTACAGGCGCCCGCCACCTCGCCCGGCTAGTTTTTTTGTATTTTTTGTAGAGACGGGGTTTCACCGGGTTAGCCAGGATGGTCTCGATCTCCTGACCTCGTGATCCGCCCGTCTCGGCCTCCCAAAGTGCTGGGATTACAGGCTTGAGCCACCGCGCCCGGCCTGCTTGTTTGTTTTTGAGACAGAGTCTTGCTCTGCCGCCCAGGCTGGAGTAGAGTGGCACGATCTCGGCTCACTGCAACCTCCACCTCCCTGGTTCAAGCGATTCTTCTGGCTCAGCCTCCTGAGTAGCTGGGATTATAGGCGCCCGCCATCACGCCCCGCTAACCTTTGTATTTTGAGTAGAGATGGGGTTTCACCATGTTGACCAGGCTGGTCTCAAGCTCCCGACCTCGGTGATCCGCCCGCCTCGGTCTCCCAAGGTGCTGGGATTACAGGCGTGAGCCGCCGTGCCCGGCCCACAGTAATGTTTCCACTCCCCACTCCAGAGGCAGATGGAGAGGTGGAACCCGCATCCCCTCTGGGACTGGAGCTCCTTCCAAGGCTGGGTCACAGCAGGGCCACAGCAGGACGCTCACCCTCTGGACGGGGCACCAGCTCTGGGGCCTACGCTGACGGGCTCCTGCTGTGCAGACTCAGGAGCTGAATAAATGACAGTTGTGGTTGTAGGCTACTAAACTTGGGGTGACATGCTATGCAGCAATGGGCAATAAATATTAATGAAAGGTGCCCACTCCATCCATCGCTGCTGTTAGGCTATGACAGTAGCCGCTTACAGGTCATATGCCAGAGCATTTTGGGTGAGCCTGGGCTGGGGGCTGAGCAGCAGGACACAAAACACAGGAGAGGCCCCTGTCCTCCCAAAGCCCAGAGCCAGGCAGGCTGAGGTCGGCTTAAATCCTGGATACCGGGACGGGACGCAGGGCACAGAGGCCTCCAGGAGTAACCAATCAGAGGACACCAAAGCTGGCCCCAGGGTGCAGCTCACGCTCCACCCCGGTCCCTTCAGGCCAAGGCCGACCAAAACCCACCTCCCCTGCCCTTCCCAGCTCCCCGGGGCCTCCCCGATCCCTGACCCTGTGCCGCCTGTTGCGCCTGCCCTCAGGTCCTGCGGGCCCTGTCTGTCCGGATTCTGACATGACCCTCGCCAGTGCAGCCGGGAAGCTGAGCCGTCCTCCCTGGCCTCTCAGCAGCGTAGAGCACAGCAACCCCCTCTGGCAGCACCCGCAGCTCCTGCCCCACCCACAGCTCCTGCCCCACCCACAGCTCCTGCCCCACCCACAGCTCCTGCCCCACCCGCAGCTCCTGCCCCACCCACAGCCCCCTTGGAGGCTTCCTCTCTCTACAGGTCTTCTGGTGGCTCCGTCCACGGCCTCCCCTCCTCCCGAGTCCTCCTCCCCTCCTGGTGGCTCCGTCCACGGCCTCCCCTCCTCCCGAGTCCTCCTCCCCTCCTGGTGGCTCCGTCCACGGCCTCCCCTCCTCCCGAGTCCTCCTCCCCTCCTGGTGGCTCCGTCCACGGCCTCCCCTCCTCCAGAGTCCTCCTCCCCTCCTGGTGGCTCCGTCCACGGCCTCCCCTCCTCCCGAGGGTCCTCCTCCCCTCCTGGTGGCTCCGTCCACGGCCTCCCCTCCTCCCGAGGGTCCTCCTCCCCTCCTGGTGGCTCCGTCCACGGCCTCCCCTCCTCCCGAGGGTCCTCCTCCCCTCCTGGTGGCTCCGTCCACGGCCTCCCCTCCTCCCGAGGGTCCTCCTCCCCGGCTCACCAGGCTTCAGTTACGGCCTGGTGGCCAAGGATTCTCAAATTCGCATCTGGGTCCCCAGCGCTGATCTGCCCCAGCCCAAACACCGCCCCTTGGGCATCCCTTTGAGGACATCCCAGGCCTGACACATCCAAGGTGGAGTTTCTGGCCAGCTCCCTGGACCCTGAGCTCCTTCAGAGATTCTGGTCTCTGTGGACGCCTCACCAAATCCATCTGAGCACTGAGGCCACGGCCAGACCCTTTCCGGGCTCCACAGTGACCCTTGCCGCACCTGTGGACAGCATCCTGAGCACCCTGCCTGCCCTCCCTTCACCGCTCCTGGCTGGTCCAGCCAACACTCTCGCCCACCCAGACCCCCACCCCCGTTAGCCAGTCAGACCATTCCCTCCCCTAGCCTCAGCGATGGGTTCAGAGAAACCCAGCTGGCCAGTCAGATGCAGCCCGGGAGCTGCTTCTGGGAGCGCAGTGCTGGGCGGCCGCGTTGGGTGGCTGGGCCGGACTCTCTGGCCATCACTGCTGCCACGTCTGGGAATAAAGCCGGCACTCAGGACAGCTGAGCAGAAGGCTCCCCAGCTTCTCCTCACCTCTGTCGCGCACTCACCGCCCAGACCCTGGGCCTCTAGCCAGTCGGGCTGTCCCCACCTCGGGGCCCCTGGACATGCTGTTCCCTCTCCCTGCAGCACTGTTCCCGCAGACCTGCCTGCTGCTTCCCCACTCCACCTGGTCTCTGCTCAAATGTCACCTCCTGAGTCCGAGATGCCCTCCTACACCATCCCAGTGGCTCTCTAGGCCCTGGCATTCTTTATTTTTTATTTATTTATTTTTTTTGAGACGGAGTCTCACGCTGTTGCCCAGGCTGGAGTGCAGTGGCGCGATCTCGGCTCACTGCAAGCTCCGCCTCCCGGGTTCCCGCCATTCTCCTGCCTCAGCCTCCTGAGTAGCTGGGACTACAGGCGCCCGCCACCGCGCCCGGCTAATTTTTTGTATTTTTAGTAGAGACGGGGTTTCACTGTGGTCTCGATCTCCTGACCTTGTGATCCGCCCGCCTCGGCCTCCCAAAGTGCTGGGATTACAGGCTTGAGCCACCGCGCCCGGCCCCTGGCATTCTTTAGAAACTGCTTATTTATGTCTTTATCTGCTGGTTGGTGGCCTCTTTCCCTGTGAACCCAAGGGCAAGAAGTTTGCTTCTTTTGTTCACTGCTGAATCCCCAGAACCTAGATTTGCACATGGAAGGGAAGGAAGAGAAGGAGAGGGAAGGAGGGCAAGGGAAGGGGAAGGGAATGGAAGGGGACAGGAGGGGAGTGGAGGGGAGGGGAGGGGAAGGGAGGGGAAGGGAGGAGAGGGAGAGGAGAGGAGGAGGGGAGGGAGGAGGGGAAGGAAGGGGACAAGAGGGGGAGGGGAGGGGAGAGAAAAGAGGGAGGGAGGGAAAGAAGGAAGCAATTTTCCAGAGGAAGAAGCTAGAAGTTATTGAGGTAGGTGTGTTAATCCCTGTTGCTGCGGTAACAAATTTAGTAACTTATAATGAATGTTATCATCTCACAGCTCTGGAAGGCAGAATTTCTAAAATCAAGGCATGGGCAGGGCTGGTCCCTCCTGGGGGCTCCAGGGAGAACCTGTTTCCTCCTTTCCCAGTGTCCAGAGGCGCCCGCATCCCTCAGCTCCAGGCCCTTCCTCCCCCTTCACCTCCAGGAGCACAAGCTCTTCCAGTCTCTGACTCTCGGCCCCCACCCCCCACCGCCCTCTTAAAAGGACCGTGTGAGGACATGGCCCCCGATCACCCCAGATGCTTTGCCATCTCGGGGTTCTTACCACACCTGCAGAGTCCCTTTTGAGCTTCTGGGGATCAGGATGTGGACGTCTTGGGGGCCTTATTCCCTCTTCCACGGTGAGGAACTGGCCCTGGACTGCACAGCAAAAGCTGACCTGGAAGCCGGTTCTGATGCATCTGGAAGCACACGGGCCCCACGGCCTTTTGCGTTTTTCCTTTATTTATTTATTTATTTTTCAGACAGGGTCTCGCTCTGTTGCTCGGGCTGGAGTGCAGTGGCAAAATCATAGCTCACTGCAGGCTGGAACTCCTGGGCTCAGGCGATCCTCCTGCCTCAGCCTCCCGAGTAGCTGGGACCACAGATGTGCACCATCACACCTGGCTGCTTAAGAAACGTGTGTGTGTGTGTGTGTGTGTGTGTGTGTGCGCGCGCGCGCGCGCGCGTCCTGGCTCCGTGTCCCTCCCCCCTGAGGACCATATCCTCCCACACGCACCCCTCTGCCTTCTGAAGTCATGTCTTTCTTCCCAACAAGGCATGAGAGCAGCAAGACGCCATCGTGTAAGACGCCATCCTGTAAGAGTCTCAGTGACGTCTCGGGCTCCACAGGAAGAGCTTTGCACAACTACCGTATCTAACCCACTTTCGGATTAAAAAACTGAAACTCGTGTCCAGCGCAGTGGCTCACGCCTGTATTCCGAGCACTTTTGGAGGCTGAGGTGGGAGGATCACTTGAGCTCAGGAGTTCGAGACCAGCCTGGCCAATGTGGCGAAACCCTGTCTCTACTAAAAATGCAAAAATTAGCCGGGTGTGGTGGTGGGTGCCTGTAATCCCAGCTACTCAGGAGGCTGAGGCAGGAGAATGGCTTGAACCCGGGAGGCGGAGGTTGTGGTGAGCCAAGATCGCGCCACCGCACTCCAGCCTGGGCAACAGAGCAAAGCTCTGCCTCAAAAATAAATAAGGCCGGGCGCGGTGGCTCACGCCTGTAATCCCAGCACTTTGAGAGGCTGAGGCGGGCGGATCACAAGGTCAGGAGATCAAGACCATCCTTGCTAACACAGTGAAACCCTGCCTCCACTAAAAATACAAAAAATTAGCCTGGCGTGGTGGTGGGCGCCTGTAGTCCCAGCTACTCGGGAGGCTGAGGCAGCGAGCCGAGATCGCGCCACTGCACTCCAGCCTGGGCGACAGAGCGAGACTCTGTCTCAAAAAATAAATAAATAAATAAAAACAAAAAGCAAAACCTGAGACTCGGTTTAACGTTTGAGGAATATTTCCAAGGTCACGACAGAAACTAGATGTGAATTTAAGGCTCTTCTGTGCCATGTGATGGAAAATCGAACTCAAACTGGCTTAATTAACGAGGAAGGGATTTATTTTTATGTATTTATTTATTTATTTGAGACGGAGTTTCGCTCTTGTTGCCCAGGCTGGAGTGCAGCGGCTTGATCTCGGCTCACCGCAACCTCTGCCTCCCGGGTCCATGCGATTCTCTTGCCTCAGCCTCCCAAGTAGCTGGGATTACAGGCGCCCGCCACCACGCCTGGCTAATTTTGTATTTTTCGTAGAGACAGAGTTTCTCCATGTTGGTCAGGCTGGTCTCAAACTCCCGACCTCATGTGATCGTCCCTCCTCGGCCTCCCAAAGCGCTGGGATTACAGGCGTGAGCCACCACGCCCAGCACAAAGAAGGAATTTAACCTAGTTGTGGTGGTGTGCACGTGTGGTCCCAGCTACCTGGGAGGTTGAGGTGGGAGGACTGTTTGAGCCCAGGAGTTCAAGGCCAGCCTGAGCAACAGGAAGGGAGGGAGGGAGGGAGGAAAGGAAAAGAAACTCAGAAAGGCTGGGCGTGGTGGCTCACGCCTGTAATTCCAGTACTTTAAGAGGCCAAGGCAGGAGGATCGCTTGAGGCTGAGAGATGGAGACCAGCCTGGCCAACATGGCAAAACCCCATCTCTACTAAACATTCAAAAAGTAGCTGGGGCCGGGCCCGGTGGCTCAAGCCTGTAATCCCAGCACTTTGGGAGGCCAAGACGGGCGGATCACGAGGTCAGGAGATCGAGAGCATCCTGGGTAACACAGTGAAACCCCGTCTCTACTAAAAATACAAAAACTTAGCCAGGCGAGGTGGCAGGTGCCTGTAGTCCCAGCTACTCGGGAGGCTGAGGCAGGAGAATGGCGGGAACCCGGGAGGCGGAGCTTGCAGTGAGCTGAGATCCGGCCACTGCACTCCAGCCTGGGTGACAGAGCGAGACTCCGTCTCAAAAAAAAAAAAAAAAAAAAAAAGTAGCTGGGTGTGATGGTGCATGCCTGTGATCCTAGCTACTTAGGAGACTGAGGTGGGAGGATTGCTTAAGCCTGGGAGGCAGAGGTTGCAATGAGGTGAGATTGCGCCACTGCACTCCAGCCTGGGTGACTCGGAGAGACTCCATCTCAAAACAAACAAACAGGGTGAGAATGTATGGGCTTGCATCATTGCAACATCCAGGGGAGGTCAGGTAACAGCTGGATCCAAGAACATTTATAGGATTATTAACGTTCCCCCTCTCATCAGCCGGCTCAGCTTTCCCGGGATGCTGCCTTTGTTCGCAGGCCCCGTGGTGACATGATCCCGTCGCTCCAGGCCGGGTCCTTCCAGCTCAGCCACCCCAGCTCTGTGATCCCAGAGAAACGCCCCAGGGCTGAATCTCATTGGATGTCAGGAGTCACATGCTTGCTCCTGAACCAATCATTGCAGCCCAGGGTGGGGACCCTGGAAACTGATTGGATGACCCCTCCCTGCAGCCAGGGCTTGAGGCAGTCCAATTTGAACTCATTGCCACAGAGTAGGGAGCCCCCAAGCAGGCAGGTGGAATCCCGTGGTGTTCCCGGCTTCAGGGCAGTATGAGCCTGAGCCTCCCTGGGGGTCGGGGCCCTGTGGGACCCAGCTGGAGGGGCTTGAAAATCTCCCCCACCCAGGCCGGGCGCGGTGGCTCACGCCTGTAATCCCAGCACTTTGGGAGGCCGAGGCGGGTGGATCACCTGAGGTCAGGAGTTCGAGGCCAGCCTGACCAACATGGAGAAACCCAGTCTCTACTAAATACACAAAAATTAGCCAGGCGTGCAGGCGTATGCCTGTAATCCCAGCTACTCCAGAGGCTGAGGCAAGAGAATCGCTTGAACCCAGGAGGCGGAGGTTGCGATGAGCCAAGATGGTGCCACTGCACTCCAGCCTGAGCAACAGAGCAAGACTCCTTCTCAAAAATAAAAAAGAAAAGAAAAACCTCCCGCACCCACAGTGCTTCCTGGGATGTGGGGTGTATGGAAGAAGAGAGATATTGACCGTGTTGGGGCACCTGTGGGAGGGAGTGGCCCTGGTCCCCGCCTGTTGTTGATGCAGCTGTGTGTACCCAGGACATAGCAATAATGCCACCAGCACAGTCCGAGGGCAGGCCAACCGCAGTCACGGGCACCACTCAGGGGAGGCTGGGTTGCCCTGTCCTCAGCATGGCCAGTTTTCCCAACCAAGCTTCAGGGCAAGGAGCATGCGGGTGTCTGGGCAGCCACTCAGCCAGGTCAGAAGTCAGGTGGGGTCAAGACTCTGGGGGGCCGGGCACGGTGGCTCATGCCTGTAATCCCAGCACTTTGGGAGGCCGAGGCAGACGGATCACTTTGTTACTCCAAACTGCACCCTCCCCTTCCTTCCAAAACCTAACACACTTGAGGTCAGGAGTTCGAGACCAGCCTGGCCAACATGGTGAAACCCCATCTCTACTAAAAAGACACAATTAGCCGGGTGTGGGGGCGCACACCTGGAATCTCAGCTACTCGGGAGGCTGAGGCAGGAGGCTCCCTTGAACCCTGGAGGTGGAGGCTGCAGTGAGATTGTGCCACGGCGCTCCAGCCTGGGCGACAGGGCGAGACTGTCTCAAAAAAAAAGACTCGGGTGGGACAGAGGTCAGGCTGGGAGGAGGGCACAGCCAGGCTCAGGCTCAGCTTGGGGTGGGGGCTCCGTGGGGCTGGCGCCTCTCCCGGGTCAGGTGCTGAGCCGATGCTGGCTGGGGGGAGCCTCTTTCCCAGTTTCTCTGGGGGGCAGGAGCACCTTGCCAACCTCTGATGGCTCCAGCACCTGCACCCGCCTCACACCACATGGTGACTTCAACGGGGGACCAGGAAAGCCCTCGCTCCCTCCCGCCCTCGCAGCCCTCCCCGACCTCGCCCACTTCTCAGAGCTCCCGCTGTCGGGGGAACCGAGGCAGCGCCGCGCCTGGAAGCCGGGTCTGCACACCCCGCCTCGCTCCCGCTCCTCCTCCCCTCCGCGAGGCCAGCGCGCCCCAGGACAGACTCAGCGCCCGTCCCCTGTATAGACGGGGAAACGGAGGCGCGGACGCGGGGTCGCGCCGGGGGGACCGGCCCTGCCCCTCCGGCCCCGGTCAGGACCTCGCCCCGCGCCCCGTTCACCGCCCGCAGCCCCGCCCCACGCCGGGACGTCACAAAACGACCCCAAAGCTGGGGGACCGGGCCAGCCACGGCCAGAGCAGCCCTGCCCGCCTCCGTGCGCACAGCGTCCGCGGTACTGGTCGAGCTGGGGGCGACGGCGGCGGCCTCGGGGATCGGAAGCGCCCAGGGTTGCGCGCTCGAACCCTCCCTCCCGGCGGCGGCGCTCGGCGCGGTAGGCGGAACCGGGACCGGGACTCCACTTCCCGGCGTGCCCCGCGGGCGGGCGCGCAGGCGCAGGGCGGGCCTGGCCGCGGCGCGCAGGCGCAGTCGGGGCCGGGCGGAGCGCGCAGGCGCAGCGGGGGGCGGGGCGCGCGGGCCGGGCCAAGGCGAGCGCTGGTGGGGCGGCGGCGCCAGAGCTGGTGGAGCGCTCGGGGTCCCCGGGCGGCGGCGGCGGCGGCGCAGAGGAGGAGGCAGGCGGCGGCCCCGGCGGCTCCCCCCCGGACGGCGCGCGGCCCGGCCCGTCTCGCGAGCTCGCGGTGGTCGCGCGGCCCCGCGCGGCGCCGACCCCGGGCCCCTCCGCCGCCGCCATGGCCCGGCCGCTAGTGCCCAGCTCGCAGAAGGCGCTGCTGCTGGAGCTCAAGGGGCTGCAGGAAGAGCCGGTCGAGGGCTTCCGCGTGACCCTGGTGGACGAGGGCGACCTGTACAACTGGGAGGTGGCCATCTTCGGGCCCCCCAACACCTACTACGAGGGCGGCTACTTCAAGGTGAGCGCGGCGACCCCCGCCCGGGTCCCTGAGCCCACGAGCGACCTCGGGCGCCAGGAACCAGCTCCCTGCCCCGCGGTCCCCGGGCGGGCCCGGCAGCCTCCTGGCTTGGGCTCGCTTCCCTTCTATGGCCGGGTCCCCCCACCCAGCTGTGCCCGGCCCCCTCCTCGGACGGTCCCGGGGACCTTCAGCCTCTGCTGCGGTCCCCGAGAATCCTCAGTTTCCTTGAAGGCACCGTCCGGTCCCCGGCTAGTCTCCTGGCCCGCAGAGGGGTGGCCCGGGGCCCTCCCGGTATCATCTGCGCGTGGGGCTCTTGCCCACCTCCTCCCTGGGGGGGGCTCGACCCCGGCTGCCTCCCCCTCCGCCCCTGCGAGAAGGAGGGAGCGGAGCCCAGGCCGCCCCGGCCTTTCTGCTGCCCTCCGCGCCCTCCCCGGAGGAGACAAAGAGGCCCCCCCCAGACCCCGCAGCTGCTATTGTTGGGGAGCTGGGCCTGTGAGCGGGGGAGCGAGGCCAGCCTGGGGGTGGCTGGCGCGGCCACTCGCTCAGGCTCCAACAAAGGCCCGGATGAGCCTTGGCAGCCGGGCCCTGCCTGGAAAGCGGCCACCCTTGCCGATAGCAGCCGGCCAGGCGCCCTGGGCTCCATCCCCGGGTTTATGTAACCTGCGCCCTCGGGAAGGCTGAGGCAGGGACGTCCCTCCCACCTGCTCCCTGCAGCTCTCCCCGGGCCCCCGGCTCCGGCCCGCGTCCCGGACCCCGACCTCAGAAGCTCCGGGCTGTTTCATCCCAGCTGGCCTTGGCCTTTCTCAGATTCCACTGAACAGGTGGCTTCCTGCGACCCCAACCCCGAGTTCTGGGCCATTCCTTCTGCCCTCTGGCGGTTTCATTCCAAGCAGGTTCTTGATGTTTTTGTTGCCGTTGGGAGCAGGGAGACTGTTTCTGTCCAGTGTGGAAAGGACTCAGGCCAAAGCCTGGCCAGTTTTCTTGATCTCACGATCCAGACGTGACCTTTGGCTCTTGTAGAGTTCCAGGACCTCGTCCTTGGGGCCAGAGGGACAAAGTGAGGGGCCCCGTGTGAGAGGTGGGGATCGCGCACCCTGTCCAGGAATCCCCCCTCCCGCCGTCGCTGCCTGCCAAGAGCCTGGGCACAGCCGGGCCTGCTCTGCCCCGGCCAGCTGCGGGCATGGGGCCGAGGGACCGATGCCTCTCAGACGGTGCGTGTGCTCTCCGGGCTAATTAATGTCTGAACCGCGCGCGCTCAGCGGCTGTGAGGGCAGCAGCCTGGTCTGCTGGGGGCGATTCCTGAGCTGAGGTTCTGGGTTACGGCAGAGGGTGGGACGTCCTTGGGTTCTGCATCTGGAATCCTGCGTCCCCACACAGGGAACAGAGTTTGAGCCTTGAGGTTGTCAAATGGTTTTAGCAGCCCCCTCCCCCAGCCCCTTTTTTCTGCTTGGGGGAGCAGCTGGCTGTGAGCAGGGGCGGCCCCACCTGGAGGCCAGGCCTGTGAGGCGGCTGCTGTTCTGGAAGGAAGGGATGCGGGTTCCTGGCTCCTGCCCACCAGACCGGTTGCCAGGGATTGTGGGCAGAGCCTCCTGGACCAGCATTAGGGGATAATCCGGTTTTCCGGATTTCCTGGGGAGGGGGCCTCTAGACATCTGCCGCAGGGTCAGTCCTCAGAGGCCAGCGTTGAGACGCGGGGGGGTGCTGCCACCCACTGGGGCTCTCCCTTCCCCGTGTGCCTGGGAGGGAGTTGGGGGAGCGTGGAAATACAGGAGCTGCTGAGTGCCCAGGGCCACTGCTGCTGCCCAGCCACTGCCTGCAGCCGCTGTTCCTTCAGGAGCCAGAGCGAGCCCTGGGGCAGGGGCCACCAGAGAGAGCCCTCCACGGCGGACTTGCCGTGTGCCATCGGCGGGGGCTTTGCTTCTCGGAGCCTGGGTTTGCTCCGGGTAAAAGACATTTTTGGAGGTGCTGAAAATAAGAGGTTCGTTGGGACTTGGCGGGGTTCAGTGCAGGAGAGGCCGCCTGGAAACCCAGCACCAGGCTTGGGGGGCCCAGAGTCTTGGGGAACTGCTGGGCAGTTCTGAGCCTGAAGTTCCAGCCTTGCTCTGTGGCTGTGGCCAAGTCCCTTACCTCATGGGGCCCCAGTGAGTTCCCTGTCAAACAGAGGACACCCCCAAGACCCCTGAGAGCCCTCCCTGTCCAGGAGGGACCTCGCCAACAACTGCTCTTTGGGGGTGCTGCCCTCAGCCTCTTGGAGTGCTGAGTGCCACCAGGACCCCTGACCCAGACACCCCCGTGCCTGGCACTGGGGCCCAGGAAGGAAACAGTGAGGCTTCCTTGTTTACCTGTTGGGGCCCAGGAGGGCCGTGGGTGGCATCACGCCCCAGGCCGCAGGCCAGACAGCTCTGTCACCCGGCACGTGGCTGCAGTCCTTCCTCTGTGGCCGTCCTTGCCAGCAGGCCTGGACCCCCAGGGCCTGGATGGCCACAGGGGGCGATGCTGACAGGGAAGGAGTCCTGCCAGGCTTCTGTGACCTGTGGGTCTGCCTGCCTGACCCCACAAGACTGGACACCTGAGGGCAGACGGCCATGCTGACTCATCCCCTCCCGTGGCCCGGGGCCCGGCAGGTGTCAGTGTTTGCTGAGTGAGCAGTTGTCTGTGCAAACCCTCCCCACACCGTGCCTGCCAAGGCCCTGGAGGGGCAGCCTGGTCTTGGGCCTCAGCTCCATCCGAGGGGAACCTGGAGCCCCTGCCAGTCTGTTCTGTTGGCTGGTGGGTGCCCCTGGCCCGGGTCCCATGTGCCTGACCTGGGCTGCCACAGGCCTGGAGCCACTCGGGCAGCCAGTGCCTGCGTTCTCCAGCGGCTGTGCTGGGCCAGGACACGGCCACCTGGACTGTGTAGGAGCTGGGATCAGCTCAGGTGACTCGGAAAAGGCTTGAGGCAGCTTGCTGGGGACTTGACCCCAGGCCCATGAGAGTCCCTGCCTTGGCTGGGATAGGGTGTCCCTCACACACACCCTCAGGCACGCGGCCCGAGCCTTACCCCCAGCACACCAGCACTGGGAGTGGAATGGCCTCGGGCACCCTGTGAGCCGGGGCAGGGCCTGGGGCTGAGCTCGGCTGAGCCACCCGCCTTCTGCCCCTGCAGGCGCGCCTCAAGTTCCCCATCGACTACCCGTACTCTCCACCGGCCTTTCGGTTCCTCACCAAGATGTGGCACCCTAACATCTACGAGGTGAGCGCGGCCCCCACGGGCCTCACGTACTCATTGTCCGGGACCCGTGGCTCTGGGAGCCAGTGCTGACCTCTGACCTGTCCTGACCTGTCCTCTCCTTGTGCAGACGGGGGACGTGTGCATCTCCATCCTCCATCCACCGGTGGACGACCCCCAGAGCGGGGAGCTGCCCTCAGAGAGGTGGAACCCCACCCAGAACGTCAGGTAGGCCCCACGCCCCGTGTCCACCCAGAATGTCAGGTAGGCCCCACGCCCCGTGTCCACCCAGAACATCAGGTAGGCCCCACCCCCGTGTCCACCCAGAACGTCAGGTAGGCCCCACCCCCGTGTCCACCCAGAACGTCAGGTAGGCCCCACCCCCGTGTCCACCCAGAACGTCAGGTAGGCCGGCCCCACGCCCCGTGTCCACCCAGAATGTCAGGTAGGCCCCACCCCCCGTGTACACCCAGAATGTCAGGTAGGCCGGCCCCATGTCCACCCAAAACGTCAAGTAGGCCGGCCTCACGCCCCGTGTCCACCCAAAACGTCAAGTAGGCCGGCCCCACGCCCCGTGTCCACCCAGAACGTCAAGTAGGCCGGCCCCACGCCCCGTGTCCACCCAGAACGTCAGCTAGGCCGGCCCCACCCCCGTGTCCACCCAGAATGTCAGGTAGGCCCCACCCCCCGTGTCCACCCAGAATGTCAGGTAGGCCGGCCCCATGTCCACCCAAAACGTCAAGTAGGCCGGCCCCACGCCCCGTGTCCACCCAGAATGTCAGGTAGGCCGGCCCCACGTTCCGTGTCCACCCAGAACATGAGGTAGGCTGGGCTCCCCCGCGGGCCATGGCGCCGAGGCCTGGTTTGGGACCTGCCAGCCGGCGATCCTGGGCCTCCCTGTACCTGCACGGTGGCTGCTTTCATGGGACCTGCCGCACTGTGGTGTCTGTGCGGACTCCCACAAGACTCCAGGCCAGCCCCACTCTCTGGAGTGACTGAGACGTGTCCCGCCCGCCTCGGTGCTGGGTCTTCTCCTTCCCCAGCTGTCTCTGGGTTGGTCACCATGTGCGACCTGTGCCACCCGGGCGTCGTCCCAGGTCCAGGCCCTGGCCCGTGTTGCCCGTGTGTTCTGGAGTGCAGCCCAGGCAGGACGTGTGGGCGTGAGAGCAGCCCCGGGTCCGACAGGGGTCTGCACCTTTCTGCCCTCCCTGGTCTTGGCGTGGGAGGGAGGAGGCTGATGCAGGTCCAGCCCCTGCTGTTCTGGGGGCCTGAGACACAAACAGGCCGTGAGGCCAGATGAAAATCACCTGCTGGGTGGGTCCAGGTTTCCCCGTGACCCTCAGGGCCGGAGAAGAGCCGGAAGGCTGGGGTGCCCCGGGCCAGCCCGCTCCAACCCACTCTCCCCGCAGGACCATCCTCCTAAGTGTGATCTCTCTCCTCAACGAGCCCAATACCTTCTCGCCCGCCAATGTGGACGCCTCCGTGATGTACAGGAAGTGGAAAGAGAGCAAGGGGAAGGACCGGGAGTACACGGACATCATCCGGTGAGCGCGGGGGTGGTGCACGGGGCGGGGGAGACTCGGATCCGGCCTGCACCCTGGCCCTGATCCCTCGGCCGCCCAGCCCCACCGTCCTGGTGAGGGTGGCGGAGCTTCCTGGTGCCCGTTTACAGGGTACCAGTCACAGATGGAGGCCGGGCCTAGTGGCGGAGGGTCCAGCCAGGTTCAAGCCCAGCCTCTTGCCCCTTTTCCTCTTTTTTTTTTTTTTTTTTTTGAGACAGAGTTTTACTCGGTTGCCCAGGCTGGAGTGCAGTGGCGCAGTCTCGGCTCACTGCAGCCTCCACTTCCCGGGTTCAAGCAATTCTCCTGCTTCGTTCTCCGGAGTAGCTGAGATTACAGGTGCACACCACCATGCCCGGCTAATTTTTTTTTAGTAGAGGTGGGATTCCACCATCTTAGCCAGGCTGGTCTCAAACTCCTGACCTCAGGTGATGTCCCCGCCTCAGCCTCCCAAGATGCTGGGATGACAGGCGTGAGCCCCTGCCCCTGGCCTAGTGGTTAATGTTTTCATAGATTCTTCCAGACTCTTCGGTTTAACGTATGTCCATGTTTTAATGAGGAAATGGGGTTGTGCTGTGTGTGCCCAGTGACTGTCAGTCAGGGGTCTTGGCCTTACTTGTGTCGGGCACGCGTCCCTGCAGGCTCTTGGCCTGGCGAGCTCTGGGGACGGCTGTGCGGCTGCCTTCTGGCGCCTTCTGCCGTCCACTTCGCCTGCGTGGCTGTGTGTGGTGATCCACGGCTCTCCCTCTCCTCCCGTCGCGCTCGTGCCCCAGAGCTGACCCCCACAGCCTCTTCTCTGGGGTGCCTGTGCTCGTGTGAACGGGAAACACGGGCGTGTCCGCACACACAGGCGAGGCTTTCTTGACGGGTTGACACTTAACGGTTCCTGCTTCTCCTGTTACATTGAGGCTCTTCCCGTCTGCTTGTATTTCTCAGAGTGAAATTGCACAGATTTCCTCACAGAGGTCTCACCTATTTTTGTTTTTATTTTGTATAAGCAGAATCTTAAAAACGACCTTTAAAATATTGCACACATAATCCACGTGTCTTCCTCACCCCAGGACCCACGAGCGTCCCGGGCACCTTCTGTCCTGCACTTGCTGGCAGCTGGTGTCGTGGGGTCGTCCTGGGGCAGCGTCCTGGTGCTGGGGGGTCCCGGCTCTGAGCAGCCATGGTGGGCGGGTCCCGTGAGGCCTCCTGGGAAGTGCCCTGCAAGCACCTGCTGGCCCCTGGAGGTCACGGGGGAGCTGGCCCTGGCCATCCCTCTGTGCAGATGTCCTCAGCGGCCCTGGCCTGGCCATCTCACCTGGCCCATGTGGTTGGCTCCTTGGCCCAGTTCTTCCCGGCCACCTCCCTGAGGCGCCTCCCCGAGATCCCAGCGCAGAAATAAAAGCCACACTATTTTTATCCCTCAAAACTCCCTGCGGGCCAACTCACGTGCCCGTGTGGACTGCCGTGCTCGCTGCTTTGTGCCTGTTTTAAATCTGTGTGTGTGTGGGCCTTGTGGCAGCCCGAGTCCCACTGAGCTGTACCAGGCGGGCTGCCGTGGAGCCCGGCCAGGTCAGGGATGGTCCTTGGTGAATAGCACCGCCAGACGCTCCCCTCTCATGGTTCGTGCTGGTGGTGTACCGTGCTGCACCTCCACGGCACAGGTCAGGTCACACCCTGGCCCTCCCGTGCATCTCCCCACGGCCGCCACCTGTGCAGTGCCGTCCTCAGGGCACCCGTCACCTGCCCAGCCCGTCAGAGAGCCCGGGAAGCAAAGCATGGAATCTGCCAGGTCCCACCGCCCAGGGACGTCCCAGAGGCCAGACGTCTGCCCTCCATGCCTTGTGCATCCCCATAGGAAGCGCTGGGCTTGTGGGCCGGGCTTGGGGGTGTCTGTCCGCTCCGGACCTGCACACCCCGGTAGCAGCCAGGCCCAGAGCCGTGCCTGATCGGTGACGGGCTCGAGGGCCGGGTTGGAGTGCTGAGGCTGCGGCCTCGTTCCTGTTTTCTGTCAGATGGGGTCAGCGTGCAGCCCGGCCCTGCCATGCCAGCCCCGGACGCCCCGGAAGCCCCTTTGCTGCCAGTCCTGGGGGCACGTTCTTGACGGGTGTCCTGGAGGCAGAGCTGGGGGCAGGGCCTCTTAGGGCCTGGTGTACGCGGTGCCCTCCAGAAAGTCTGAGCTAACGGAGCCTCCCTTCCTGCCAGGGGCCGGGATGGCCAGGCCCCCTTGGTTTAGAATCCTGGCAAGGCCACGGAGAGGCTCCGGCTGTTTCTGTGTTTCCCGTCTCACCTGTGCTGGTTCCTGGCTCCAGGGATGGTCCTGCCTCCTGTCCGTGGCCCTCCCAGCTGCTTCCTTTACTCCTGCGCTCCGGAAAGCCTTTTGCCCCCGAGTGGGGCTGCCTGGGCACTCCCTTTTGCCCGGCATTGTTATTTTCTCCTAGCTCTGATGGGTCCTGTGGGGTGTGCTTCGGGGTGGGGCGGGTGGGTGTGACTGCTGCGCCGTCCGGCCTCCCCGCTGCACCTCCTGCCCTTCCCTAGCCCCTCCGGTGTCGTTTCTCCCCTCTGGGCCTCCTCATGCACAGGGCTGTTTCCTAAGGGGTCACTGCAGCCCTTTTTTATTTTTTATTTTTATTTTTGAGACAGTCTCGCTCTGTTGCCCAGGCTGGAGTGCAGTGGCCGGATCTCAGCTCACTGCAAGCTCCGCCTCCCGGGTTCCCGCCATTCTCCTGCCTCAGCCTCCCGAGTAGCTGGGACTACAGGCGCCCGCCACCTCGCCCGGCTAGTTTTTTGTATTTTTAGTAGAGACGGGGTTTCACTGTGTTAGCCAGGATGGTCTCGATCTCCTGACCTCGTGATCTGCCTGTCTTGGCCTCCCAAAGTGCTGGGATTACAGGCTTGAGCCACCGCGCCCGGCCAACCGCAGCCGTTTTAAGAGAAACCTGAGCGCTGGGATGAGCGTCGGACCCGGGGGAGGAGAGGGGAGGGGGCGGGGCAGGGGCCGGGTCCAGGCACGGAGGTGGCGCCCTCACCCGCCCTGTCCCCCCAGGAAGCAGGTCCTGGGGACCAAGGTGGACGCGGAGCGTGACGGCGTGAAGGTGCCCACCACGCTGGCCGAGTACTGCGTGAAGACCAAGGCACCCGCGCCCGACGAGGGCTCGGACCTCTTCTACGACGACTACTACGAGGACGGCGAGGGCGGCGAGGAGGCCGACAGCTGCTTCGGGGACGACGAGGACGACTCGGGCACGGAGGAGTCCTGACCCCGCAGAATAAACGCGCAGAGTTTACCTCACTAGGGCCGGACCCGTGGCTCCTTCGACGACAGACTACCTCACGGAGGTTTTGTGCTGGTCCCCGTCTCCTCTGGTGGTTTCGTTCTGGGCTCTTTTCTCCTTTCCCGTATTTGTTCTGGGTTTTCATGTGCTTCAGAGAAGAGGGGCTGCCCCACCGCCGCTCGCGTCACTCGGGGCTCAGTGGACGGCCAGGGTGGGAGAGCCCCGCGCACCTCTCCTCGGGAGGGGAGCTGAGCCCCGACGTCTGCTGGGCCCCCTAGCTTCCGGACTGGCCGTACCCCGCAGGAGCCACCGGGGCTGCTGGGAACGTGGGCGGGGGCCGTTCCTGCCACTGCCAGCCTGGGAGACCCAGGTGTGGGTCCGAGGGGCCCGGGCCTGCCTGTCAGCTCCAGGGCCTGGAGCCACGTCCCAGCACCAGTGGACGGATTCACCGTGGCCGACTCTTCTCTCTGCTTTGGTTTGTTTGAAATCTAAATAAAACTACTTTATGAGAGGCCAGAGCAGCTCTGCTTGGGAGGGAGAGGCAGCCTCCAGGTCCGTCAGTGACTGCACACGGCCAGCCCCACTGGGACCCTGGCTTCGCCGGGCGTGGATCTAGGAGGCCTGTCCTGGGAGGCACGGGGAGCAGCCGGGTCCCACGGTCTGTACGCTCCCGTGACTTGGGTCAAACAGGCCTGGGTAGCGTCCCCCAGCCTGCGGGACGGGCGGCCAGAAAGGCCCCCAAGTTCCTCCCTGCGACCAGGCGCATCTAGTGGGACGGGAGCTGCCTCTGCAGAGCAGACCTGTGGGGCCTGAGCAGGCGTCCAGCGAAGCTTCGCCCCAGGGCCACAGATGCCCCCGATCGGCGCTCTGGCGGCTCCGGCTCCATCCAGGCAGACCCTCGCGGGGGGAGCCATGGCCCTGGGCACACAGGGCAGACCTCACGTCGTGGTGTTAAGAAGTCCCAGCATCATTTCATTTCGTGTTTTGGAGGAAAGCGTGGCGCTTCCCTGCCCTCCCAGGGTGTGCTGCCTTCCAGGAAACTGCCTGTGTTCAGCTCCTGGCCTTGCTTCTGGGCACCCAAAAAGCCGTGCAGGGGCCGATACAGGGCTGAGGAGCTGAGGATGAGGTTTCCCACCAAGTTCGGACAGAACATGGGGCTGCGTTGGTCAGAGCCTGGGTTGCCCCTGCCAGGTGGGTGTGGGGTGCAGAAGGGCACCAGGGCTGACCCGTGAGACCCCATGGGGCCTGTGGGGTGCGTGGCCCGCCGCCTCTGAGGCAGGCCCTGGCCGTACCTTGGCAGATGGACACCTTTCCCGGGTGCTCCTTCAGCCCAAGGGTCTACGTGCGGCGTTTGATCCTCAATAGACCTCACCCAGCCGTCTTCGTTTCTGGCTTTTCTTACACCCAGAGGGCTGGCGGCCACCCAGGCCAGGGCCTGGCCCATCTGAGGCAGGTTTGAGGGGACTCTGGCTCGATGGTACCGGCGCCTGCAGCCTCCACTACCCCCCTTGTGAGCCTGTCTGTTTAGTTTACCTCATCCACTGGGCACTGCTGTGTGGCCTGGCAGTGAGCTTAGCCAGGTCCTGGACCCCTCCACGGGAGCCCAGGTGTGTCCCCTCCAAGCACTCAGCAGGTGCCAACACGTTCGGCCGCCACGGTGGCAGAGCAAGATTCAGGGCCGATGGCAGCCACGGATGTAACCTGTGGCCGGGCCGTGGGTCCCACGGATGTAACCTGTGGCTGGGCGGGGGTCCCAGGGAGTGTGCCGTCCTCTCCTCTCTTCCCCACTCGGCTCCAGGCTGAGCTGCGCTGCTGCCCCGTGTACCACATGAAGGGCCCTGGGGCGGCGTCACCTGACTGCACCACTGGCCCCCTGGTGTTCTCAGGCCAGCCTGAGGGACGAAAGGCCCTGGGGTCTCAGCAAACCGCGGCCCTCAGGACCAAACCTGGCGTCCGCCCCTAATGTGAATAAAGTTTTATTGGCACAGCCACACCCAAGTCTCAGGATCATCCATAGCTGCTTTGTTTTGTTTTGTTTTTGAGACGGAGTCTCGTTCTGTCGCCCAGGCTGGAGGGCAGTGGCGCGATCTCAGCTCACTGCTACCTCCGCCTCCCGGGTTCACGCCATTCTCCTGCCTCAGCCTCCCGAGTAGCTGGGACTATAGGCGCCCGCCACCTCGCCCGGCTAGTTTTTTTTTTTTTTTTTTTTTTGTATTATTAGTAGAGATGCGGTTTCATCATGTTGGCCAGAATGGTCTCAATCGCCTGACTACATGATCTGCCCACCTTGGCCTCCCACAGTGCTGTGATTACAGGCGTGAGCCCCTGTGCCTGGCCTGTTTTGAGAAGGAGTCTCGCTCTGTCACCCAGGCTGGAGTGCAATGGCGTGATCATAGCTCCAGGGATCCTCCCACCTCAGCCTCCTAAAGTGCTGGGGTTACAGGCGTGAGCCACCACGCCCAGCCTAACCATTTTTTTTTTTTTTTTTTTTTTTTTTGAGACAGTTTCACTCTTTTTGCCCAGGCTGGAGTGCAATGGCGCAATCTCGGCTCACTGCAACCTCCGCCTCCCAGCTTCAAGCGATTCTCCTGCCTCAGCCTCCCGAGTAGCTGGGATTACAGGCATGTGCCACCACCCCGGCTAATTTTGTATTTTTAGTAGAGACGGGGTTTCTCCATGTTGGCCAGGCTGGTCTTGAACTCCCGACCTCAGGTGATCCACCTGCCTCAGCCTCCCAAAGTGCTGGGATTACAAGCGTGAGCCACCGCGTCCGGCCCCATTTTTACTCTTAAGTATATCCACACTATGTTTGCAGCTTATACTAAAAAATTATTTGTTGTCTATTTGAAATTCAAATTTCACTGGGCATCCCTATTTTTAGTTGCTAAGTCTGGCCATGCTGACGCTGACGGACCTGCCTCCTGGGTTGTTAGGATTGGATGAGGTAGAACACGTGAGCCTGCTCTGTGACCCATGGGCTCCCTGAACTCACCCCGGACCGGCCGTGACCCACGGGCTCCTTAAACTAACCCCGGCCCGGCCGTGACCGACGGGCTCCCTGAACTCACCCCGGCCCGGCCGTGACCCACGGGCTCCCTGAACTCACCCCGGCCCGGCCGTGACCGACGGGCTCCCTGAACTCACCCCGGCCCGGCCGTGACCCACGGGCTCCTTAAACTAACCCCGGCCCGGCCGTGACCCACGGGCTCCTTAAACTAACCCCGGCCCGGCCGTGACCCACGGGCTCCTTAAACTAACCCCGGCCTGGCCGTGACCCGCGGGCTCCCTGAACTAACCCCGCCTCACCGTGACCCGCGGGCTCCCTGAACTAACCCCGCCTCACCGTGACCCGCGGGCTCCTTAAACTCACCCCGGCCTCGCCGTGACCCGCGGGCTCCCTAAACTAACCCCGCCTCACTGTGACCCGCGGGCTCCTTAAACTCACCCCAGCCTGGCCGTGACCCACGGGCTCCCTGAACTCACCCCGGCCTCGCGCTGCCAGTGGGAGCCCCCAGACCGTGGGGCACAGCAGGTGAGTGCAGCCTTTGCTGATCGATTTCTTCCAGCCACTTCATGTTTATTTTTATTTAATTTTTAAAATGTATTTATTTATTTGAGAAGGAGTCGCACTTTGTCGCCCAGGCTGGAGTGCAGTGGCGCAATCTCGGCTCACTGCAGCCTCCGCTTCCCGGATTCAAGTGATTCTCCTGCCTCAGCCTCCCGAGTAGCTGGGATTACAGGCGCCCGCCACCACACCCAGCTAATTTTTGTATTTTTAGTAGAGATGGGGTTTCTCCATGTTGGCCACACTGGTCTTGAACTCCCAACCTCAGGTGATCCACCCGCCTTGGCCTCCCAAAGTGCTGGGATTACAGGCATCAGCCACCGCACCCGGCCTAAATTTATTTATTTTTGAGACAAGGTCTTGCTCTGCCACCCAGGCTGTAGAGCAGTGGCACAATTATGGCTCACTGCAGCCTCGACCTCCTGGGCTCAAGCGATCCTCCTGCCCCAGTCCCCCAAAGTGCTAGGATTACAGATGTGAGCCACTGCCTCTGGCCAGTATCTTTATTCATGAAAACCAAAAACTAGAACAGCCCAAATATCCGTCGGCTGGTGAATGCATAAACACAGCATGGTCCGTCCACACAACGGGATACGAGGCAGCCACGGGAAGCAGCAAGGCTCTGACACAGGCCGCAGCCTGGATGCACCTTGAGGACATCACGCTCAGGGAGAGATGCCGACGCAACAAATCCTGTGTGATTCCACTCCTGGGAGGTCCCTAGAGTCCGATTCAGAGACACGTTGTGGCCGGGTACAGCGGCTCATGCCTGTAATCCCAGCACTTCAGGAGGCTGAGGCGGGTAGATCACCTGAGGTCAGGAGTTGAAGACCAGCCTGGTCAACGTGGTGAAACCCCGTCTCTACTAAAAATACAAAAAATTAGCCGGGTGTGGTGGCGGGCGCCTGTAGTCCCAGCTACTCGGGAGGCTGAGGCAGGAGAATGGTGTGAACCCAGGAGGCGGAGCTTGCAGCGAGCCGAGATCCGGCCACTGCTCTCTAGCCTGGGCGGCAGAGCGAGACTCTGTCTCAAAAAAAAAAAAGAAATTTGTTGACGGCCAGGCGTGGTGGATCACGTCTGTAATCCCAGTACTTT
Organism: Macaca nemestrina; assembly: GCF_043159975.1. Classification (NCBI taxonomy): domain Eukaryota; kingdom Metazoa; phylum Chordata; class Mammalia; order Primates; family Cercopithecidae; genus Macaca; species Macaca nemestrina. The sequence continues at coordinate 692,398 of NC_092144.1, forward strand.
GGGAGGCCAAGGAGGGAGGATCACCTGAGGTTGGGAGTTCGAGACCAGCCTGACCAACATGGAGAAACCCCATCTCTACTAAAAATACAAAATTAGCCAGGCATAGTGGCACATGCCTGTAATCCCAGCTACTCAGGAGGCTGAGGCAGGAGAATCACTTGAACCCAGCAGGTGGAGGATGCGGTGAGCTGAGATCGTGCCGCTGCACTCCAGCCTGGACGACAGAGCGAGACTCCACTCAAAAAATAAATAAATAAATTTGTCGATGGCCGGGCACAGTGGCTCACGCTGTAACCCCAACATTTTAGGAGGCCAAGGCAGTGGGATTGCTCGAGCTCAGGAGTTCAAGACCAGGCTGGGCAATGTGGCGAAACCCTGTCTCTATAAATAATTTTAAAATTAGCCACACGTGGTGGTAGCGCCTGTCATCCCAGATACCTGGGAGGCTGCAGCAGGAGGATCACCTGAGACCAGGAGTTCAAGGCTGCCATGAATCACGATCACACCACCGCACTCCAACCTGGGCAACAGAGGGAGATCCTGTCTCTAAAAATAAAAAATTAAAAAAAAGGTGTTACTTGGCCAGATGCAATGGTTCATGCCTGTAATCCCAGCACTTTGGGAGGCCCAGGCGGGCGGATCACGAGGTCAGGAGATCGAGACCATCCTAGCTAACACGGTGAAACCCCGTCTCTACTAAAAATACAAAAAATTAGCCAGGCGCAGTGGTGGGTGCCTGTAGTCCCAGCTACTGGGGAGGCTGAGGCAGGAGAATGGCGCGAACCCGGGAGGCGGAGCCTGCAGTGAGCTGAGATCCGGCCACTGCACTCCAGCCTGGGCGACAGAGTGAGACTCTGTCTCAAAAAAAAAAAAAAAAAAAGGTGTTACTTTTTCAGGTGTGATGATGGCAGTGTGGCTTCATCTCCAGTCCTCTTTGAGAAACACTTTCTAAAATGCTCGTGGGTGGAGGGTTTCGGGTGTGCAGCGGTGGGCGGGGCTGTGACTCGTCTCCCCCACAGGAAGCGCGTGTGCGGAGCTCGGGGCCGGGGCCGGCACCCACACTGGGTCTTCACAGCGGCATGGAGTCGTCACTGCTGGTACTGGCCCTGGGGGCCCTGTTGGTAGGTGAGTGGGAGCCAGAGTGCAGGGGGGACACTGAGGCCCAGTGCTCTCAGGGGGGGTCCCTGGATGGGAGGGGTGGTCCTGGGCGCCGGCATCCTGGGCGTAAGAGCGGAGATTCATCGTTGTTTGGAGGGGGACTGAGGCCTGGGGCGTCCCGAGCTCTTCACCCTTCACCTCGGGCGGATGTCCCGGGACTGGGGGGGGTGCGGTGTCCACTGGCTCACCCCGTCCATCCTCCCGGCAGCACCCAGGAGGCAGGGGCCACGCTCACACCCAAGGTGCAGAGCAGGAACCTGAGGCTCGGCGAAGGAGATACTGACCCAGGAGTACCCGGCTGGGAGGGCAGGGCCGGCACTCGATCCCCGCCGGCTGCCTCCGACCACCAAGGGCTTGCCTGGGACTAGGTGCCCAGCAGTGAGGGAGGAGGGAGGTGGGTGGCGGCTCCCCCGCATTCCAGCTGGACTGAGTGACAATGGCTCTTTGATGAGCTGAGGACCCAAGGAGGTGGGCAGAGGTGGGAATCCAGCCCTCAGCCATCATCATCCTTCCATTCTTCTTTCCTTCCACTCACGGGTCTATCCTCCCTCCCTCCTTTCATCCCCCTTCCTTCCCTCCACCTGTCCACGCATCCATCATCCCTCCTTCCTCCCATTCTTCTTTCCTTCCACCCACGGGTCTATCCTCCCTCCCTCCTTTCATCCCCCTTCCTTCCCTCCACCCGTCCACGCATCCATCATCCCTCCTTCCTCCCATTCTTCCACTCACCCATCCATCATCCATCCCTCCTTTCAACCTTCCTCCTTCCCTCCATCCATCCCTCACTCCCTCCCTCCACCCATCATCTTCCCTCTCTCCTTCCTTCCATGTATCCACCCATCCATCCGTCATGCTTCTCTCCTTCTTTTCCTCCCTCTTTCTCTCCTTCCTCCCATCCATCCATCAACCTTTCCTCCTTCCATCCCTCCTTCCTCCCTCCCTGTGTCCCTCCTTCCTTTCTCCCTTCTTTCCGTGTGTCCATCTGTATTTGCAGGGCTCACGCTATTCTAGGCCTGCCCTCCTGTCTGGCTGGGAGAGACAGGCCAGGCACGAGGTTGTGTGCCACAGTCTCTGGGAGGGGCTGGTGCTGGGAGGCCAACAGAGCAGAGGAAGCACGGAGGGCGAGAGGGCAGGTGGAGGGCTGCTGCAGGAGACAAGAGCAGAAACCAAGGGAGGAAGCTGGTGGGGGAAAGGCATGCAGCCAGCTGGGTGGGACGGGCAAAGGCCCCAGGGTGCGGGCAGCTTGCAGGCACAGCAGGGGCCTGTGTGACTGGAGAGGGGAGGAGGGAGAAGGTGGTTGCAGGGCCATGTGGATTTTTTTTTTTTTAGACGGAGTTTTACTCTTTGTCACCCAGGCTGGAGTGCAGTGGTGTGATCTCAGCTCACTGCAACCTCCGCCTCCTGGTCTCAAGCGATCCTCCTGCCTCAGCCTCCCGAGGAGCTGGGATTACAGGTGCCCGCCACCAAGCCCAGCTAATTTCTGTATTTTTAGTACAGGCAGGGTTTCTCCACGTTGGCCAGGCTGGTCTCCAACTCCTGACCTCAGGCTATCTGCCCACCTGGCCCTCCCAAAGTGCTGGGATTGTAGGCGTGAGCCACCGCGCTCGGCCCCCACGCGGGGACTGGATTTTCAAAGCATGATGGGGATTCAGAGAAAGATTTTGGGCTGATTTACATCACATTGTGAAGTCGATCCTTTTAAATTCATGATTGGTTTAAAATAATTTTTGTATAGTTTTATTAGGAAATCATTTATGCACTAGACAATTTACTTATTTAAAGAGTGCACTTCTTGCTGGGCGCGTCTGCTCACGCCTGTAATCCCAGCACTTTGGGAGGCCGAGGCCAGCCTGGTCAACGTGGTGAAACCCCGTCACTACTAAAAATACAAAAAAATTAGCTGGACGTGGTGGTGGGCTCCTGTAATCCCAGCTACTCGGGAGGCTGAGGCAGGAGAATCACTTGAACCCGGCAGGTGGAGCTTGCAGTGAGCTGAGATCGCGCCACTGCACTCCAGCCTAGGCGACAGAGCGAGACTCCGTCTCCAAAAAAAAAAAAAAAAAAAAAAGGCCGGGCGCGGTGGCTCACGCCTGTAATCCCAGCACTTTGGGAGGCCGAGGCGGGCGGATCACAAGGTCAGGAGATCGAGACCACGGTGAAACCCCGTCTCTACTAAAAATACAAAAAATTAGCCGGGCGCGGTTGTGGGCGCCTGTAGTCCCAGCTACTCGGGAGGCTGAGGCAGGAGAATGGCGTGAACCCGGGAGGCGGAGCTTGCAGTGAGCCGAGATCGCGCCACTGCACTCCAGCCTGGGCGACAGAGCAAGACTCCGTCTCAAAAAAAAATAAATAAATAAATAAAATAAAAAAATAAAAAAAAGGCCAGGCGCGTTGGTTCACACCCGTAATCCCAGCACTTTGGGAGGCCGAGGTGGGTGGATCACGAGGTCAGGAGTTCCAGACCAGCCTGACCAACATGGTGAAAGCCCGTCTCTGTTAATAATACAAAAATTAGCCGGGCGTGGTGGTGGGTGCCTATAGTCCCAACTACTCGGGAGGCTGAGGCAAGAGAATCGCTTGAACCCGGGAGGCGGAGCTTGCAGTGAGCCAAGATGGAGCCAAGATGGGCGACAGAGTAAGACTCCGTCTCAAAAAAAAAAAAAGGTTTTTTAGAAACTGGGTCTTGGTCGGGCGTGGTGGCTCACGCCTGTAATCCCAGCACTTTGGGAGGCCGAGGCAGGCGGATCATGAGGTCAGGAGATCGAGACCATCCTGGCTAACACGGTGAAACCCCGTCTCTACTAAAAATACAAAAAATTAGCCGGGGTGGTGGCGGACGCCTGTAGTCCCAGCTACTCAGAGGCTGAGGCAGGAGAATGGCGTGAACCCGAGAGGCGGAGCTTGCAGTGAGCCGAGATGCCGAGATTGCGCCACCGCACTCCAGCCCGGGTGATAAAGAGAGACTCCGTCTCAAAAAAAAAAGAAACTGGGTCTTCCTGTGTTGCCCAGGCTGGTCTCAAACTCCTGGCCCCAAGTGATCCTCACTCCTCAGCCTCCTGAAGTGCTGGGATCACAGGCGTGAGCCGCCTGCATCCGGCCTGATGTGTGTTTTGAAGGACTCCTCTGGCTGTGGACATGCCTGGGCTGTGGGGCCCGGTGGGGCCTGAGAAGGTCCTGGAGAGGGCGTTTGGGAGGCAACCTGGGGGGAATATGATGGGGGGTTAGAGGGGGGTGGGAGGGATGAAGGGCGGCCCCCACGTGGAACATTGAGGACTTCATTAGGATGGCACATCTGCTTGGGGTCCTGGGCCTCTGAGCTGGGCAAGGACAGTCGTGGCAGGTGTTGGGGCGATATGTAGCCCCAACCTGGCTCTTTGTCCCCCACCCCGGCAGGCAGTTCCTTTGAGACCCAGATTATTGGGGGCCGGGAGGTCATCCCCCACTCGCGCCCGTACATGGCCTCGCTGCAGAGAGACGGCTCCCACCTGTGCGGGGGGGTCCTGGTGCACCCAAAGTGGGTGCTGACGGCTGCCCACTGCCTGGTCCAGCGGTGAGTACCCTGCCCTGCCTGCCCCAGGGGTCCGCGGAATCCATCCGACGGCCCCAGTGACGGCCTAGGCAGATTTAAGTGACCTGCGCCTGTCAGACTCCTGGAGAAGGTTTACTCACTGCGAGAGGCACTGGCAGGGCACGCTCCTTCCCCGCTGCAGCCCGGGTCAGAGCCTGGCTGCTTTCACGGCCAAGCCACAGTTCTGGTGTGGACGGAGTGCATTGTGTCTGTCCATTCACCTGCTGATGGACCCAACTTAGTCTGGGGCTTCTGCTCTGAGGAAGGAGGATCAGGTGGGGGTGTCTGCCACCTGTGGCCAGGAGGACGAAGCCGGCCTTCGAGAGTGGCTCAGGAATCGACCTGGTTCCCGGGGATTAGGAAGCCGCTAAATGACCCATCTTGGAGTTGTCCTACCTCAGGACTGGCCAGTCCTACAGAGCCTAGATCAAGATGGTCAAAGTAACAAAAAGGGATCTGCTGGCTTGTGTAACTGCAAAGTCTAGCAGGAGGTCTAGCTTCAGGTGCGGCTTGATCCAGGTGCTCACAGGAGGCGCTCTGGAGCACGTCTGTCTCCCAGTTCTGCTGCACTGCCAGGAAGCCTGTCTCACAAGGCGACAAAGATTGACCCCCTCAGTCCCGTGGAAAGAGGGTTTAGCTCTCTCTAGTGGGGGCACACTTAGGAGGACTGGCAGGTGTCAACCCCTGTACAAATCACTGTGGTTGAGCCTGGGGCCCCAAGTGAAGGGAATTCCCAGGGCTGGTTTTCGTGAAGCTGTAGGCTTGGGGTTGGAATTCTGGACACACAGCCCTTGCCTGGGGCCAGGCCCAGGCAGAAGTCTGAGGTAGGGGTGAGAGCAGGGAGGGCTTCCTGGAGGAGGTGGGTTGAGAAGACACAGGGAAGAACCGGCCAAGCCAAGGCCTGTGAGGGGCAGTGGCTGTGAGTGATGAACGTGGGCAACCGGCACAGTGGGGGCTGGGATTGTATGTGGCGGGTTGTCCACGCTGGGCCAGGCTGCAGCACCCTCATCCCGTCTGTCCCCAGGACGGCCCAGCTGAGGTTGGTGCTGGGGCTCCATGCCCTGGGCCACCCCGGTCTCACCTTCCACATCAAGGCGACCGTCCAGCACCCTCGCTACAAGCCGGCCCCTGCCCTGGAGAACGACCTGGCGCTGCTTCAGGTGTGCAGGGATGAGACTGGGAGAACTGGGCACCGTACTGTCCCCCACGGGTGCCCCCTTTCCTCCTGCTGCTGTCCCCTCCCCCCACCCGGCCGCCTCCCCATCTGCTGTCCCCTCCCCCTGCTGCTGCCCGCTTCCCTCGCTGCCACCCCTCCCCCCACCGCTGCTCCCTCCACCCACCGCACCCCGCACTACCCCCCTCGCGCTGCCCCTCCCCCCGCTGTCGCTCCTCCCCCACTGTCTCACCTCCCCCAGCCTCCCCACCTGCCGCCCCCTCCCCCTGCCGCCCCCCCACTGTCGCCCCTCCCCCACCGCCCCCCCACCCCTCCCCCTGCTGTCCCTCCTCCCCCCACCACCCCTCCCCCCGTGGCCACCCCTCCCCCGCCGCCCCTCCTCCCGCACCCCTCCTGCTGCCCCTTCCCCTGCTGTCGCTCCTCCCCCACCGCCCCTCCCCCCGTGGTCGCCCCTCCCCCGCAGCCCCTCCCCGCACCCCCTCCTGCCGCCCCTCCCCCCGCCACCCCCCCCGCCACCCCCTCCCCTCGGCCGCCCCCTCCCCTCACTGCCGCCCCCTCACCCCACTTGCGCACCTCCCCCCCCGCTGCCGCCTCTCCCCCCATCACCTCCCCTCGCTGCCCCTCCCTCCGCCCCCCCTGCCGCCCCCTCCCCCGGCTCACCTGCCCCTTCCTGTCGCTGTAGCTGGACGGGAAAGTGAAGCCCAGCCGGACCGTCCGGCCCCTGGCCTTGCCCGGTAAGCGCCAGGCAGTGGCTGCAGGGACTCGGTGCAGCACGGCCGGCTGGGGGCTGACCCGGCAGGGCGGGCGCCTGTCCCGGGTGCTGCGGGAGCTGGACCTCCGCGTGCTGGACACCCGCATGTGTAACAACAGCCGCTTCTGGAACGGCAGCCTCTCCCCGCACGTGGTCTGCCTGGAGGCCGACTCCAAGGACCAGGCTCCCTGCAAGGTGATAGGCGCCCGGGTGGGGCCTGGGAACGAGGCTGGCGGGAGGGCCGGGGCCAGAGCAGCCACCCGGGCAGGCCCCTGGCTCTCCCGTTCCTGGGGAGTCCTGCCGGGGGCTGGGGGGCGGGGACCACTGGCGGGGGCCCCATTTCTCAGGTGTAGAAACTGAGGCTCAGGGAGGTTTAGCGGCGCTCCCAAGGCCACACGGCCGGGAAGCAGCGAAGCTGTGGCTTCTCCAGCAAGGATGATCCGGGGTGGGAAGAAGGAGCCGTGTTCACAGGGCCAGTGGGAGGTGGGAGGGGAGGCGTGTGCGCTGGGGCAGCCCCTGTGTCTCCTTGAGCCCAGGGATAACAGGCCCAGCCCTGCTCCCCTCGTCCCCTCGGCGGGCGCAGAGGCTGAGCCGCAGTGTGTCATCCCCGCAGGGTGACTCGGGTGGGCCCATCGTGTGTGGCAAAGACCAGGTGTTGGCCGGAGTCCTGTCCTTCAGCTCCAGGGTCTGCACCGACATCTTCAGGCCCCCTGTGGCCACCGCCGTGGCGCCTTACGTGTCCTGGATCAGGAAGGTCACCGGCTGATCTGGCCTGATGTCCTAGGGTGACCGGGACTGCCTCGCTGTCTCCACAGGACCCCTCCCCTCCAGGGCTGCAGTGGGGTGGATAAGGACAGGTGGGAGGGACAGGGAGGGGCCAATAAATCATGATGAAGGAATGCTCAGAGCCTGTGTCCCAGCCCGCCTCTGTCCATGCTGGCTGTGCGGCCTCCGACAAACCTATTTCCCTGGGAATTTTATTATTATTACTATATTGAGATGGAGTCTCGCTCTGTTGCTCAGGCTGGAGTGCAGTGGCGCCATCTCAGCTCCCTGCAATCTCCGCCTCCCGGGTTCCCGCCATTCTCCTGCCTCAGCCTCCCGAGTAGCTGGGACCACAGGCACCCGCCACCACATCCGGCTGATTTTTGGTATTTTTAGTACAGACGGGGTTTCACCTTATTGACCAGGCTGGTCTCGAACTCCTGACCTCATGATCCGCCCGCCTCGGCCTCCCAAAGTGCTGGGATGACAGGCGTGAGCCACCGCGCCCGGCCCTGCCCTGCTTTAAAAAGGGAGGTTGTGACTCCCAAGGCTTCCTCCAGGAGGGGGCGGCGTTGGCCAGGCCAGGAGCGGAGGCCAAGTCTGCAGGCCAGCAGGTCGCGCCCGTCCTCCCCGCTCCCCGCCGCTCCTGGGGCTGGGCCTTGAACAGCATCCCGGGGTCGTCTTTTTTAGTAATGGCTTCATCAAGCTACGACTCACATAGCAAAGGGGTCCCCCTGCACACTGCGGTTCAGGGGCCGTGAGCACCTTCACAGAGCTGGGCAGCCACCACCGTGACATGTCACCCCAGCACCCCGAAAACAGGCCCGCCTACTGTCACCCCAGCACCCCGAAAACAGGCTCATCTCTACTGTCACCCCAGCACCCTGAAAACAGGCCCCATCCCCATTGTCATCCCAGCACCCCAAAAGGAGGCCCCGTCCCCACTGTCACCCCAGCACCCCGAAAACAGGCCCGTCTCCTGTCACCCCAGCACCCCGAAAAGAAACCCCATCCCCACTGTCACCCCAGCACCCCGAAAACAGGCCCGTCTCTACTGTCATCCCAGCACCCCGAAAACAGGCCCATCTCTACTGTCACCCCAGCACCCCGAAAACAGGCCCATCTCTACTGTCACCCCAGCACCCTGAAAACAGGCCCCATCCCCATTGTCATCCCAGCACCCCAAAAGGAGGCCCCGTCCCCACTGTCACCCCAGCACCCCGAAAACAGGCCCGTCTCCTGTCACCCCAGCACCCCGAAAAGAAACCCCATCCCCACTGTCACCCCAGCACCCCGAAAACAGGCCCGTTTCTACTGTCATCCCAGTACCCTGAAAAGAAACCCCATCCACACTGTCACCCCAGCACCCCGAAAACAGGCCTGTCTCTACTGTCATCCCAGCACCCCGAAAAGAAACCCCATCCACACTGTCACCCCAGCACCCCGAAAACAGGCCCCATCCCCATTGTCATCCCAGCACCCCAAAAGGAGGCCCCGTCCCCACTGTCACCCCAGCACCCTGAAAACAGGCCCGTCTCTACTGTCACCCCAGCACCCCGAAAAGAAACCCCATCCCCACTGTCACCCCAGCACCCTGAAAACAGGCCCGTTTCTACTGTCGTCCCAGCACCCCGAAAATAAACCCCATCTCTACTGTCACCCCAGGACCCCGAAAACAGGCCTGTTTCTACTGTCATCCCAGCACCCCGAAAAGAAACCCCATCCACACTGTCACCCCAGCACCCTGAAAACAGGCCCGTTTCTACTGTCGTCCCAGCACCCCGAAAATAAACCCCATCTCTACTGTCACCCCAGGACCCCGAAAACAGGCCTGTTTCTACTGTCATCCCAGCACCCCGAAAAGAAACCCCATCCACACTGTCACCCCAGCACCCCGAAAACAGGCCCCATCCCCATTGTCATCCCAGCACCCCAAAAGGAGGCCCCATCCCCACTGTCACACCAGCACCCCAAAAACAGGCCCATCTCTACTGTCACCCCAGCACCCCGAAAACAGGCCCATCCCCACTGTCACCCCAGCACCCCGAAAACAGGCCCGTCTCTACTGTCACCCCAGCACCCCGAAAACAGGCCCGTCTCTACTGTCACCCCAGCACCCCGAAAAGAAACCCCATCCCCACTGTCACCCCAGCACCCCGAAAACCAGCCTGTCTCTACTGTCATCCCAGCACCCCAAAAGGAAGCCCCACCCCCATTGTCATCCCAGCACCCCGAAAAGAGGCTCTGTCCCCATTTTTATCTCAACACCCCAAAAGAAGGCCCCATCCTGTCATCCCAGCTCCCCAAAAGGAGGCTCGTCCCCATCAGCCGTCGCTCCCCGTCCCCTCCCCAGCCCCGGTGCCCACACATCCCAGCGCCCTGTCTGGATGGGTCTGTGCTGACATTGCACGGAAACCGGAACACGCCGCGTGTCCTGTGGCATCTCCCTCAAGCGGCACCCGCGCCGCGGCCTGGGTCCGAGCCGGGCTCCTGCTCCGTGGGCTCGAGCTCCAGCTCATGGGGGGCCTCGCTGCGTTTGTGGGGGGCCTCGCTGCGTTTGTGGGGGGCCTCGCTGCGTTGTGGGTGCACATCTGGGCAGGTTCGTCTGCGACCGTCCGTGCGAAGCTTTGCTGGGAGCCGCCTGTGCGTTTTCCTGTGGACCTACGGCTCCTCCTCCCTCCGGATTAGACCCGTGGGGGTGGAATCTTGGGCTGTGCAGTGACTGTGTTTGAGCGCCTGCTGTTTTCCTGCAGAATCTTTTAATTTCACTACCAACACTTCCTTTCTTTCTTCCTTTCTTGGAGATGGCGTCTTGCTCTGTCACCCAGGCGGGAGTGCAGTAGCGTGATCTCGGCTCACTGCAGCCTCCGTCCCCGGGGTTCACGCGATGCTCCTGCCTCAGCCTCCCGAGTAGCTGGGATTGCAGGTGCCCGCCACCACGCCTGGCTAATTTTTTGTATCTTCAGTAGAGACGGGGTTTCACCATGTTGGCCAGGCTGGTCTCGAACTCCTGACCTTGTGATCCGCCCGCTTCGTCCCCCCAAAGTGCTGGGATGACAGGCGTGAGCCACCGCGCCCAGCCTCAAACACAGTGGAGTCGGACACACAGCACAATCGTGGAGTTTACTGTGTCCAGGGTCCCTCCCGTGTCAGCCCAGCACGGGTGGGCAAGGCGACTCCCCCAACACCTGCCTGTGGGCATGCCAGCTGGGGCAGGGCTCCCTCCTCGACTGTCATCCCCTCCCCTCCCCTCCTTCCCTCCCTCCCTCCCCTCCCCTCCCCTCCCTCCCTCCCTCCCTCCCCTCCCCTCCCCTCCCTTCCTCTCCCCTCTCCTCTCTTCTCTCCTCTCTTCTCTCCTCTCTTCTCTCCTCTCTTCCTCTCTCTCTCTCTCCCCCCCTTCCCTCCTTCCCTCCCTCCCCTCCCCCCCTCTCTTCTCTCCTCTCTTCTCTTTCTGTCTCTCTCCCCCCTCCTCCCTCCCCTCCCCTCTCCTCTCTTCTCTCCTCTCCTCTCTTTCTCTCTGTCTCTCTCCCCCCTCCCTCCCTCCCCTCCCCTCTCTCTCCCGTCCCTCCCTCCCCTCCCCTCTCTCCCCCCTCCCCTCTCTCCCCCCTCCCTCCCTCCCCTCTCCTCTCTTCTCTCCTCTCCTCTCTTCCTCTCTCTCTCTCTCTCCCCTTCCCTCCTTCCCTCCCTCTTCTCCCCTCTCCTCTCTTCTCTCCTCTCCTCTCTTCCTCTCTCTCTCTCTGTCTCTCCCCCCTCCCTCCTCCCTCCTTTACCCACTTCCCTCCCTCCCTCCTTCACCTCCCTCCCTCCTCCCTCCTCCCTCCTTTCCCTCCCTCCCTCTTTCCCTCCCTCCCTCCATCTCTGTCTTGCACTTTGGAACACTCAGGGGCCTGGGCAGATCCAGGCAGGTGCCATGCTGTGCGGTGACGGCGTAAACACACGCGTGTGCCTCGAACCCCTCCCGAAGGCCGCAGGGCACAGGCACCCAGGAGGGTCCCTGGAACCCCTTCACGGTCGTGGCTAACACTGACTTTTTGCACCTTTTGTGCAAATGCAGGGTGGAAGGAGGAGCGCGTGGGAGGCGGCCCAACCTTGTTTCCCACCCAGGGGACCCAGTGGACGCCAGCCTTGGTGCCTCCCCTTCTCCTCCATCTGTAACCCAAATGCCCAGAGTGGCATCTGCAGATCAAAGGCCCAGTGCTTGCTTTTGTTTCCTTTAGTTGTGCAAAAGCTTTTTTTTGTTTTGTTTTGTTTTGTTTTGAGGAGTCTGGCTCTGGGGCCCAGGCTGGAGTGCGGTGGCGTGATCCCGGCTCAGTGCAAGCATGCACCTGGTTCTTCCAGTAATCTCGGCTCACTGCAGCCTCCACGTCTCGGGTTCAAGCGATTCTTGTGTCTCAGCCACCTGAGGAGCTGGGTTCACAGACACGCACCACCACGCCCAGCTAGCTTAGTTTGTATTTTTGGTAGAGACTTTTTTTTTTTTTTGAGACGGAGTCTCACTCTGTCGCCCAGGCTGGAGTGCAGTGGCCAGATCTCAGCTCACTGCAAGCTCCGCCTCCCGGGTTTACGCCATTCTCCTGCCTCAGCCTCCCGAGTAGCTGGGACTACAGGCTCCCGCCACCTCGCCCGGCTAGTTTTTGTATTTTTTAGTAGAGACGGGGTTTCACCGGGTTAGCCAGGATGGTCTCGATCTCCTGACCTCGTGATCCGCCCGTCTGGGCCTCCCAAAGTGCTGGGATTACAGGCGTGAGCCACCGCGCCCGGCCTTTAGTAGAGACTTTAATAGAAACACGGGTTTCGCCGTGTTGACCAGGCTGGTCTGGAATAGCTGACCTCAGGCAATCTGGCCACCTCGCCCTCCCAGAGTGCTGCGATTACGGGCACGAGCCACTGTGCCCAGCTCGTTAATGGTTTTTTGTTTTTTAATTTTATTTGTAGACAGTTCTCTGTCGCCCAGGCTGGAGTGCAGTGGTGCAATCTCACCGCAACCTCTGCCTCCCGGTTTCAAGTGATTCTTCTGCCTCCGCCTCCCAAGTAGCTGGGGTCATAGGGGTCCACCACCATGTCCAGCTAATTTTTTGGGATTTTTACTAGGGACGGGGTTTCACCATGTTGGCCAGGCTGGTCTGGAACTGACCTCAAATGATCCACCGGCCTCAGCTTCCCAAAGTGTTCGGATTACAGGTAGGAGCCACCATGCCCAGCTGGGTTAATGTTTTTTTGTTTGTTTGTTTTGTTTTGTTTTGTTTTTTGTTTTGTTTTTGAGACGGAGTCTCGCTCTGTCACCCAGGCTGGAGTGCAGTGGCCGGATCTCAGCTCACTGCAAGCTCCGCCTCCCGGGTTTACGCCATTCTCCGGCCTCAGCCTCCCGAGTAGCTGGGACGACAGGCGCCCGCCACCTCGCCCGGCTAGTTTTTTGTATTTCTTAATAGAGACGGGGTTTCACCGTGTTAGCCAGGATGGTCTCGATCTCCTGACCTCGTGATCCGCCCGTCTCGGCCTCCCAAAGTGCTGGGATTACAGGCTTGAGCCACCGCGCCCGGCCGGGTTAATGTTTTAATAGACTTAATTTTTAGAACTATTTTTGGTCTGCAGGAGATGTGTGGAGGTGGCTTGGGGTCCCGGCATCCACAGGACCCCTGTGTCCCCGCCCCCGGGCTCTCGGCCGCTCCCCCCTCCATTCAGTGGGAGTCACGGCGGATGAACTCAGGGATGCGTGACCATTAACTCCTAAGGCCCACGCTTGGCTCGGATTTCCTCAGTTTCTCCTAACGTCTCTTCCTGCGCAGGGTCTCACCCAGGACCGAACCTGGCTTTTGGCCACAGCCTCTCCTCGGTGGCCCCAGGCTCCCACCGTCTCTCAGAATTCCACGTCCGGAGGCCGGCGGGTCAGGATTTATGTAGATTACGGGTCTGGGCGCCACACCTGTCAACCATTTCATGTTTTTCTCATGATTGGACTGGAGTCTGTTTTTTGGGGAGAGGCAAGTGCACTTTTAATCTTTAACTTTTTTAATTTTTTTATGTTATTTTTTAGAGACTCCTGGGCTCCAGCAATCCTCCTGAAGGATTACAGGTGTGAGCCACCGCGCCCGGCCTACTCTTTAACTTTTTATGGCGTCATTGGCAGTGGAAGTTTCCAGATAACCAGTGAAGGGCCAAATGACTCACAAACCGGGCACACCCCTGTTCCCGGCGCCTGCGTCCACACACAAGCCCCTGCCCCAGAGCCCCTCCCCAGCCAGGTGCCCAAGTCCGACCTCTAACCCCAGAGATGGGCCTGTTTGAGTTCCTTTTTTTTTTTTTTTTTAAATTTTTTTGTTTTGACACGAAATCTCGCTCTGTCACCGAGGCTGGAGGGCAGTGGCACGATCTCAGCTCACTGCAACCTCCGCCTCCCGGGTTCAAGGGATTCTCCTGCCTCAGCCTCCCAAGTAGCTGGGATTACAGGCGCCCGCCACCACGCCCGGCTAATTTTTGTATGTTTAGTAGAGACGGAGTTTCACCATATTGGCCAGGCTGGTCTTGAACTCCTGACCTTGTGATCCGCCTGCCTTGGTCTCCCAAAGTGCTGGGATTACAGGCGTGAGCCACCGTGCCCTGCCTGTTTGGGTTTTTTAATTGTTTATTCATAGCTGAGCCTGGTGGCTCACGCCTGTAATCCCAACACTTTGGGAGGTTGAGACAGGCGGATCACGAGGTCAGGAGATCCAGACCATCCTGGCTAACACGGTGAAACCCCGTCTCTACTGAAAATACAAAAAATTATCTGGGCGAGGTGGCGGCGCCTGTAATCCCAGCTACTTGGGAGGCCGAAGCAGGAGAATGGCGTGAACCCGGGAGGCGGAGCTTGCAGTGAGCCGAGATCGCGCCACTCACTCCAGAGGGAGACTCCATCTCAAAAAAATAAATAGATAATTAATTTAAAAAAAAGAGAAATGATAAATGTTTGGGATCCTGGCTATGTTAATGTACGTATTGAAATGTCACTATGTACCGCATGAATATGTACAATTATGATGTGTTCTTTTTTTTTTTTTCTGAGATGGAGTTTTTTGCTCTTGTCGCCCAGGCTGGAGAGCAGGGGCGCGATCTCATCTCACCACAACCTCTCCCTCCTGGGTTCAAGCAATTCTCCTGCCTCAGCCTCCCGAGTGGCTGGGACTACAGGCGCCCACCACCACACCTGGTTACTTTTTTTATTTTTAGTAGAGATGGGGTTTCACCATGTTGACCAGGATGGTCTCGAGCTCCTGACATCGTGATCCGCCCACCTCGGCCTCCCAAGGTGCTGGGATTACAGGCGTGAGCCACCACTATCCTCACGTGTTCATTTTTTTTTTTTTTTAAAGGATAAAAAGGCCGGGCGCGGTGGTTCACGCCTGTAATCCCAGCACTTTGGGAGGCCAAAGCTGGTAGATCACTTGAGCCCAGGAGTTCAAGACCAGCCTGGCCAACATGGTGAAACCCCATCTCTACTAAAAATACAAAAAAAATTAAAATTAAAAATAAAAACAAAGAAAGAAAGGATAAAAAGAAAGCTGGGCCTCTCAGCAATGAAAGCTGCCTGGGGCAGTCCTCTCCCTTTTCCTGGTGCGGGTGTGTTGCTAGTGTGGCTATCCTTCGGGGACGTGAACTTATTTTACAAAAGGGCGTTCGTTCAGAGCCCGTCCTGAGCCTGCAGTTTCTGGGAATCATCGGCTCGAAGGATGCAGGACAAGTACACTTTGGGGTGGCACGTTCCGGTGCTATTATCTTGGGTGGCGTGTCCTTCCGTTGTACGGCTGGACCACATTGCCTCTGTCCGCTCACTGCCCTCGAGAGACGAGTGAGCCGTTTCCACCTTTGGCTGCCGTCACCTGGGCTGCTGTGAACTTTGCAGACGTTTGTGTTTCTTTCCTGCACGGAAACTTGGACAGAGGCTCCTTGTCACGTCCCATAGTCACACGGTCCCTGCCCATGCTTAAAATAAGCTGTCCTTTTTTTGTTTTTTGTTTTGAGATGGAGTCTCTGTCGCCCAGGCTGGAGGGCAACGGCGCGATCTCAGCTCACTGCAAACTCCTCCTCCCGGGTTCAAGCGATTCTCCTGCCTCAGCCTCCCAAGCAGCTGGAATTACAGGCGCTGACCACCACGCCCGGCTAATTTTTGCATTTTTAATAGAGACAGGGTTTCACCATATTGACCAGGCTGGTCTTGAACTCCCGACCTCAGGTGATCTGCCCACTTCGGCCTCTCAAAGTGCTGGGATGACAGGTGTGAGCCACCGCGCCCAGTGGAAGCTGCGATTTTTACTGTTCCTTGACATCCTCAAGGGAGACCCTGATTTAGAGGCAGGGAGGCTAGGAAGGAGGAAGCATCCAGCCCAGTGGGGTGGACCCGTCAGAAATGCTCAGAGGTGGCCGTGAGTGGTGGCTGTAATCCCAGCACTGTAATCCCAGCACGAAGTGCCTGTAATCCCAGCACTGTAATCCCGGCACTATAATCCCGGCACAAAGTGCCTGTAATCCCAGCACTGTAATCCCAGCACGAAGTGCCTATAATCCCAGCACTGTAATCCTGGCACAAAGTGCCTGTAATCCCAGCACTTTGGGAGGCTGAGGTGTGCAGATCACCTGAGGTCAGGAGTTCGAGATCAACCTGACCAACACAGAGAAACTCCATGTCTACTAAATATACCAAGTTAGCCAGGCGTGGTGGCAGGTGCCTGTAATCCCAGCTACTTGGGAGGCTGAGGCAGGAGAATCGTTTGAACCCGGGAGGCGGAGGTTGCGGTGAGCCGAGATCGTGCCACTGCACTCCAGCCTGGGTGACAAAGCAGAAACTCTGTCTCAAAAAAAAAGAAATGCTCGAAGGCAGGGTCTGAGCTTCCTCTCCAGCCTCCCTCAGAGGTCACAGGCACCGCCCCACCCCCACCCACCCCACCCACTGGGTCCTGGGGTGACTCCAGCTGGACGGAGATCAGTGAAGGCCAGGCCGGTGTTTGGCGAGCTGGAGCCACGCCCCGGGGAGAGAGCTTATCTCTGAGCCCAAATGTGCCGCCTCAGTGGTTCCCTTCTGCCCTGCTGGGACGTCCCCACCCCAGCCCCGTGAGTGACTGGGGACTTAGAGACACAGGACCGGCCACCAGCAGGAGGCCGACACCCTGTGTGGGACACGCAGTGCCCTGGAAGCCTCCACTCCTCTGTTTTTTTTTTTTTTGTTTTTTTTTTTTGGAGACAGGGTCACCCAGGCTGCAGTGCAGTGCTGCAATCATGGCTCACTGTAGCCTCAAACTGCTGGGCTCAAGCGATCCTCCTCCCTCAGCCTCCTGAGTAGCTGGGACTACAGGTGTGCACCACCACGCCTGGCTCATGTTTGTATTTTTTGCAGAGATGGGGTCTCACTATGTTGCCTAAGCTAGTCTCAAAGTCCTAGGCTCAAGGGATCCTCCCGCCTGGACCTCCCAAAGCGCTGGAATTACAGGCGTGAGCCACTGCGTCCTGCCAGCCCTCCCTGGTTCCTCCTGGTGTAAGAGGGAACAGCCAAGGGAGCATCTCCGGGTGGCCGGTGGGCAGAGCTCTGGTCTCAGGTGGTTTAAACTGGACGAGTGTCACCCGGGAGCTTGACACTGGAGGATTTAGGGTTGAAGAATCACGATGCCGAGGCCAGTCACGGTGGCTCGCCTGTAATCCAGCCTGTGGAACCACAGGTGCTAGGTGACTTAAAAACCAGAAGCCAGGCCGGGTGCAGTGGCTCTCGCCTGTAATCCCAGCACTTTGTGAGGCCGAGACGGGCGGATCACGAGGTCAGGAGATCGAGACTATCCTGGCTAACACGGTGAAACCCCGTCTCTACTAAAAATACAAAAATTAGCCGGGCACAGTGGCGGGCGCCTGTAGTCCCAGCTACTCGGGAGGCTGAGGCAGGAGAATCGCTTGAACCCAGAAAGCAGAGCTTGCAGTGAGCAGAGATCGGGCCACTGCCCTCCAGCCTGGGTGACACACACACAAAAAAAAAAAAAAAAAAGAAAAAACAAAAAAGATACCTTTCTAAGTTATCCATAGTAACAACAAAGCGAGCTCAGCTGGTGAAGCTTGGGGAAGACCGAGTTACCTTCCTTTTTTTTTATAGTTTTTTGCTTTGTTTTCACCTTTCAGACGGCCTGTCTGTTGGCTCACAGGAAAGGTCATACTCTCAGGGTCCCGTGAAGACAGGACCCACGTGTCTGCGGCCACAAAGGTTCGGGGACACGGATGGTGGAGGCCTCCGCTCCACGTGTAGAAATGGTCACTTTTCTGGGAAAATACCAGTTGGGCTCTGGAGGAGACAGGGCAGCTGCTTCTGCAAACCCTGGCAAGGCGGCTCCCTCTGCCTGGGCGTGCCCGGCTGGCTGGACAGATGACCCTGCTCCCTGCTTCCGGGGTCGCCGGGACTCCCAGCCCCCACTGCCTGCCCTGAGACAGGCTGCCCCCAACCCACACGTTCACCCGCGGACCCCCCTATCATTTCCTCCATCGTCTGGGAGGTGAGGAACCCGCCATCCCAGCTCTTCTCCACAGGAGGGGCCGTTCCCGGTCAGTTCTGGAGGCCAGAAATTCGAAATCAGGATGGGGTAGGTTTGCTCTCTCTGAAGGCTCCCAGAGGACCCTTCCTGCCTCTCCCAAGTTTGGGCAGCTCCAGCACCCCTGGGTTTGTGGTTGCATCACTCTAGTCTCTGCCTCCATCTGCACGGATTCCCTCCCCTCCCCTCCCCCCCCTGCCCTCCCCTCCCCTCCCTTCCCCTCCCCTCCCCTCCCCTCCCCTCTTTTCTTTCTCTTTCTTTCTTTTTTTTTTTTTTTTTTTGAGACAGAGTCTTGCTCTGTCGCCCACGCTGGGGTGCAGTGGCCGGATCTCAGCTCACTGCAAGCTCCGCCTCCCGGGTTTAGACCATTCTCCTGCCTCAGCCTCCCGAGTAGCTGGGACTACAGACGCCCGCCACCTCGCCCGGCTAGTTTTTTGTATTTTTTAGTAGAGACGGGGTTTCACCGTGTTAGCCAGGATGGTCTCGATCTCCTGACCTCGTGATCCGCCCATCTCGACCTCCCAAAGTGCTGGGATTACAGGCTTGAGCCACCGCGCCCGGCCACTTTCTTTTTTTTTTTTTTTTGAGGCAGAGTCCCGCTCTGTCGCCCAGACTGGAGTGCCGTGGTGCAATCTTGGCTCAACGCAAGCTCTGCCTCCCGGGTTCACGCCATTCTCCTGCCTCAGCCTCCCGAGTAGCTGGGACTACAGGCGCCCGCCACCATGTCCGGCTAATTTTTTGTATTTTTAGTAGAGACGGGGTTTCACCGTGTTAGCCAGGATGGTCTCTATCTCCTGACCTCGTGATCCGCCCGCCTCGGCCTCCCAAAGTGCTGGGACTACAGGCGTGAGCCACTGCGCCCGGCCTCTTTTTTTTTTTTTTTTTTTTTGAGATGGATTTTCACTCGTGTCGCCCAGGCTGGAATACAATGGTGCGATCTCAGCTCACTGCAACCTCTGCCTCCCGGGTTCAAGCGATTCTCCTGTCTCAGCCTCCCGAGTAGCTGGGATTACAGGTGCCCACCACCACACCCGGCCAATTTGTGTATTTTTAGTAGAGACGGGGTTTCTCCATGTTAGCCAGGCTAGTGTCGAACTCCTGACCTGGTGATCCACCCATCTCAGCTTCCCAAAGCGCTGGGATTTCAGGCGTGAGCCCCGCACCCGGCCTTGTTTTTTTCTTTTTCTAAACAGGTTCACGTTCACAGGTTCTGGGGTCACTGTCTGGGGCGCACCGTCCCGCCCACCACACCCATCTCTGTATTTGCTGAACTGTCTCCGGCCTGGCCACGCCCACCACTCGGTCACGTGACGGTGCCTGCGGTGCCCCCGGGGTGACACCCGCACTCCACCCACCAGTCACTGGGCAAGTGTCTCAACCACCCGGAAAGTGGGTGAAATTCAAGTCACCGTCCCTCTGAAAAATGCACATGCAAAATTCAGGAAGGGGTCGAAGCAGCTCACGCTGGAAATCCCAGCACCTTGGGAGGCTGAGGCCGACCCTTGGAGCTCAGGAGTTTGAGATTAGCCTGGGCAACATAGCCTCTATCTCTACTAAAAAATAAAAGTTGGCCCGGCGTGGTGGCACACGCCTGTGGTCCCAGCTGCTCCGAGGCTGAGATGGGAGAATCACTTGAGCCCAGGAGGTCCAGGCTGCAGTGAGCCGCGATTGGGCCACTGCACTCCAGCCTGGGCGACAGAGCAAGATTCTAAAAAAAAAAAAAAAATGTGTTTTTTTAAAGAATGAAGAACTGGGTGCAGTGGCTCACGCCTGTCTCTACTAAAAATACAAAAATTAGCCGGGTGTGGTGGCGCACGCCTGTAATCCCAGCTACTCAGGAGGCTGAGACTGGAGAATCGTTTGAACCCGGGAGACAGAGGTTGCGGTGAGCTGCGATCACGCCAGTGCACTCCAGCCTGGGCGACAGAGCAAGACTCCGTCTCAAACAAAAACAAAAACGAAGAATTAGGGATGGTGAGAATGACGCACACTGAATGGGAACAGGACGGAGAGGCTGAAGGGAGGTGGCCGAGAGCCTGAGCAGCAGGCACGGTCCAGGCAAAGGTGCCCAGCCGGGAAACTGCCCGTGGACAAGTGCCCATGGAGGCAGTGGGGCCAGACCAAGGGCAGCTGGGAGGAGTTTGGCTGCTGGAACAAAGAGGGAAGAGCTGGGCCGGGTGCGGTGGCTCACGCCCATAATCCCAGCACTTTGGGAGGCCGAGGCCGGTGGATCACAAGGTCAGGAGTTCGACACCACCCTGACCAAGATGGTGAAACCCCGTCTCTACTAAAAATACAAAAATTAGCCGGGCGTGGCGTGCGCCTGTAATCCCAGCTACTCAGGAGGCTGAGGCAGGAGAATCGCTTGAATCCAAGAGGCGGAGTCTGCAGTGAGCCGAGATCGAGCCACTGCACTCCAGCCTGGGCGACAGAGCGAGACTCTGCCTCAAAATAAAATAAACCCCCAAATTTAAATTAACTGGGTATTTTTATTTGCTAAATCAGGCCCTACAGGGGGTGGTCCTGAAGGCCCTCTCCTTGGGAGGTAGAAGGGGACTGGGACCTTCTTGCTTCTGGGGCCAGGACTGAGCAGAGCAGGCTCGGGGAGTTTTGGGTGGGGGCGGCGGGGGCAGGGCCGGTCCCTGGTTCTGCCTGAGGGTCAGGGAAGGCTTTCCAGGGAAGGGACCAGAAAACAGGGTCGTAAACAAAGACCAAGTTCCCAGGAGAACTGACCTCGGGCCAGATTGGGGGCTTGCCAGGGGAGGACTGGGGAGGGGGCAGGACTGGGGCCAGGCCCTGGGGTTGTTTACAACCCTGGAGGGGCTTTGAAGCCAACGGCCCCGCTGGGCCTCATCCGCCCTCTGCGTCCTCGTCCTGCACGTAGCTTCGGACCCTCCCCTCCCCCCCACCCCCTGCCCCCATGAGGACTTTCGAAGCCTGTGACCCCCCAGCTGGGAGCTGTTTGGCGCTGGGCAGTTCTGAGGCTCCGAGTCCCCTGATCCAAAGCCATCCCCGAGAGGGGATCTCCCAGAGTGAAGCCCTCAGCCCCATCCTGGCCCTCTGCCCCCAGCCTCTGCCCCCAGCCTGTGCCCCCAGCCTCTCCCCACCCTGGCTGGGCCCAGCCTTCTCCCTGGATGGGGCTTTTCTGCCCCTGCCCACCGTGTGCCAGCCCCTCGGTTACCCACATCACCCTATTTAGTTAGTTAGTTAGTTAGAGACGGAGTTTTGCTCTTGTCCGTCAGGCTTGTCCCTGCAGTGGCGTGATCTCGGCTCACTGCAACCTCCACCTCCCAGGGTCAAAGGATTCTCCTGCCTCAGCCTCTTAAGTAGCTGGGACTACAGGCGCTGCCACCACGCCCGGCTAATTTTTTGTATTTTTAGTAGCGACAGGGTTTCTCCATGTTGGTCAGGCTGGTCTCGAACTCCCGACCTCAGGTGATCCGCCCGCCTCAGCCTCCAAAAGTGCTGGGATTCCAGGCGTGAGCCACCGCGCCCCATCCCCTCCCCAGCCCCCCAGCGCCCCCGCGTCCCCTCCCTGTCTCTGTCGATGGCCCTGTCCTGGACATTTCATACTCATGGGATCACACACTGTGTGTCCTTTTGTGTCTGGCGTCTCTCGCTGAGTGTGACTTCCTCAAGGTGCATCCGTGCTGTGGGCTGGGTCCGAGCCCCGCTCCCGTTCACGGCTGAGTCACGGCTGAGTCGTGTCCCATTGCGTGGAGGGACCGTGCTGTCTCCGTCCATTCATTCTTTGTTTGTTTGTTTGTGTTTGAGACAGAGTCTCCCTCTGTCACCCAAGCTGGAGTGCAGTGGCGCCATCTCAGCTCACTGTAACCTCTGCCTCCTGGGATTACAGGCGCGTGTCATCACCCCCAGCTAATTTGTGTATTTTTAGTAGAGACGGGGTTTCACCATGTTGGCCAGGATGGTCTCAAAACTCCTGACCTCGTGATTCACCCGTCTCGGCCTCCCAAAAACAACCATTTTATTTGTGTATCTGTGTCTAAATTGTTAGAGATAAGTGCTCGGTTCGGCAAAGAGAAACCAGCGCTTATAAAATTTCTCAGCGAGACAACTTTACAGAAGGGGGCCGCCAGAGCACACGGGACACAGGAAGGATGGGGGCTTCTGTTCCTCTGTCCTTCCCCCACTGGCTGGGGCTGGACGCCCACAGTCTAAGCTGATCCCGGTTGGCTAAGACTTAAACTTTCTCCAAATAGGATAAAGGCAAGATTTGCGAGAAAAGGAGGGTGGGGGAAGAAGGGGATTTACAGCTTATGACCTGGAAGTTGAGTTTTGTAAGAGGAACTTAATCGTCCCAACAGTTTACTCCTTTTCTGTTTTATACTTCTTCCTCTTCAAATTTATTTATTTTTCTTTCTTTCTTTTTTCTTTTTTTTTTTTTTTTTTGAGACAGAGTCTCGCTCTGTCGCCCGGGCTGGAGTGCAGTGGCCGGATCTCAGCTCACTGCAAGCTCCGCCTCCCGGGTTCACGCCATTCTCCTGCCTCAGCCTCCCGAGTAGCTGGGACTACAGGCGCCCACCACCGCGCCCGGCTAATTTTTTGTATTTTTTTAGTAGAGACGGGGTTTCACCGTGTTAACCAGGATGGTCTCGATCTCCTGACCTCGTGATCCGCCCGTCTCGGCCTCCCAAAGTGCTGGGATTACAGGCTTGAGCCACCGCGCCTGGCTTCTTTTTTTTTTTTTTTTTTTTTTTTTTTTTGAGACAGAGTCTCGCTCTGTAGCCCAGGCTGGAGTGCAGTGGTGCAATCTTGGCTCACTGCAAGCTCCGCCTCCCGGGTTCAAGCGATTTTCGTGTCTCAGCCTCCCAAGTAACTGGGATCACAGGCGCCCGTCACCAAACCCAGCTTATTTTTGTATTTTAGTAGAGACGGGGTTTCACCAGGTTGGCCAGGATGGTCTCGAACTCCTGACCGCGTGATCCGCCCGCCTCGGCCTCCCAAAGTGCTGGGAAGACAGGCGTGAGCCACCGCGCCCGGCCTTCAAGTTACTTTAACAGGATTTGGCTTTGTTGTTCTTCTTGATTATCTAGGAACAAGAGCTTATCGGAGGACAGAGCAGGAGACGCAGGGGAGGTTTGCTTTTTTTTTTTTTTTTTTTGAGACGGAGTCTTGCTCTGTCCCCCAGGCTGGAGTGCAGTGGCCGGATCTCAGCTCACTGCAAGCTCCGCCTCCCGGGTTCACGCCATTCTCCTGCCTCAGCCTCCCGAGTAGCTGGGACTACAGGTGCCCGCCACCGCGCCCGGCTAATTTTTTGTATTTTTAGTAGAGACGGGGTTTCACAGTGTTAGCCAGGATGATCTCGATCTCCTGACCTCATGATCCGCCCGCCTCGGCCTCCCAAAGTGCTGGGATTACAGGCTTGAGCCACCGCGCCCGGCCAAGTAGGGGAGATTTTCGTGAGAGCTGCTTCTGTGACTCTTTGGGTTAACGTGCGAAGACGAGGTCTGACACGGCAGCCCACAAGATGAGTCCGCCTGAACAATTGCGAGGGAGATAAAGATTGAGGTCGGCCGGGCGCCGTGGCTCAAGCCTGTAATCCCAGCACTTTGGAAGGTCCAGGCGGGCGGATCACAAGGTCAGGAATTTGAGACCAGTCTGGCCAACCTGGTGAAACCCCATCTCTACTAAAAATACAAAAAAATTAGCCGGGTGTGGTGGCGGGCGCCTGTAATCCCAGCTACTTGGGAGGCTGAGGCCGGAGAATCTCTGGAACCCGGGAGGCAGAAGTTGCAGTGAGCCAAGATCATGCCACTGCACTCCAGCCTGGGCAACAGAACGAGACTCGGTCTCAAAAACAATAAAAGTAAAGAAAAGAGAAGAAAAAGATTGAGGTTATGAGTCCCTTCCATTTTCCAAACCACCTTTCCATCAGGCCCATCAAGGGGCCGTATATTCCAGAGTTTACGGCGAATTCATTTGCTAGGTTGGTAAAGCCCTGTCAGGCTGTCGTGATGGTCGCATCGGGGCCTGTATTATCTGGGATCAAAGTAACGATGCGCTTTTTTTTGTTTTTGTTTTTGTTTTTTTTGAGACAGAGTCTCGCTCTTAATCGCCGTGGCTAGAGTGCAGTGGTGTGATCTCGGCTCACTACAACCTCCGCCTCCTGGGTTCAAGCGATTCTCCCGCCTCAGCCTCCTGAGTAGCTGGGATTACAGGCGCCCGTCACCACGCCCGGCTAATTTTGTATTTTTAGTAGAGATGGGGTTTCCCCATGTTGGTCAGGCTGGTTTCGAACTCCTGACTACACGTGATCCACCCGCCTCAGCCTCCCAAGGTGCTGGGATTCCAGGCGTGAGCCGCCGTCCGTGCCCGGCTATGATGTGCATTTAAAAGTAGCCTCCAGGGTCCCGCCAACATCGGCTCCCCGGCCGCAGAAGCGACTCCGAGCGGGATTAGAATCGGTAGCGGTGGGGACGTGAATAGAGATTTGCACAGGGTTACGTGGTTGGAGCTGGCAATTAGAGGGGGTGATTCCTTTGGCAAAGTGGATGTGGGGCCTTAGAGCGGTGCAGGAAGCCTGTGCAGAGGTGCAGCCGGGACGCTGGGTGCTGCGGAGAACGTTTTCCCAAGAAGCGCAGGACGGGAATGGCGGGAATGGCAGTAGTTTCTCACACAGGGCACCAGCTGAGGTATTGATTCTCACAAGAGGGCATTAGCTGCGGGGCTCTGCGCGCAGACCCTGACCCAAACGATGGATGAATAAAACGTATACTGATGGCCGGGGGCGCGGTGGCTCACGCCTTAATCCCAGCACTTTGGGAGGCCAAGGCGGGTGGATCACAAGGTCAGGAGATCAAGACCAGCCTGACCAACATGGAGAAACCCTGTCTCTACTAAAAATACAAAATTAGCCAGGCGTGGTAGCAGGTGCCTGTAATCCCAGGTACTCCGGAGGCTGAGGCAGGAGAAATGCTTGAACCAGGAGGCAGAGGTTGCGGTGAGCTGAGATCACGCGACTGCACTCCAGCCTGGGAGACAGAGTGAGACTCCGTCCAAAAAAAAAAAAAAAAAAAGGAAGAAAGAAAGAAAAAGATTAAAGCTCAGGTACCACGGTTTAAGGTAAATACCGTCGGGGCAACATTTTTGGTCAACCTGCCCAGAAGAGGGCCGTCGGGCTCCAAGGTTAGTTAATGGAGGTCGTGAGGTAAACAGACTTAAGGGAGAAGCCTTTGTCGTCCCTCGTATTTACCGGATGAACTAAAGCTCTAAGGTAAGAACTGGCTGCCTTCAGCCTGTTCAATTATTTTATTTTATTTTATTTTTTTGTTTTTTTTTGAGACGGAGTCTCGCTCTGTCGCCCAGGCTGGAGTGCAGTGGCGCAATCTCAGCTCACTGCAAGCTCCGCCTCCTGGGTTTACGCCATTCTCCTGCCTCAGCCTCCTGAGTAGCTGGGACTACAGGCGCCCGCCACCGCGCCCGGCTAATTTTTTGTATTTTTAGTAGAGACGGGGTTTCACCGTGGTCTCGATCTCCTGACCTTGTGATCCGCCCGCCTCGGCCTCCCAAAGTGCTGGGATTACAGGCGTGAGCCACCACGCCCGGCCTCAGCCTGTTCAATTATTACAAGCTATGGAACCTTTCAGCCTTCCAAAAGGTTTGTGACTAGTTTCTTTTTCTTTTTTTCTTCTTGAGACGGAGTCTCGCTCTGTCGTCCAGGCTGGAGTGAGCGGCGCGATCTCGGCTCACTGCAAGCTCCGTCTCCCGGGTTCACGCCATTCTCCTGCCTCAGCCTCCCGAGTAGTTGGGACTACAGGCGCCACCACCTCGCCCGGCTAGTTTTTTTGTATTTTTAGTAGAGACGGGGTTTCACTGTGTTAGCCAGGATGGTCTCGATCTCCTGACCTCGTGATCCGCCCGTCTCCGCCTCCCAAAGTGCTGGGATTACAGGCTTGAGCCGGTAGCTGCTTATTTTCTTATCTGTTTAAGAATTCCGTGGGCCTGGCCGGTCGTGGTGGCTCACACCTGTAATCCCAGCACTTTGGGATGCTGAGGTGGGCGGATTACGAGGTCAGGAGATCGAGACCATCTTGGCCAACATGATGAAATCCTGTCTCCACTAAAATACAAAAAAATCAGCTGGGCGTGGTGGTGGGCTCCTGTAATCCCAGCTACTTGGGAGGCTGAGGCAGGAGAATGGCCTGAACCCGGGAGGTGGAGGTTGCAGTGAGCTGAGATCGTGACACTGCACTCCAGCCTGGGCAACGGAGCAAGACTCTGTCTCAAAAAAAAAAAAAAAAAAAAAAAAAGCCTCCACAGGCCCTTCATGTTTCCCTTGTTGTATGTTAAATGCTCGGGAAGTATTTTGGGTTCGCGGATCTGATTCCCGAATCCCTTTAATGATCACCTCCAAGATCGCTCGTGTTTTCTCGGTGGGTCACGTTGTCATCCCACCGAGGGTCCTCGGCCGGGAATTTACGCTCTGCTGCAAGGACATTCTGACCAGGGGGGTGTTCACGCTCCCGGACTAACACAGCGGCCTGAGAATCATGGCTCTGTCTTCTCCTTAGATGAGAGTACCGAGGATAGACATTAATTCAACCCAAGCGTGCGGCTGTGGCCCCAGAAATTGGTCAGTTTGATCCGTGACTCCAAAAGGGTTATCTGACAGTGGTGTGCATTCTTTTTTTAGATTTCTAACCTCTGAACTGGTTAAAGGGACGTTTACCAAGCCAATATCCCTTCCTTTCCGTGGTCCTTCCCTTAAGGAAAAAAGGGCTGGGGCAGGCTTTTTGAGGGGGAGGGAAAAGGAAAATTTTCTGGGTTTTTTTTTTTGAGACGGAGTCTCGCTCTGTCCCCCAGGCTGGAGTGCAGTGGTACAACCTCGGCTCACTGCAACCTCAGCCTCCCGGGTTCAAGCAGTTCTCTGACTCAGCCTCCCGAGTAGCTGGAATTACAGGCGCCCGCCACCACGCCAGGCTAATTTTCATATTGTTACTAGAGATGGGGTTTCACCATCTTGGCCAGGCTGGTCCTGAACTCCTGGCCTCGTGATCCACCCACCCCTGCCTCCCAAAGTGCTGGGATTACAGGCGTGAGCCAGGGCGCTTGGTCGAAAGTTTCGAATATCCCTTTGGCATTGTTCTGCTACCTGTTGGAGCTTTCCTGAAGAAGGGGCATGTGCCAGTGGCTGTCCAGCGGGGATGTGGGGGGCAAGGTCCAGGTGGCAGGGTTCTAGGGGGGAAGGGACGGCGAGATGGGTGGGGGAGGGACTGAGTGTTGGGTTTGGGGAGGAGGGTGGGTGTGGGAGGGATAGAGGGGTGAGTGGGGGAGGGACTGAGTGGTTTGGGGAGAAGGGATGGGTGTGGAAGGGATGGAGGGGTGGGTGTGGAAGGGACTGACTGTTTGGTATGGGGGAGGGGGGTGGGTGGGGGAGGGATGGAGGGGTGGGTGGGAAGGGACTTGTCTCACCCCCCACCTCTGTCGCCCCAATATTGACTTTTCTCACCCCCATCTCTGTCGCCCTAATAGCGACTTGTCTCACCCCCCACCTCGGTCGCCCCAATATTGACTTTTCTCACCCCCACCTCGGTCGCCCCAATATTGACTTTTCTCACCCCCCACCTCTGTTGCCCCAATAGCCACTTGTCTCACCCCTCATCTGTCGCCCCGATATTGAGTTTTCTCACCCCCACCTCGGTCGCCCCAATGTTGCCTTGTCTCACCCCCCACCTCGGTCGCCCCAATATTGCCTTGTCTCACCCCCACCTCGGTCGCCCCAATGTTGCCTTGTCTCACCCCCACCTCGGTCGCTCCAATGTTGCCTTGTCTCACCCCCACCTCGGTCGCCCCAATGTTGCCTTGTCTCACCCCCACCTCGGTCGCCCCAATGTTGCCTTGTCTCACCTTGGCCGCCCCGGAACTTCCCGGGTCCTTCCCACCCGCGTTGCTGAGAGTCCGGGTTCACTCATCACCTCGGGCGGGACCCGATCCTCCGCTCCTGAGGGCCCCCAGTGAAGCAGTGGGACGCGTCTCCCCAAAAAGGTGACCGCCTGCCTGTCCCGAAAGAGAATGGGATCCAAATGGGAAGTTTGGGGGCGGCGAGCCGGCCCCGCAGAGAGAAACCTGCACTTCGGAAACGTCTCGGAGACCCCTTTACTTGTGCGGGGTGCAGCCGCCGGAGCACACGCGACAAAGGCAGGGCTCTGGCCTCTGTCCTGCCCCTGTCGGGGCTTCTGGCCTCTGCCGCCAT
The DNA here is from genome assembly GCF_043159975.1 of Macaca nemestrina. Lineage (NCBI taxonomy): Eukaryota > Metazoa > Chordata > Mammalia > Primates > Cercopithecidae > Macaca > Macaca nemestrina. Next base: position 720,565 of record NC_092144.1, read on the forward strand.
CTAAGCGGACCGCGGTTGGCTGAGACTCAGAACTTTTTAAAAACAGGGTAAACGCGCCCCCTGCGAGAGAACAAGGGGGCCGGGGAAGAAGCGGGTAGGGCTGATTTACAACTTTTGACCTGGAAGTTGAGTTTCTTAACTCAGTTTTCCCAACCAAATGGCGAACAGGACGTTTATACTGGGACATCATTCATTTTCTGAGATCCAGATTCCAGTGCCTTTGAAGTATTTTTACTTGGGGCGGAGGAGGTCGCTTCCTCCCGCCTAATTTATTAATCTGTTCACATAGATATGTACATTTTTAAAGGCAGAGAGGTGGGTCTCGCCATGTTGCCGCGGCTGGTCTCGAGCTCCCAGGCTCAAGCGATCCTCCCGCCTGGGCCGCCCAAGGCTCAGGGATTACAGACGTGAGCCACAGCGGCCGGCCCGTGTTTCACTCTGATCAAATCTGGGTAATACCCTCGGAATGTTTCAACCCCGTCGGCCGCACCGCTCCGCGCTCATTCCAGCTTTGAAAGCCGGAGGAAGAAATGCGCAGGTTGGCCGGGCGCGGTGGCTCAAGCCTGTAATCCCAGCACTTTGGGAGGCCGAGACGGGCGGATCACGAGGTCAGGAGATCGAGACCATCCTGGCTAACGCGGTGAAACCCCGTCTCTACTTAAAAATACAAAAAACTAGCCGGGCGAGGTGGCGGGCGCCTGTATTCCCAGCTACTCGGGAGGCTGAGGCAGGAGAATGGCGTGAACCCGGGAGGCGGAGCTTGCAGTGAGCTGAGATCCGGCCATTGCACTCCAGCCTGGGCGGCAGAGCGAGACTCCGTCTCAAAAAAAAAAAAAAAAAAAAAAAAAAAGGAAGAAATGCGCAGGCTCCAGCCGCGTCCCCGCGGGCCGCGCTCCCGTTTCCTAGCAACGCCCTGTCACGTGCGCCGCCGCCCGGCTTCCGTAGCGGGAGCCTGCCGGAGCCGGCGCGTGCGTGCGCGTGTGCGCATGCGCAGGCGGGGGCGACCGGCGTGCCCCGCGCGCGCCCCGCCCCCGCGATGACGCCGTGCGTGCGCGCGCCCGGTCCGCGCCCCCGCCGGTTTTTATAGCGGCCGCTGGCGGCTCCGGCGGCGGTTGGCGGCTGCGGGGCTGGCGAGGGGGAGACATCATGGCGGCTACGCTGTTCGTGCTGCTGGGTTTGGCGCTGCTGGGCGCCCACGGAGCCTCCGGGGCTGGTGAGGAGCGGGCCGGGGGCGGGGGTGCGGTCCTGCAGGGGCCGGGAATGGAGGCCGCGGCCGACGCTGCGGTCCGGACCGGAAGCCAACGGGAGCATGGGGCCTCGGCGCGGGGCCGCCTGGGGTGCGAAAGGCCGGCCCCGGGGGCTTCCCGCGCCAGCCTGGAGCTTGGGGGTGAAGTCCCAGGGTTTGAGGGGGGCTGGGGGTCCCTCCCGGCGCTGCCTGCCAGGCTCCCCCGGGCGTCGCGCCCTGTGTGTGTGGGCGTGAAGCCCCTGCTTGGGGGCGGGAGCCTGGGGGTCCTGGCCAGGCCGGTCTCGGTCGGGGGAGGTGGGCGTCCTGCTTTTCGGTGGCCTGGGGTTGGGGGTTCCCCGGCAGAGGTGGAGGCTCTCGCCTGATCCCTGGGCGAGGGCGTCTGCGAAGGCGGCTGGAGGTGGCCCGCCCGCCCGTCCCTCCGGCCAGGAGAAGGGAGACCCAGAGCCTGGGTGAGCGTCCCCTTTGGCCTGGAGTCGGGGCAGGGGCTGGGCTGGTGGCTGCCCGACCTGTCCTGCTGGACTGGACTCCGCAGGTCGGGGGAGAACGGCCTGAGGGTGGAGCCTGGAGACGGGCCCACCCTCCCTGCGCGTGTTAGGGTCACAGACCCTGCCCGGAGTGTCTGGGGTCCCCGCCAGGCCCCGCGCTGCCGGGGGCGATCGTCTTGGCGCTCTCTCCTGGAAAAGGGGCTTTTGTCCTCCAGGCGCACACGGAGGCTCCGAGTGGGTCAGCCTTCCGGATCGGGAAGGGATTACCGTTCTTCGGGGGATTTAGCCCTGGCGTCTTGCCTCGGGCGTGCACCTGCCCCCGGGTGTTCTCCCAGACTCTTAAGCCCTCGCAGGCTCCCTCGAGGCGCCCTGCCTGGAAGGGAAGGCAGAATGTCCCTCGAGTGGCGCCAGCCTTCTCTCTGATTCTGCCTTGCTTCAGGGCACAGAATGTGGTGGTCTCTGAACGCCCCTTCTCCTTTACAGGCGAGGAAGCTGAGCCCTGTGGGGAGTCGAGGTGCCAAGGTCACAATGAGGGGCCTTGGCCACCCCATTCAGCGCAGGAAATAGTGAGAAAGTCGTTTTTAGCAGCCTCTGACCGGGCATTAGGTTTCCAGTGCTGTCTTAGGAGGGGCCGTGTGGGGGTGGGCAGACGCGGTTTGGAGAGTGCATTTGGGAAATGGATTGAGGTGTGTTTTTCCGGGAGAAAAGCATGACAGCCTTTCTTGCTTGATAGAAAATTTCTTCCTTTATTGAGACCCCCATTTGGTTCTGGATTAAAGATTTATAGTGAGGCTTAATCCCAGCACTTTGGGAGGCTGAGGTGGGTGGATCACCTGAGGTCAGGAGTTCAAGACCAGCCTGGCCAACATAGTGAAACCCCATCTCTACTAAAAACACAAAAATTAGCTGGGCGTGGTGGCGCACGCCTGTAATCCCAGCCACTCGGGAAGCTGAGGCAAGAGAATCGCTTGAACCCAGGAGGTGAAGGTTGCAGTGAGCCGATATTGGGCCACTGCACTCCAGCCTGGGTAACAGAGGGAGACTCTGTCTTTTTTTAAAAAAAAAAAAAAAAAAAGGCTGGGCGCGGTGTCTCACGCCTGTAATCCCAGCACTTTGGGAGGCTGAGTCAGGCGGATCACGAGGTCAGGAGATCAAGACCATCCTGGCTAATACGGTGAAACTCCGCCTCTACTAAAAATTCAAAAACTTAACTGGGTGTGGTGGCAGGTGCCTGTAGTCCCAGCTTCTAGGGAGGCTGAGGCAGGAGAATGGTGTGAACCTGGGAGGCAGAGCTTGCAGCGAGCCGAGATGGCGCCGCTGCCCTCCAGCCTGGGCGACAGAGCGAGACTCCGTCTCAGACAAAAAAAAATTATAGTGACTGATGCGTTGGGAACAAGGTGTAGAGCTGGAGGGTCTGGGCTCCTGAAGGGTCAAGAGCAAGGGCTTGGAGCCTCTCTCCTGGGCATTGAGCCATAGGGGGCCTTGGGCAGAGGCTGAGGAGGGAGCTCCTTCTTCCAGAGGCTTTGCCAGCTAACTCCTGACCCACGTCTGAGATTTCTCTTCCTGGTAACCGAAGTGGCCCTTTATCGAATGTCTCCTGGGCAAGGACCTGGCCCCAGCACTGGACCAGCTCTGTGGGGGAGACACAGATAAGAGCCCCCGGGCGAGGTGAATGTGTGAGATAAGCCACCGCCTCAGCCCTGTGGAAACAGCCTCAGTGGTGGGAGCCAGCCAGGCTTGACTGGGTTTCAAGCCCAGCACGAGGCTCCCACATTGAGCTAATTTGGACAGCTCAGTGGGTGAAAGACCTTTGGTCCATCCCTGCCGGGTAGCGCGGGTCACGGTTTTGTTCCTCTTGTGCAGGGGACTGAGAAGCGTTTCTCCTCAGCAGAAAGCTTAGCCCGGGGCTTACTGGCCAGAGCTGCATGTGGAGTCCGCAGTGTGGCAGCGCTGCTGTGCAGCCGTGTGTGTGCGTGCGTGTGTGTGGTGAGAAGTGGGTCTGTGTGTGTGTGTGTGTGTGTGTGTGTGTGATGAGAAGTGGGTCTGTGTGTGTGTGTGTGTGTGTGTGTGATGAGAAGTGGGTCTGTGAGTGTGTGTGTGATGAGAAGTGGGTCTGTGTGTGTGTGTGGTGAGAAGTGGGTCTGTGTGTGTGTGTGTGGTGAGAAGTGGGTCTGTGTGTGTGTGTGTGTGTGTGGTGAGAAGTGGGTCTGTGTGTGTGTGTGTGCGTGTGTGTGATGAGAAGTGGGTCTGTGTGTGTGTGTGTGAGAAGTGGGTCTGTGTGTGTGTGTGTGCGTGTGTGTGATGAGAAGTGGGTCTGTGTGTGTGTGTGTGTGTGTGTGTGGTGAGAAGTGGGTCTGTGTGTGTGTGTGTGGTGAGAAGTGGGTCTGTGTGTGTGTGTGTGTGTGATGAGAAGTGGGTCTGTGTGTGTGTGTGTGGTGAGAAGTGGGTCTGTGTGTGTGTGTGCGCGTGTGTGATGAGAAGTGGGTCTGTGTGTGTGTGTGTGTGTGTGTGTGGTGAGAAGTGGGTCTGTGTGTGTGTGTGTGGTGAGAAGTGGGTCTGTGTGTGTGGTGAGAAGTGGGTCTGTGTGTGTGTGTGTGATGAGAAGTGGGTCTGTGTGTGTGTGTGTGATGAGAAGTGGGTCTGTGTGTGTGTGTGGTGAGAAGTGGGTCTGTGTGTGTGTGTGTGTGTGGTGAGAAGTGGGTCTGTGTGTGTGTGTGTGATGAGAAGTGGGTCTGTGTGTGTGTGTGTGGTGAGAAGTGGGTCTGTGTGTGTGTGTGTGATGAGAAGTGGGTCTGTGTGTGTGTGGGGTGAGAAGTGGGTCTGTGTGTGTGTGTGTGGTGAGAAGTGGGTCTGTGTGTGTGTGTGATGAGAAGTGGGTCTGTGTGTGTGTGTGTGTGTGTGGTGAGAAGTGGGTCTGTGTGTGTGTGTGTGTGGTGAGAAGTGGGTCTGTGTGTGTGTGTGATGAGAAGTGGGTCTGTGTGTGTGTGTGTGTGTGTGTGTGGTGAGAAGTGGGTCTGTGTGTGTGTGTGTGGTGAGAAGTGGGTCTGTGTGTGTGTGTGTGGTGAGAAGTGGGTGTGTGTGTGTGTGGTGAGAAGTGGGTCTGTGTGTGTGTGATGAGAAGTGGGTCTGTGTGTGTGTGGTGAGAAGTGGGTCTGTGTGCGCGTGTGTGATGAGAAGTGGGTCTGTGTGTGTGTGTGTGATGAGAAGTGGGTCTGTGTGTGTGCGTGTGTGGTGAGAAGGGTCTGTGTGTGTGTGTGATGAGAAGTGGGTCTGTGTGTGTGTGTGATGAGAAGTGGGTCTGTGTGTGTGTGGTGAGAAGTGGGTCTGTGTGTGTGTGTGTGTGTGTGTGGTGAGAAGTGGGTCTGTGTGTGTGTGATGAGAAGTGGGTCTGTGTGTGTGTGTGTGTGTGATGAGAAGTGGGTCTGTGTGTGTGTGTGTGCGTGTGTGATGAGAAGTGGGTCTGTGTGTGTGTGTGGTGAGAAGTGGGTCTGTGTGTGTGTGTGATAAGTGGGTCTGTGTGTGTGTGTGTGTGGTGAGAAGTGGGTCTGTGTGTGTGTGTGTGATGAGAAGTGGGTCTGTGTGTGTGTGTGTGTGGTGAGAAGTGGGTCTGTGTGTGTGTGTGTGGTGAGAAGTGGGTCTGTGTGTGTGTGTGTGATGAGAAGTGGGTCTGTGTGTGTGTGTGGTGAGAAGTGGGTCTCTGTGTGTGTGTGTGCGTGTGTGATGAGAAGTGGGTGTGTGTGTGTGTGTGGTGAGAAGTGGGTCTGTGTGTGTGTGTGTGGTGAGAAGTGGGTCTGTGTGTGTGTGTGTGGTGAGAAGTGGGTCTGTGTGTGTGTGTGTGTGGTGAGAAGTGGGTCTGTGAGTGTGTGTGTGGTGAGAAGTGGGTCTGTGTGTGTGTGTGTGTGTGTGGTGAGAAGTGGGTCTGTTTGTGTGTGTGATGAGAAGTGGGTCTGTGTGTGTGTGTGTGTGATAAGTGGGTCTGTGTGTGTGTGTGTGTGTGTGGTGAGAAGTGGGTCTGTGTGTGTGTGTGTGATGAGAAGTAGGTCTGTGTGTGTGTGTGTGATAAGTGGGTCTGTGTGCGTGTGTGTGTGTGTGTGGTGAGAAGTGGGTCTGTGTGTGTGTGTGATAAGTGGGTCTGTGTGTGTGTGTGTGTGTGTGTGTGTGTGTGTGTGTGTGTGGTGAGAAGTGGGTCTGTGTGTGTGTGTGTGTGGTGAGAAGTGGGTCTGTGTGTGTGTGTGTGGTGAGAAGTGGGTTTGTGTGTGTGTGTGATAAGTGGGTCTTTGTGCGTGTGTGTGTGTGTGTGTGGTGAGAAGTGGATCCATGTCCGTGGAGCATGTTTGTGCTTTTAACCCCAATTTTGCTGGGGACTGACTTGTGAAAACCAGAAGGTTTGGGCCACACAGCCTTGTCCTGTGTGGGGTGGACGCTGCTGTTTGCTCTGTGAATTCGGGACTGTGTTTGCCTCTCCTGAAACTTGCTTCGGGGGCGTCTATGGGTTGGTGGGGCACGGCTGGGTGTGGTGAGTGCCCAAGGTTGGCCGTCCACGTCTCCTGCGGGCTTGTCAGGGACGGGAGGGCCAGGTATGCCAGCTGGGTCCGGAGGGCGGAGGGCTTCATCCCCGAGCTTCAGATGAGAGGAGTGGGAGCGCCCGGCTGCGGCTGGTGGGGGCGGGTAGGGGAGGTGCCTGAGGCCGCTTCCCAGAGCTGTTCTCTGGCTCCTGTGTGAGCACTGCAGTGGGTGGGGAGGAGGGCGGGTGGGGGTGGGTGGGGAGGAGGGCGGGTGGGGGTGGGTGGGGAGGAGGGCGGGTGGGGGTGGGTGGGGAGGAGCGCGGGTGGGGGTGGGTGGGGGCCGGCAGCCTTATCCTGCAGGGCCGCTTGTGTACAAGTACCACGCGGCCTGCCTGGCCCAGAGCCCTGGCCTGGCTGCCGAGTGGGCAAGGAGGCGGTGGCTGTTTTTAGATGAAGGTGACTTTACTTGAGAACATGGGTTGCAGCTCATATGGCCAGAATCGAATTCTAACCTTTCTGGGGCTGTGGCCGAGTGTCAGGCGCTGCGCGTCCTCCTGGGCTCGTGGGCGGAGGCTCCTGGTGCGGCCAGCGAGGTGGGGTCGCGGGTGGGGTGGGGGGCTCTCATTGCCCCCGAGGAGCCTCTGTGGAGGCTTTCTCTTCCAGACAGCCCACCCAGTGACATTTCAGTACAGACAGACGCCATCAGCATCTGGAGGGGCCACAGGGTCGTTCTGTCCAAAGCCTTTTGGTCCCTTTGGGAGGGACGCCGCCCGCTGAGAAGGTGGTGGACCCAGCAGTAGCACCGTGACCGGTGCAGATGGTCCCTGGGAGCCCGGGACTCCCGGGAAGGTGGGTGGGGCCCCCCTCCTGGTCCTCCTCTGCCCTGTGTGCCCTGCCCGGCCTGGCGGTGGGGTGTGGTGACTCAGGAGCCAGCCCTCTCCTAGCAGCCCTGGCTGAGGAGGATGTGGAGCGCAGCCCTGCAGGGCGGAGGATGAGGAGAGGGGCTGCTGCACGGCAGGAAGGGGCTTGCCAGCTGGGCCGCCTCTGGCTGTGCTTCCTGCCCTGACTCACCTCGCCCAGCTCTGCATGTAGCTGCCGGTTTTGCAGTCTGGGAAATCTTAACTCCCAAGAAATGTAGGTTACCAGGAGGAGATCCCTTTGTGAAAATGGCACTGCCAGCCAGGCGCGGTGGCTCACGCCTATAATTCCAACACTTTGGGAGGCCCAGGAGGGTGGATCACGAGGTCAGGAGTTCAATACCAGCCTGGCCAAGATGGTGAAACCCCGTCTCTACTAAAAATACAAAACATTAGCTGAGTGCGGTGGTCACATGTAATCCCAGCTACTCAGGAGTCGGGAGGCTGAGGCAGGAGAATTGCTTGAACCCCAGAGGCAGAGGTTGTGGTGAGCTGAGATTGTGCCACTGCACTCCAGCCTGGCAACAGAGTGAGACTGTCTCAAAAAAAAAAAAAAAGAAAAAGAAGGCCGGGCGCGGTGGCTCAAGCCTGTAATCCCAGCACTTTGGGAGGCCGAGACGGGCGGATCACGAGGTCAGGAGATCAAGACCATCCTGGCTAACACGGTGAAACCCCGTCTCTACTAAAAAATACAAAAAAACTAGCCGGGCGAGGCGACGGGCGCCTGTAGTCCCAGCTACTCGGGAGGCTGAGGCAGGAGAATGGCGTGAACCCGGGAGGCGGAGCTTGCAGTGAGCTGAGATCCTGCCACTGCACTCCAGCCTGGCGACAGAGTGAGACTCCGTCTCAAAAAAAAAAAAGAAAATGGCAGTGCCGGAACTTGTTAACTGCGCCTGCCTGGGGTTCGCCTTCGGTGGTCAGGGGTGAACATCTGCTGTCCCTGTGGCATTGGGGCCTGTGACCTGTGCACTGCCACGCAGCCTTGAGGCCATGAGCATGCATGTACACATGTACGTGTTGTGGCGTGTGTGTCTGCAGATGTGTGTCCTTGTATACGTGTGTGTGGTGGCGGTGCCTGGGGAGCCTGACCTCAGAGGCTGCTGTGGGGAGGGGGCTGCAAGGTCCCAGGGTGAGGAGACACTCCCCATGCTTCCCCCTGGGCTGTGCTGGGCTGTTCTGACAGGCGGGTGCCAGGCACAGTGTGAAGGGTCTGTGTGGATTCCCTTGTGCTCCTTCGCAGCTCTGGGGACCTTCCCTTGCATTTCGAAGGAAGGGGTGGCGAGTGGCCAGAGGTGAGGGGCCCTGAGGCCCTGCCTGACTCCCAGCTTCCCAAAGCCCCATCTCTCTGGGTCACCGCCCTCAGAGACTGCTGAGGACACCAGCTTTCCACCCACGGGCCATCCTAAAGGAGCCGGGCTAGGGGCTCCTGGACAGAGGCCGCCTGACCCTTTGGCTTTGGGGTTTGTTTTTCTCAGCAGCTCCCCGGGTCTCTGGGGTGGGGCTATTGGGCAGAAGGCAGAGGACGCTGCCCTTGGGAGCTGAGCTCCCGGCAGCCCTCGGGGCTCAGGACTCCTGGCTGTTTTGCACAGTTTCATGTGTTTTGTGTTTTGAAACCGTGTGTGGTCCCACAGTTGTGCCCTCAGAAGCCGCCGTGGCTGCCATGAGGTAGGAGTGGACTGGACGGCCACGGTGGCCCCCCCAGTCTTTCCCGTGCCATGCTCTTTCCAGCCGGGCCCCATCACTCCCCCACACGCGGAAAGGAAGTGGCTTCCCACCCGTCCTGGCCGGGAGTCCTGTGGCAAGGCCTTCCCCAGGGGCTGCCCTCCCAAGTCCCCTGGGCACTAACAAGGCCCCCGCACTCTCCCTGCAGCCGGCTTCGTCCAGGCGCCGCTGTCCCAGCAGAGGTGGGTGGGGGGCAGTGTGGAGCTGCACTGCGAGGCCGTGGGCAGCCCGGTGCCCGAGATCCAGTGGTGGTTTGAAGGGCACGGTCCCAACGACACCTGCTCCCAGCTCTGGGACGGCGCCCGGCTGGACCGCGTCCACATCCACGCCACCTACCACCAGCACGCGGCCAGCACCATCTCCATCGACACGCTTGCAGAGGAGGACACGGGCACCTATGAGTGCCGGGCCAGCAACGACCCGGACCGCAACCACCTGACCCGGGCGCCCAGGGTCAAGTGGGTCCGCGCCCAGGCAGTCGTGCTAGTCCTGGAACGTGAGTGGCGGGCACCGCCCTCCCCGCCTCCTTCATTTTCCCTCCTGTGCCGCTCGCCTCCCGGCTCCTGCTCCGTAGAACCCAGACGCCTCCTCCCCTCTCCGTCCCGCTGTGCCCCATGGGCCCACCACCTGGACAGAGGGGCCCGGATCTGAAGAGGGTGGGCTCGCTGCTTGACCACCAGTGCTGGCAGCCTGGCTTGGGGAGGGCAGAGCTCTGCCCTCCAGCACGTGGGTCCTCGTCCTCCCCTCGACCCTCCTCGTGCCGTCTGTTCCGCCGTTCCTTTCTGCTCCCCTGGGCGCCTGCCCAGCTCCCTCCCTTGCGTCCGTGCTGCAAGCCTGAGGGGCCTCCGAGCTCAGCCCAGGCTTGCAGGTCTCGGAACCTTCTGTGTCCTTCGCAGCGTCTCGTTCTAAGGGATTTTCACATTTCAGTTCCTAGTGGGAATATTGTAAACTGACCAAGAACCAAGAGATTTGCTGGTTGGGGACTGGCAGAAGAACGGGTGCTCCCAGCACTGCTGGAGTGCTGTCAGCCGGGGGTCGGGGGGTGTGGAGCCACCTGGGTGCCGCCTAGAGAAGGGCATGGGAGCCTTGGCCAGGGGGTGCTGTGGCTTTTTTTTTTTTTTTTTTTTTCCTGGAGACGGATTCTTGCTCTGTTGCCCAGGTGGAGGGCAGTGGCACGGTATCGGCTCAGTGCAACCTCCACCTCCTGGGTTCAAGCGATTCTCCTGCTTCAGCCTCCCAAGTAGCTGTGATTACAGGCACGAGCCAACACGCCTGGTTAATTTTTTTGTACTTTTAGTAGAGACGGGGTTTCGCCATGTTAGCCAGGCTGGTCTTAAACTCCCTACCTTGTGATCCGCCCACCTCAGCCTCCCAAGTGCTGGGCCGGGATTACAGGCGTGAGCCACCGCGCCGGCCGGCTACGTTTTTAGAAAGGAATTTCCAGTTTGTGCTAGGGCTGCTCCAAGAGCCTGATGCCCCGGTCCTGGCTCAGGGACGTGAGTGGTGCCTTGTCTGTCCCCACACCCCGGTCCCAGCCTCGTGTGTCTCCGGGCAGGAACATCACCAGGCGGGGCCGCTCGGTTGCCAGCGCCTTAGCCCAGGGCCCGCCAGCTGCCGGCGAAGGCCACCTTCCCGAAGGGGCCTCCCCAGCAGGCGCTTGTGGCTCTTCTCCTCCCGGAGGCGCGGTCGGAGTTCCCCCTGGGTTTCCAGTCTTCGGGGTGTCAGGGCCACGGTGTTTTCGGGAGTGAAAACAAGCCCTTCCCGGGAGGAGCCACAGGTTCCTGGGGGTCAGGCAGGCAGCGCGGCCGTGCTCCTCCACTCTGCTGACCGCGTCTCGCCGGGCCTCGCAGCCGGCACAGTCTCCACTTCCGTAGAAAACATTGGCTCGAAGACACTCCTCACCTGCTCCTTGAACGACAGCTCCACAGAGGTCACCGGGCACCGCTGGCTGAAAGGCGGCGCGGTGCTGAAGGAGGACACGCTGCCCGGCCAGAAAACGGACTTCGAGTGAGTGCCGGACCGCGGAACGCCACCACGTGCCCCTTCTCACAGCTCTCTTGCCGCGAGTGGCCTGTGGTCCGTGAGAACAAAAGACTGGTCGCCAGGCTCGATCCAGGCGGAAGTTAGGGACCAGCTCCACTCGGACCCCCAGAGGGAAACCCCAGGGAGGGGTCCGAGGGCGCCCTTGGGAGCCAGGTGGCTCCAGTAGCCCTGACAGGCGTCCCTGTTGCTCCCTCGCCAGGTCCCGGGCACAAAAGGGCGCCACACTGCCAGGCCCCGGGCACACATGCAGGCCTCCCGGGCTCTGTGCTCCTGACACAAGAGGGCGCCACACGGAGGCCTGCCCGGCTCAGCCCCCAGACGCTGTCATGGCCAGAGCCTTGTCATCACTGGAGCTGGGACGGCCCTGGGAGCACAGAGCCTTTTGTTTTGAGGCTCACTGGGAAGACAGTCCCAGGGTGTGGGGTGCAGAGCAGGGACCACAGGTGACGGGTTCGTCGTCAGGGAGAGGGTCCTGTTTGCTGGTTCTCTCACCTGGAGGGTCGTGGCAGCCTGGCTCTGTCCCTGGGGCCGTATGGGGACACCAGGAGTTTTGTTGAGGTTCAGACTTGACTGGGACAGTTTGACTTTTTCACTGTGCTGTGGTTGGGCCCCTGGAGAGCCCTGGGTCCTGGGAGGCGTCCTGCAGAGCCGGGCCCAGCTCACCGCCTGCTGTGGTTGCAGGGTGGACTCCGACGACCTCGGGGGAGAGTACTCCTGCGTCTTCCTCCCCGAGCCCACGGGCAGGGCCGACATCCAGCTCGACGGTGAGTCCTGCAGCCAGGGGTGCCGGGCGCCGCCGACTATCGGGGGAAGCGGTTGGCCTGAAGCACCTGGCACATCCCGGAGCCCTGCCCTGCTCCCTGGAGGGGCACAGCCCTCGCGCTGCGGGGAGCCCTGTGGTTCCAGGCCCCTCTCTCTCTCAGCCCTCCTGTCAGGTGCCCCCAGAGTGAAGGCTGTGAAGTCGTCAGAACACGTCAGCGAGGGGGAGACGGCCGTGCTGGCCTGCAAGTCAGAGTCCCTGCCCCCCGTCACCACCTGGGTCTGGTACAAGATAACTGACTCTGGGGACCAGGTGAGAAGCCAGGGCGGCCGGGGGTCCCGGGCTCAGCCCTCAGGACCGGGGGAGGGGCCTAGGTCCGGGGTCCCGGGCTCAGCCCCTGTCCTTGGTCCCCCTAGGTCATCGTGAACGGCTCCCAGGGCAGGTTCTTCGTGAGTTCCTCGCAGGGCCGGTCGGAGCTACGCATCGAGAACCTGAACATGGAGGCCGACCCCGGCAAGTACGCGTGCAATGGCACCAGCTCCGAGGGCACCGACCAGGCCACGGTCACTCTCCGCGTGCGCAGCCACCTGGCCGCCCTTTGGCCCTTCCTGGGCATCGTGGCTGAGGTGCTGGTGCTGGTCACCATTATCTTCATCTATGAGAAGCGCCGGAAGCCCGAGGACGTCCTGGATGGTGAGCCGTCTGCCCTCCTGCCCACACGCCCCGCTCTTGGGGTGGTCCGGGGCCACTCCTGGTCAGTCCCTGCCAGCCCCACCGCTGACCCAGAGCTCGGAAGCAAGGAGCCCCGGGCGGGGAGTTGATAGGACCCTGAAAGGCAGTGTGGGATGGAGTGTCCGGTCCGTCCCTGGGCAGCTGCGACTCAGTGGGCAGCGGGACCCCAGGAGGAGGAAGAGGCAGCAGTTCACCCCACAGCCTCACCCAACCCTTCCCTCCCCCTCATGTGGCTGCAAGCCAGTGTCCTCCGTGGTAAGCCAGCCCTTGCTGTTCCGCCCGACCTCGTGGCAGCTGCGAAGAGCCCAGGGCCATGGTATCAGGGAGTCCTGGCCTCTGCATGATCGGGCTCAGGAACCTGAGGTCAGCCGTGCTCGGCTCCGGCAGCGCCTGGCTCTTCTGCTCCTCAGGCTGCGTGTTCTGGGGCGAGGCCTGTGTGGGCCTGTGGTGGCGGCTCTTGGAAAGCACTGGGGGGCAGGAGTGAGGCCCCTGAGGCCGTGGGGACAGCTTACCTTGGGGGGGGGGACAGCTCGCCGTGGGGGGGGACAGCTCGCCGTGGGGAGCACACCGCAGATGGGGAGGGCAGGTTTTCCCCGCACCATTCGGCCTCAGAAGATGCACACGGCCAGGGCTGATGCGCTGCCCTGAGCCACCTGGAGGTCACTGAGGGCGGGGCCAGCAGCACAGATGTCCCTGCTCGGGGGCCTGAGTGGGACCAGCTCTGACAGGCTGTTCTCTCATCCTCTCTTTCATGGTGGCGGTCCTCCTTCAGATGACGACGCGGGCTCTGCTCCCCTGTAAGTCCCAGCTGTGGGGTTCGGGGTCCCAAGGAGCTGCCTGCTGCCCCAGGCCTTTAAAACACAAAGGCAGAGCCCCCCGGCTTCAGTATTCTGGGGTCCTGGGGGCCGGGGTGGGCAGGGGTGACTTGGAGAGGGTGACTTGTCGGAGACACCCTCTCACCCGGCCCCTCATGCCCCAGGAAGAGCACCGGGCAGCACCTGAACGACAAAGGCAAGAAAGTCCGACAGAGGAACTCCTCCTAGCCAGGTGCGGCGGGCGGGCGGGCGGGCGGGAGCTCCTCCTGAGCCGGGGCAGTGGGCTCCTGGGTCCCGCCTGTGGGCCGCTGGGAGGTGGGTCCAGTCTGAGCGCCCCTCCCTGTCCCCAGGTGGCCCGAGGACGCTCCCCGCCCCTGCGTCTGCGTCGCCGCTGGAGTCCACTCCCAGTGCTTGCAAGATTCCAAGTTCTCGCCTCTTAAAGAAAACCCACCCCATAGATTCCCATCATACGCTTTCGTCTTTTTAAAAAAAGTAGGGTTTTCTTTCTGCATTCAGGATTCTGTTCCTTAGGTTTTTTCCTTTGTGAGTATTTCTCAGAGCCCGGGAGCTGCGGCGCCGCGGCCCGCCTGTGGCTTTCCACCTCTGGGTCTGAGTCACGGCGGGTGGGCGGCGCAGCCTCCTCCACTGGCTGCGGAAGGTCACAGGTCACACGAGGGGCCCGCGTCCTGCCTGTCTGAAGCCAATGCTGTCTGGTTGCGCCATTTTTGCGCTTTTATGTTTAATTTTATGAAGGCCACAGGTCTGTGTTTGACTCAGCCTCAGGGACGACTCCGACCTCTTGGCCACAGAGGACTCACCTGCCCACACTGAGGGCAACCCCGTCACGGCCTCAAGGCACCCCCAAGCCCCTTCCTTGCCTGTGCATCCGGGGGCAGCTCTTTAGAGGGTTTGCTGGGAACTGGCGCCGTCGCTGGGACTCCAGAACCGTGGACGCCCCTCCCCAGCTCGCCCCTCGAGGATGGCCCACTCTCCACAGCACCAGGACTCAGTGGGAGCCCCTGTCCCACCCACCGCCACAATAAAAATCGCCCCCACCCCCACCCTCACCCTCTCCTGGCTCCTGTCTGTGCCTGACGGGCTTGGGTCGCCTGAGAGCATGTTCACCCTGGGCTCTGGTGACCACAGCAGGGGTGGGTCCGGTGCCGGGACTTCACGTGTGAGGACGGGTCTGCTGAGACCCCAGTGGGTGTTGGGGGCCTGGGGGCATGGGCTGGACTGGGAACTTGGAAGGCAGCTGGGACCGACCCCGTGCCTCAGAGCCACACAGCAGAGGGTTGGCACTGACCTGAGTCTTCTCTGAGCCTGTTACTCCTCTCGGCGTGCTTTGGGCCTGACAAAGGCTGAGGCTTTCGGCTGCCTGCCCCACAGCTGCCCGCACCGACCCTCCTGGGCGGGCTGCTTGGGCAAGGTTCAGGCGTGGTCCTGGCGGCTCCTGGAGAGCAGGTGTGTGAAGCTGGTTCCTGGGGGCTGAGGGATGCCCAGCCCCTGTCCGCCCAGCACGTGGAACAGACGTGGCTGCAGGGCTGGAGAACTTGGGGGGGACCAGGAGCTTACAGCGTGGAGGTTGCAAGGCACAGGGCTAGTGAGTGGGTGTGGAGGGAGGTTTGCAGCTGTCAGCCCTGTAGGCACTGGGCCTCCTGCTGGTCTGAGCGGGGGTCTCGGGGTGGAGGTCAGCAGAAGAGGCTGAGTAGGGGCTTAGGGAGCCTGGGTGGGTTCCCAGAGAAGCCAGGAATCAGGTGGGAGGGCAGTGTGTTCTGTGGTGGGGAAATCCAGCATTTAATGCCACAGAAGCCAAGAAACGTGACCCACAGCCTCACCTCACAGCTACGCAAAGCGGGCGTTGCGTCAACACAGTGAGGGGCCCAGGCAGGAGCCCCTCCCGGCGCTGATCCTGTGTGCTGGGCCAGCGGGGAACCGCGGGGCCCACATCCGGAGCTGCCCTCGGCCTGGAGCCGCACAGCTGAGGCCGGCTCAGGGTCCCTGGCAGTGACCGCCCTGCCAGTTCCACAGCTGGGCCCTCCCCGCTGCTGCCACCAGGCGGCACCACATGCCTGTGGGGAGGGCGGCAGGTCCTGGAGCCCCTGTGCCTGGGCAGCCTGGCAGCCCCTCCTGGGCTGAGACCGCGGAGTCCCAGGCATCACCCACTGAGTGTATGCTCAGTGACCCGCGAATAGGGATGCCCGTTCTGCTTTCATTGATTAGGCGCCTGTAGTATACCTGGAGCTGGAGGTTGTGCGTGGACAACAGGCAGAAGGGTCCAGTGGGATGGAGACTGCCAACAGGATGATGGGAAGGGGCGCGTTGGGGGGCATCGCCGCGCACGCGGCCCAAGTGGGCCCCTGGCTCGGGTCTCCCCCTCACCTCCCTGCCTGGGCTCTGTCCATCTTTCTGCCGCACCCCAGCCCCAGGCGTGGGCCCACAGTGCCTGTGGACGCCTCATGCTCTGCACCGCGTGGTAGGTGTGAGAGTTGCAGGTCAGGCCAGCCTTGGGAGATGGACGGGTTTCTTGGGGTGGCGACCAGCAGGTGGGGGGCCTGGGTCCCTGCGGGGTCATCCGCCCGAGAAAGCAGCCACTCACCCATAGGTGCTTCCTTTGTCTTTTTTCTTTGCACACAGAAATATAAGCCTGATTCGCAAAAGTATAGCCGCTCAGCATGTAGCTCTGTGCACCTGCCCTCAGCATTTGGTGTCCATGTTCATCGACAAGCATCCAGTGAGCACTGAGGTGTGCAGAGATGGGGCTCGGGTGTGTGGCTGAGACTGGGATGCCACCCCCTTTCCTAAGCCTCTGTTTCCTCAGCTGTAAGCTGGGACCACAGGCGACACGCACCACTCCGCCTGGCTCATTTAGTATTTAGTCAAACTGCAGATTTTCCAGGCGGGCTCGGTGCCTGCCCTGGCCTGATTTTGTCTTCCTGGTCTTACACTGCTTTTCACTCCAAAGCCCCCAAATTGTATAAGCTTTCAGGGCATCCGACCTGGACCTGTCCTGACCAAGTGGGAAATGCAGGTCCGAGGTTGGTAAATGCGGTAAACAACGCTGAGAGAGGCTGCAGGCGGCGGGGAGGTGGGGAAGACCCTGGGGAGGGAACGGCAGGGTCTGGGGAGGCTCAGCAAGGAGAGGTCTGGGGGTCCGGGGCCCAGTGACCCAGGCACACAAAGGCCAGGCGTGGGCAGAGGAGTACAAACTGCAGGGCTTTCTGCCAAAGGCAGTGGGAGCCGTGGGTGGTTGTAGGCCACAGACCAGCGTGACTGAGGAGACAGGCCCTGGGTCTCCATGCTCCCTACACAAGTCAGGTGTCAGGTGTGGTCCCGTCTCAGGGCCTTTGCACAGGCTGTGCTGCCTGTCCAGAGCACGCTTCCTGCGGCTTCCCGGGCCGCACCCCCTCCTTCAGGCCTTCTCCCGGCACCTCGCCCCTCTCCCCACCCCGAGTGTTTGGACAGCGCTCACCACCTTCTGCTGGACAGTATCTTATTTGCTACTCTTACAGTTGACTGTGATAACCAGCTTCTCCCCTGGCTGGCTCTGAGTCAGCCACACTCTGAATGCTCGGCCCCTGGAGCAGGTGCTTAGTCAGTCTTTGGTTTGTTTTTAGACGGAGTCTGGCTGTGTCGCCCAGGCTGGAGTGCAGTGGGGCCATCTTGACTCGCTGCACCTCCCAGGTTCAAGCGATTCTCCTGCCTCAGCCTCCTCCTGCGTAGCTGAGATGACAGGCGTGCGCCACCATGCCTGGCTAATTTTTGTATTTTTATTAGAAACAGCATTTTGCTATGTTGGCCAGGATGGTCTCGAACTCCTGATCCACCCGCCTCGGCCTCCCAAAGTGCTGGGATTACAGGCTTGAGCCACCGTGCCCGGCCAACTTTATTATTATTATTATTTTATTTTATTTTATTTTGTTTTATTTATTTATTTATTTATTTTTGAGATGGAGTCTCGCTCTGTCCCCGGGCTGGAGTGCAGTGGCCGGATCTCAGCTCACTGCAAGCTCCGCCTCCCGGGTTTACGCCATTCTCCTGCCTCAGCCTCCCGAGTAGCTGGGACTACAGGGGCCCGCCACGTCGCCCGGCTAGCTTTTTGTATTTTTTAGTAGAGACGGAATTTCACCCTGTTAGCCAGGATGGTCTCGATCTCCTGACCTAGTGATCCGCCCGTCTCGGCCTCCCAAAGTGCTGGGATTACAGGCTTGAGCCACCGCGCCCGGCCTATTTTATTTTATTTTTTCTGAGATGGAGTCTTGCTCTGTCACCAAGAGCTGGAGTGCAGTGGTGCGATCTCGGCTCACTGCAACGTCCGCTCCTGGGTTCAAGCAACTCTCCTGCCTCAGCCTAGCTGGGACTGCAGGCACGCACCGCACCCAGCTAATTTTTGTATTTTTAGTAGAGACGGGGTTTCACCATGTTGGTCAGGCTGGTCTCGATCTCTAAATATTTTTAAAATTAAAATAAATAAGTATGGCCAGGGGGGTGGCTCACACTTGTAATCCCAGCACTTTGGGAGGCCGAGGCGGGTGGGTCACCTGAGGTCAGGAGTTTGAGACCAGCCTGGCCCAACATGGCGAAACCCCGTCTCTAAAATTAGCCGGGCGTGGTGGCAGGCACCCGTAATCCCAGCTAGTCTGGAGGCTGAGGCAGGAGAATCGCTTAAACCCGGGAGGTGAAGGCTGCAGTGAGCCGAGGTCACATCCCTGCGCTCCAGCCTGGGCAGCGACAGAGCGAGACTCCATCTGAAAATTAATTAATTAACAAATGCAGAGTACTCCAGCCTGGGCAAGGGGTCAGAGTGAGTGTGCTGAGGCCAGGCAGGGCCCTGCTCACACTGACAGGCACTGGCCCCGGGTCAGCCTGTGGGCTGGGGGGAGTCGCCGGGATCTGGTGGGAAGGACCCCGAGCCAGCCTCCCTAGTGACTTGCAGGTTCTGCCGGTGCCTGGAGGAGGCGCCTTTTTGCTTCTCCCACTGCCAGGCATGGGCGGTTCTCATGCCGTGCGGGTCCCGCCGCCTCCCTGCTCCCAAGCGCGAGCCCCAGGGCTCTGGCGACCTGCCCAGCCTGACATGTTCCCAGGGTGAACATAAAAGATCCCCCTTCAGCTGGAGCACGCATCTGCCTCGGGGCGGGCCACAGCCTGGCACTGCCAACTGTGCCACCAGCCCAGCCTCTCCCGCGACACCTTGGGACGAACAGCTGTCCTGCCCGCCTGTGTGGAGGTGGCCGGCGGGGCCGGCCGGCGTGGGGGCACAGGGATCCCCAGGGTGTGGGGCAGCTTGGCCGGGGCGAGAGACTCGGTCGGGCTCAGCCCATCCAGTGTCAACCGGGGGCATGCTGGCCCTCCCTCAAGTACCACTGAGTGCCTCCTGTGTGCAGGAAGGGGGCCATCTCTGCCCCGGTGGCCCCGAGGTGCAGGTGGGCAGGCGGCACCCGACACACAGGGCATCATGGCTGAGAGGATGTCAGGCCAGGTGCCAGAAGGGTCCCAGGAGGGCAGGAGGGTCCCAGGAGGATCTCAGGAGGGTCCCAGGAGGATCTCAGGAGGGTGCCAGGAGGGTCCCAGGAGAGTGCCATGAGGGTGGGGATGTTCAGCCTCCACTTCTTCGTGTGTGACTGTTTCTCTCCTCTCTCTCACTTGCCAACTCTCTCACCCACCCCATCCCGGCTGTCTGGTGGGCTGGGTGGGCTGGGTGGCTAGGGACACAGGCCTCATGTCACCTGGCACCAAGCAGCCCCCACACTCGGCCTGGCTGTGGCCCAGAAGCAGAGCCTTGGGAAGCACCTGTCTCAGAGCCGGAAACTGGGGGCACTGGGGGCACCGCCGCACCCGAAGCTTGAGGGGTCGGGGAAGGAGGCAGCGCCGGGGCAGAGGACTCTGGTGCCTGTGCGAAGGCACTAGTGGGCTCTGGGTCTCCCTGTGACCCCAATCTAAAGCCCACCAGACCTAGAGGAGACCCCCCCACCCCACACTGCTCCCCAGGGCACGGTTTGAGGGTGGGTGGGAGCCCCACACCCTCGGGTGCCTCTTCTAGTTTTCCCTGTCAGTTTCCTCAAATGCAGACCAGGGAGAGGAGTGCCGAGTCTCCCAGAACGGCCCCCAAGCCGGCCGGCCCCTCCCCACGCACTCAGGGGTCCCTGTCCAGGGCCCACGGGCGACCCAGCAAGGGCTCCTGTGACCTTTAGAAACACGCTTTCATTGTGGGAGTCTTCAAACCTACGGAAAGCAAGGAGGCGCTGGCCGTGGCGGCCTCCCGTCTCCCAGGCCCGCGTGCACCCTCCCCGCGCCGGTGCCCTCCGGGCAGAGGTGGAAGCCGCGGCGCGGGAGAGGCGGCCTCGGCCGGGCAGCGGGGCTCCGTGACCTTGGGCGCGTCCTTACACGTCGCGGGCCTCAGTTTCCCCTCCTGGGGAGAGGCCCGCGCGGGGCTCCGAGGCCTCGGGCCGCGTGACCTTGGGGCGCCCCGGACCCCGCGGCCCGAGTTTCCCGGCGCCGGGCGGAGGCGGCGCGCGGGGAGGGGGCGCAGCCGGGCGGGACTCCCGCCCCCGCCCCCGCCCCTCCCCCGCCGCGAGGCTCCGCCCCCCGCGGCTCCGCCCCACCCCGCCCCCGCCTCCCCCCTCCCTCGGGCTCCGGCCGGCGGCGGCGGCGGCGGCTCCGCTCCGCACTGCCCGGCGCCGCCTCGCCATGGACGCGCGCGGGGGCGGCGGGCGGCCCGGGGAGAGCCCGGGCGCGACCCCCGCGCCGGGGCCGCCGCCGCCGCCGCCGCCCGCGCCCCCCCAACAGCAGCCGCCGCCGCCGCCGCCGCCCGCGCCCCCCCCGGGCCCCGGGCCCGCGCCCCCCCAGCAGCCGCCCCGGGCCGAGGCGTTGCCCCTGGAGGCGGCGGACGAGGGCGGCCCGCGGGGCCGGCTCCGCAGCCGCGACAGCTCGTGCGGCCGCCCCGGCACCCCGGGCGCGGCGAGCACGGCCAAGGGCAGCCCGAACGGCGAGTGCGGGCGCGGCGAGCCGCAGTGCAGCCCCGCGGGGCCCGAGGGCCCGGCGCGGGGGCCCAAGGTGTCGTTCTCGTGCCGCGGGGCGGCCTCGGGGCCCGCGCCGGGGCCGGGGCCGGCGGAGGAGGCGGGCAGCGAGGAGGCGGGCCCGGCGGGGGAGCCGCGCGGCAGCCAGGCCAGCTTCATGCAGCGCCAGTTCGGCGCGCTCCTGCAGCCGGGCGTCAACAAGTTCTCGCTGCGGATGTTCGGCAGCCAGAAGGCCGTGGAGCGCGAGCAGGAGCGCGTCAAGTCGGCGGGGGCCTGGATCATCCACCCGTACAGCGACTTCAGGTACCGCCTCCGGGAGGGCCGGTCGGCGCGAGGGGGCCCGGGGAGCCGGCGCGCGGGGGCCGTCCTTGGAGCGCCTGGGGAGGGCGGGGCGGCGCGCCCGGCCGGTGACCTCGGGGCTCCTCGGTGACCTCGGGCGTGTCCAGGACCCGCCCCGGAGTGACCCCGGCGCGCGAGGCTCCGCCTCTGGGGGGCTCCCGGGGTGACCCCGGAGCGCCCCCCTCCCACGCACCCCGACATCCTCCGCCCTGCGGCGCGGCGGGTGGGGTGGGCCGCAGGGCCAGGGTCTGAGCGCCGAGGGGCGCAGAGGACGAATAGAGGGGAACGTGGGCCCCAGAGAGGCGGCGGAGCGGAAGGGAGGAGGAACGAAGGGCGCCCGGGAAGGACGCGCCTGAGGGAGGCCGGGGGAGAGGGGGTTAAGCGGCTCCCACGGCGTCCACCCGCGCCCCGCCTGCGAGGAGGCGCGCCCGGAGCCGCGGGCCTGGAAAGCGTGCGGGTCCCCAAGCTGTGTCTCCAGGAGCCGCTCCACCCGAGCCGCGGGCGGTGTGCGCATGTGGCGGTGGGTGTGTAGATACCGCTGTGGATCAGCCGGCTAATGCGTGGAAGGCTCCGAGCAGGGCCGGCGCGAGACCACCGCCGCCGATGTTTGCGTTCCTGGTTCCCGGGCTGTGCGTGCTGTGGCCGGAGAGTGAGACCGGCGCGTGTCCCCGTGGGCTGTGTGTGAACAGGGGCGCGTGACGGCGGCGGGGTTCCCGGGGCGCAAGCCTGTGGCCCGGGAGGTGTGTCTCCAGGGGTGTGTCTGCGTGGTGGTCGCGAGCGTGTGTCTGCGTGGTGGTCTCGGGCGTGTGCGCCCCGGGTGGTTTTATCGTGGTGGGACGTGTGGTTCGTATGTGTTGGGACCAGGTGGCGGGCGTGCGTTGTGCGCCCGGGGCCGGTGTGCACCGGTGGGCAGTAGTGTGAGCCGTAGGCAGGTCTCACACGCGCGACCGTGGACGGCTGCGTGTGTGTTTGTCCACGAGTGGGGTGTGAGGTGGGTTGTGGAGGGTGTAGATGGGGCCCGCCGGGCGGGCGCGGTTTCAGCACCACGGACAGCGCGCCGGGCCTGGGAAGGCTGCGATTTTCCCGCCTGTCTCTCCTCCTCCAGGCCTGGGCACCCCTGAACGGCCCCCATGGACCCTGGACCCCCAGAACTGGGCAGGGAGGCTGTGGGAATCTCTCTTCCCTTGACTTCTCTGCACCCCTAGTGATTGGCTGGAGAAACTGAGGCCTGGGGCACACACGTCCTGGACAGCCTGGAGGAAGGCCCTGGAATCCTCCTCCCACCCCAGGTCTTCCTGAGAGAACACAGCTTTGACCAGAAGCCTGGATTTCGAGACAGGCCAGGGGTGGGAGGAGCCCCAAAACCCCCAGAAGGGCTGTGTCCGGCCCCTCCCACCCCGCCTCCGTGCCCCACTGGGAGAGCTTGGTCAGCGTCTGGGCTCTGGCCTGTGAAATGCGGACAGTGAGCAGGAAGGACTGGACTTCCAGGGCTGCTGGTCGGCCTGGCCCCACTTCCAGTCGGGCAGTGGCACCGCCTGGCCGGAGAGGGACGTGGTGGGGAGGGAGCTGCAGAGAGCGCCCACTCCCCTTCTTCGTCCCCTCCAGCATGACCGCCAACAGCGATGGGTGCACCACAGTGCAAGGGCTGGCAGGTGGAGGCCCACGTTAGCCACTCCCTCCCCTGGGCAGTTCCAGTGACCCCCTGGCTGCAGAGGGGCAGTCAGTGTCCTGGGGGGCAGGTGGGCTGATGGCTGATCCTGGCGCTTGGGGGGAAGGCCGGTAGGAGGAGTGAAGCCCCCTCATCCTTCCACCCACCTTGCACGCAGTCGCCTGGAGGCCCGGGCAGGCCGGGGCCCCGCTCTGTGCTGTGAGGTGTTGAGGGCTCAGAGGCCCCCTGTGTGGGCCAAGTGCGGCGTCACCCAGGCAGACGAGTGTTGAAGTGGAACTGAGCAGGCAGGGAATGGGGTTAGCGGGGCCTGTCTTCAGGACTAGGGGAGTTACGGCAGTCAGATTTTAAAAAAGGATTTCGACAAGCTGGGTGCACGCAGCCCCTATGACCCTCCCCAGGCTTGGGACCTGTGCCCCTTTTCGACTGTCCTGAATCAGTGTGGAAAAAGACCCCCAGAAATATCTCAAAAGCTCCCTAAGCCCCCGCTGGGCCGGGGGCTGTTGGAAGCACCTCTGAGGATTAATTTAATAATATTAATTATTGTAAGGGCGAGGAGGGTGCTGTTGCTAACCTGTTTTACCCAGGAGGAAAGAGAGGCCCACATAAGTCATTTGGTCAGAGACACACAGCTCCCGAGGGCCGGATCTGTCTGCACAACACACCCGAGGTGTCCACACTCCTGACCGGCAGGCGGCCAGCCTCTGCCTAGGTCCCATGCAGACCGAGGGGAGGAAGAAGGCATTCTGGGGGCGCCTAGGGGTGGGTGGTGGGTGATATCTGTGTGAATATTCATTTTTAATTTTTTATTTTTTTTGAGACGGAGTCTGGCTCCATCGCCCAGGCTGGAGTGCCGTGGTGTGATCTTGGCTCACCGCAACCTCCGCCTCCCGGGTTCAAGGGATTCTCCCACCTTAGCCTCCCCTGTAGCTGGGACTACAGGCGCCCGCCACCACGCCCGGCTAATTTTTGTATTTTTAGTAGAGAAGGGGTTTCACCATGTTGGCCAGGATGGTCTCAAACTCCTGACCTCAGGTGATCCTCCTGCCTCGGCCTCCCAAAGTGCTGGAATTACAGGTGTGAGCCACCGTGCCCGGCCTGTGAATATTAACTTTTTGAAGCCATGTATGCAGTGCTGGGAGGGGCCTTTCTGTGTCTGCCTTTTCACATTTGCCCTTTCTCCTCACAACCTGGGGGTGTAGTAACTGTTCTTGCTGGAGCAGCATCTGCAACGAGATTTAACAGGAAGAAGGAGGGGGCAGCTCCTGCCCCAGCCCCCAGGTCCCCGCACAGAGGCCAGCAGTGTCTCCCTTCCTTGAACTCCCCTTGTCTCTTGCCAGTGGATCCCATCCCGGGAAATTGGCCCGAGCCGCCTGGCACCAGGAAGGGGATCATTAGTGTTTGGTGAACCGGAACCGCCCCCACTTGGCTGGGCTGAGGAGGTGTGGAGGATGCAGGGGAGCCCTGGATGGGAGGAGGTGTTTGAGGTGGCCGGGGGGGTGATGGGGATGTGTGCAGAAAGGTGGCCCAGCCGAGGGAAGAGCCAGGCGCGGAGCTGGGCGTGGAGCCGGGCCAGGAGGTAGCATCGTGGAGCGTCTGGGGGCCGGACCCCGCTGTGTAGGGCGTTTTGGGGCAGCTCACAGCAAGCGAAGGGGCCTCTACGTTTGCAACTGACTCAGGAATCAGGCCCCAGCTGGCTTCAGGCCCAAGGCCTCCTGTACCTGGCTGGGTGTCTTGGCTCCTCACTGGGCCCCTCTGCCTCAGTTCCCCCAAATGCAAGGTGGGGGTGGTATGAGGGAGAGGGCTGTCTCCATCACGCCCAAGTCTGCCTTGCTTCTGTGCTCGGAAGTGGCCTCTCACACGCCTCTCGTCCCAGCTCCCATATACAGCAGGCGCCACATATTTGCTGAATTTGCTGAGGGGCAGAGCACGGGTCCTGGGCAGACGTGGGTCCGGATTTCAGCTCTCAGGCTGGGCAGTTGGCCCCTTCGGAAGTGCAGTTGGTGCCAAGGCCGGGTGTCTCATGCCTGTGATCCCAGCGCTTTGGGCAGATCACCTGAGGTAAAGAGTTTGAGACCAGCCTGGCCAATATGGTGAAACCCCGTCTCCACTAAAAATACAAAAATTAGCCGGGCATGGTGGGCATGGTGACGGGTGCCTGTAATCCCAGCTAATAGGGAAGCTGAGGCAGGAGAATCGCTTGTACCCAGGAGGCGGAGGTTGCAGTGAGCCGAGATCGTGCCATTACACTCCAGCCCGGATGACAGAGTGGGACTTGGTCTCAAAAAGAAAAAAAAAAGTGCAGTTGGTTCATTCATGAGGCCTCTGGGGCTGTGGAGGTGTCTAGACCCAGGCCTGATGTCTGGAAGTCCGCAGAGGCGTGCCGCACGCTTCCCTGGGGTGCTGGTGGAAAAGCAGGTTCAAGGACCCAAGTTCAAGGTTTTGAGTTCCGGAGGTTCAAGTTGCCGTCTTTGTAGGTGATTACGGTTCGTGCCTGAATTGGAACAGGCGTGAAAACCAAGGAAGGAAGGGGTTTGGCCTCGTGGAACCCCCAGAGCTGCGGCAGGGTCTCCTGCGCCTCCCAGAGCAAAATTAGTTTAAAAATAAGTATAGTTCATTCCTACTCCCTTCACCCCAACCACCGCTGATTCTAAAGGCCACACAGGTCCACTTGGGAAAGCCTGAGTCGTGCAAAGGAGGGTGTCTCAGCAGGAGGGGGGCTGGGGCTGGGGGGCGTCTCTGCAGGAGGGGGGCTGGGGCTGGGGGGCGTCTCTGCAGGAGGGGGGCTGGGGCTGGTGGGCGTCTCTGCAGGAGGGGGGTTGGGGCTGGGGGGCATCTCTGCATCAGGGGGGCTGGGGCTGGGGGGCGTCTCTGCAGGAGAGGGGCTGGGGCTGGTGAGGACACGGAGGCCCAGGGAGGGGCGGTCTGTCCGAGGCTTGCTGTCATCCACTCCCCGTCCCTGGTGTCACCCAGGGGCTGGGCAGGCCTGGCAGGGTGGAGACGGGGGCAGATCCGAGGTTTGTGCCCTGGGAGCTCTGGGGGGCACAGGGCAGGTGTCGGGTGGAGAGAGGCTGGTGGCTTCCTGACTGCCCTCAGTCCAGCTGCAGGGCTAAGTGCCCTGTGGCCGGCCTGCAGTCTCCTGCTGCTGATTTTCTGGTCCATGTTCCTGAGTCAGCTTCAGCTGGGGAGGCCCCGTGTGAGGGGAGACAGACGAGATGCTCCCCAAAGCCAGGTTCTGTTATGTCTCCAAGAGGACAGTCCGGGGAGGGGCTGCTCCAAGACCCACCAGGACAGGCGGCCCCCGGGCCCCGCCCCAGATGGCTGAGCGGGTCAGTGGGAGATCAGCCTGGGGGTGCAGCTCTGCAAATCCACGGTGATGAAACCGTGCATTAGGGCCTGGGAATAAACCCCCCATTATCCCGGTGAGGGGGGGATGGCTCCGGGGGCGGGGTGGGGCGAGGCGAGGGTTTCTCTGGCTCCGGTCACGACAGGAAGGCCCAGCCTGCGCAGGACCGTGGGGTGTGCACGGACCCATATGCCCGGTGGCAGAGTTGACACCCGGGGCCTGCCCTCTGGTCTGCGTGGAGGGGTCAGGGACTGGGGTGGCCAAGACCTCTCCACTCTCTTCAGGGCCTTCCCTATGTTCCCTGCTCGAAAAAGGACATGTTTGTCCGGGCACTGTGGCTCACGCCTATAATCCCAGCACTTTGAGAGGTAGAGGCGGGAGGATCGCTTGAGCCCAGGAGTTCGAGACCAGCATGGATAACATAGCAAGACCCCCCCTCATCTCTACAAAAAGTGAAAAAAATTAGCCAGGCCTGGTGGTGTGCACCTGTAGTCCCAGCTACTCTGGAGGCTGAGGCAGGAGGATCACCTGAGCCCAGGAGGTTGAGGCTGCAGTGAGCTATGATCAGTGCCACTGCACTCCGGCCTGGGCAACAGAGTAAGACCCTGTCTCAAAAATTTTTAAAAATCCCTAAAAACCCACATCCTTAAGCCCCCTTTATCAGCCCCCCACTCAGTTGGGTCAGGCCCTGGCTCGCCCCCCCACCCCACGGTTCAGCCTCACACCCAGACAGCACTGGCCGCCTCTCTCCGGCCAGATGCTTCCCTGCTCCCTTTCTGGCCCCCCGGCTGCCAGCATGGGCTTCTCCAGACGTCGGTCCTCCTTTCCTTGTCACCTCTACCTCCCTGGCTCCGGCCCTCCCCGTCACGTCCACCCACGTCCCCCGTCCCGAGGTTGCCCACCAGCCTTGAAGGGAACCCGGGGCATCAACCTCCGCACCTGCTGCCCCTCCTCAGGCGCTGCCCTCCCCTCACCATCTCATCCACCCACACGCCACCTCTGAGAAGCCCTCCTGCCGCCCGGAGCTGATGGGCCCCCCAGGTCGGTCTCCCTGTGGCACCCCCCAGGGCATCCCCTGTGTCTGTCTTGGGGCTGGGCCTGTGGTCATCGTGTGCCCCAGCGCCCGGCGGCACAGCTCTGTAAACGTCTGCCCCGTCTTGGGATCACCCGGGAACCTGAGATCTACCCCCCGTAGCAGCTCCCTTTCTTAATCCCTGACACCTGCCACAGATCTGTCCCTGAGTCCACAGCTGAGAGCTCTCTCCTAATCCCCCCGCCCGAGGCTCTCCCTTAATCACCGACCTCCAGCCCCTAATCCTCTCCCGGATTTGCCCCATCTGTAAATCCTTGTTGGCCTCGGGCCGAGGCTGGGCTCCTGCAGGGAGGGCCCGGCTGCCCTCGCCCGTTCCCCAACCTGGGACTCAGGCTCCAGCAGGGGCTGAAGGCCCCCTGGGCCGGCCGTCCCCTGGGGTCCAAGGGGCTGAGGGTCCTGGGCCTTCTGTTGCCAGGAGACCTGGGGGCCTTGTGGGGTTTGGGAGCCGGGTCAGAGGCCTCGTCTCCCGAGCGTCATCCAGTCCTAGAGAGACGGAACCCTGCAGCGGCTTTGGGAACTTCCAGGGGAAGAACCTGAGCTCGGGGCAGGCGAGTGACGCGTGGTCTGTCTGGGTGTCCATCCCACTGTTTCGCTTATGGCTGGAAGAGCCTCAGTTTCCCTGTCTGAGCCGAGAGAGAGGCCGGGCGGCTGCTGGAGTTGGGCTGAGCTCACATTGGTGTCAGGTGCTGGAGGCCCCACTGAAGCCCCCTGTGAGTGGGAGGGGGTCTGAGGCTTCCTCCAGCCCCCCAGGCGTGAGAGCTGAGGCCGGAAGGTCTCCCCAGGGACCCAGCCTCATCCCCGGCCTCTGGAGCTAGTCTCCCTCCCTGCCTGCGAGGGCCGGGCTGGACCAAGTGGCAGGACCCCCCAACATTTCTGAGGAAGGGGCCCTTGCAGAAGCCTCTCTGTTACCTGTTGGGGATGGGTTTTAAGTACAGGATTTAATGATGGTGCCTGACATTCCCGTGACAGCTGAGGGGGGCCCGTCCGTGTTCAGCACTGGGGTTGGGAAAGGAGGGCACAGGGTGCCCGGGGGCTGCTGGCGCCCGCCTGCGTCCCTATGGCGGCTGGATGGGGAAGGGGCTGCCGGACGCTCCTGCAGAGTGTGAGGGGGAGTCGGGGTGGCTCTGGGCCTTCCTCCCGCCCCGGGTCCTCTCTCTGGGGTCCTGTCTCCTGGAGCTGGCTCCCCCTCCCCAGGGCGAGAGGGACTCCCAACGTCACTCGTTCCAGTGCTGGGCAAGGAGAGGGCCGGGGTGCACCGGCAGGGACGGTGGCGCCCTGCAGGGCTCTGGGGTCCCCTCTGCCCCAGGCCTTGGTTTTCCCTTGGTAAGGGACATGTGTGGACGCCCTTCCTCCTTCTGACCTCTGGCTGGTGACGATGAGGGTTGTGGCCCCAAGCCCTGCTTGGAGGCATTGCGGTTGGAACGGGCAGGCCCAGCCCCACGAGGGACCCTCAGGGTGGCCACCCAACCTGTGCCTTCTCCTAGGCCCCTCTGCTCCAACCCCTGTAATCCCCGGGAATACTGCCCTGCTGGGCAAGATGGGCTGAGGAGTCCTTTCCCCGGGACACAGGAACAGAAGGCTCGAGGGAGGAGGTTTCCAGACAGTGTGGGCCGTAGACAAGAGGACAGTCCTGGGGTCTCATCCTGCAGCCCCACTTACATCAGAGGGGAGGTGTGGTCCCTGCCCCCAGCCCACCCCGAGAATAAAGGGGAGAACGTCTGTTAATTGTCACCTGGAAAGGAGGCCCTTATGTTATATGGCCGTTTAAAACCAGGCCCCCGCCTTGGTGGTTTCCAGGTCCCCCTTGGCGGTTTCTAGGTCCCCCTGGTGGTTTCTAGGTCTCCTTGGTGGTTTCTAGGTCCCCCTTGGAGGTCTCTGGAGCCCCTTGGGAGTTTGTCCCCGCTCCTTGTGGGGGAGATTTCTAGGTCCTGTGGCCTTTTTTTTTGAGACGGAGTCTCGCGCTGTGTCACCCAGGCTGGAGTGCAGTGGCGCGATCTCGGCTCACTGCAAGCTCCGTCTCCCAGGTTCACGCCATTCTCCTGCCTCAGCCTCAGAGTAGCTGGGACTACAGGCGCCCGCCACCACGCCCGGCTAATTTTTTGTATTTTTAGTAGAGACGGGGTTTCACCGTGTTAGCCAGGATGGTCTCGATCTCCTGACCTCGTGATCCGCCCATCTCGGCCTCCCAAAGTGCTGGGATTACAGGCTTGAGCCACTGCGCCCAGCCACTGTGGCCTTTTCAACTGATCTTTCCTACCTGTTTTGTCCCAAGGCTGGTGCTCGAAGGCGGGAGGCAGGTCTCAATGCAGAGGGAGAGACTGGGACCGAGGGGCAGGGAGCCAGCGGCAGGCAGGTGGCATCCCCTCAGCCCACTCGGTGCTGGGGCCCTGGGGGTCTCGTTGCTGAGCAGATGCGTCAGATTGGGGGCCTGAGCCCTCACGCCCTGTCTAGATGCAGGGAAAGGAAGGCCTT
Source organism: Macaca nemestrina (assembly GCF_043159975.1). Lineage (NCBI taxonomy): Eukaryota > Metazoa > Chordata > Mammalia > Primates > Cercopithecidae > Macaca > Macaca nemestrina. Next base: position 749,722 of record NC_092144.1, read on the forward strand.
ACATTTCAAGTCATTTGATTTCACCCTTCAAGCTTGTGAGGGGCCCTCCCCACCTCAAGATCAAGTCACCTTTTTTTTTTTTTTTTTTTTAGACAGAGTCTCACTCTGTCACCCAGGCTGGAGTGCAGTGGTGCAATTTTGGCTCACTGCAGCCTCGGCTTCATGGGCTCAAGCGATCCTCCTACCTCAGCCTCCCAAGTAGCTGGGGCCACAGGTGCCCGCCACCACACTGGCTGATTTTTGTATTTATTTATTTTTTTTTTTGAGATGGAGTCTTGCTCTGTCGCCCAGGCTGGAATGCAGTGGCCGGATCTCGGCTCACTGCAAGCTCCGCCTCCCGGGTTTACACCATTCCCCTGCCTCAGCCTCCCGAGTAGCTGGGACTACAGGCGCCGCCACCTCGCCCAGCTAGTTTTTTGTATTTTTAGTAGAGACGGGGTTTCACCGTATTGGCCAGGATGGTCTTGATCTCCTGACCTCGTGATCCGCCCATCTCGGCCTCCCAAAGTGCTGGGATTACAGGCTTGAGCCACCGCACCTGGCCTAGTTTTTGTATTTTTTTGTAGAGATGGGATCTCACTGTCTTGCGCAGGCTGGACCTGAACTCCTGAGTTTCTGTGATCCTTTAGCCTTGGCCTCTCAAGGTGCTGGCATTAGAGGCACGAGCCCCTCACCATCCTTTCCTTTTTTTTTTTTTGAGATGGAGTCTCGCTCTGTCGCCCAGGCTGGAGTGCAGTGGCACCATCTCGGCTCACTGCAAGCTCCGCCTCCCGGGTTTACGCCATTCTCCTGCCTCAGCCTCCCGAGTAGCTGGGACTACAGGTGCCTGCCACCACACACACAAAAATAATTTTTGTATTTTTTTTTTTTTTTGTATTTTTTTTTTAGTAGAGATGGGGTTTCACCGTGTTAGCCAGGATGGTCTCGATCTCCTGACCTCGTGATCCGCCCATCTCGGCCTCTCTAAGTGCTGGGATTACAGGCATGAGCCACTGTGCCTGGCCCTGAGTCAGCCTTTCTCAGGTCTCTTCAGGTTTTATCCCCAGCCCAGGTGGTTCCTGGGGGCCTGTCCCAAAGGCTCAGCCCCTCCCCATCCCCAGGCGGTGGGTGCTTGGAAGAAGAGACTGAGATTCTCAGGGGCTGCAGGAACTCGCCCAAGGTCGCTGTGCCAGCAGGCGGGAGCCAGCCCAGGTCTGGCTGATGCCGCCGCCCTGTGAGACGTTGGGTCCCTTCCAGCCTTTGGCTCTCACAGACCGAGCGGCTGTGAACATCTTGGTACAAATGGCTTTTTAATTTTTTTCTCTTCCTTTTGGAAGGTTTCCTCGGGATCATTTCCCCAAAGTGGAGCGTCCGGGTCACCCGGCAGACGTGGTGTTAACGGCTTTTCCCTCGAGGAGCCATCCAGAAACAAGGAGCCAACTTTCGGCGGCTCCTGAAACAAAGCTCCGGGCAGCCATGCCAGCGATGGGCTCCCGGGTTTCCTTTATTGGTGCTAACTTTGGGGAGTCCCTCCAGCCTCTCGGCCTCTCCTCCGACAGGATGCGGGGACCCTGGCCATGATAGGGAGGAGCTGGGCCTGGGGTGGAGATAAGACCCCAAGAACTGGCCGGGCGCGGTGGCTCAAGCCCGTAATCCCAGCACTTTGGGAGGCGGAGGAGGGCGGATCACGAGGTCAGGAGATCGAGACCACCCTGGCTAACACGGTGAAACCCCGTCTCTACTAAAAATACAAAAATTGGCCGGGCGCGGTGGCTCAAGCCTCTAATCCCAGCACTTTGGGAGGCCGAGATGGGCGGATCACAAGGTCAGGAGATCGAGACCACCCTGGCTAACACGGTGAAACCCCGTCTCTACTAAAAATACAAAAAATTAGCCGGGCGAGGTGGCGGGCGCCTGTAGTCCCAGCTACTCGGGAGGCTGAGGCAGGAGAATGGCGTGAACCCAGGAGGCGGAGCTTGCAGTGAGCTGAGATCGGGCCACTGCACTCCAGCCTGGGCGACAGAGCGAGACTCTGTCTCAAAAAAAAAACCAAACCTCAAGAACTAAGAAGGCTGAGTTGATCTGGGGGTGGGGGGTCCCCCCTGTGGTTTTGTGTGTGTGTAACAGGGTCTCATGTTGCCCGGCTGGTCTCAAACTCCTGGGCTCAAGCGATCCTCCCACCTCAGTCTTCCAAAATGTTGGAATTACAGGCATGAGCCAGCGTGTTTGGCGTATCCCCCGACCCCCAGTGTTTATGACAAAATGAATCATTGTGCTGGAAATTCAAGACCCTCCCTTGCCTAAGTCAGGCATGTGCAGGGCATGTGGGCTCAGACCCCACTCTGGGACCTCCCCTTCGTCAAGAGCCCTTGGCCTCAGAGCCCAAACGTTTGGTTTTTTGTTTCGTTTTGTTCTTTGAGATGGAATCTCGCTCTGTCACCCAGGCTGGAGTGCAGTGGCGCGATCTCGGCTCACTGCAACCTCCGCCTCCCAGGTTCAAACAATTCTCCTGCCTCAGCCTCCTGAGTAGCTGGGACTACAGGCGCCCGCCATCACGCCCGGCGAATTTTTGTATTATTGTTATTTTTTGAGATGGAGCCTCACTCTGTTGCCCAGGCTGGAGTGCTGTGATGCAATCTCAGCTCAGTGTAAGCTCCGACTACCTGGTTCAAGCGATTCTCCTGCCTCAGCCTCCCAGGTAGCTGGGACTACAGGCACATGCCATCACACCCGGCTAATATATATATATATATATTTTTGTATTTTTGGTAAAGATGGAGTTTCACTATGTTGGCCAGGCTGGTCTTGATCTCCTGACCTTGTAACGCGTCCACCTCAGCTTCCCAAAGTGCTGGGATTACAGGTGTGAGCCACTGCGCCCGGCCAATTTTATTTTATTTTATTTTATTTTTTTGAGACGAAGTCTCGCTCTGTCACCCAGGCTGGAGTGCAGTGGCGGGATCTTGGCTCACTGCCGGCTCCGCCTCCTGGGTTCCCGCCATTCTCCTGCCTCAGCCTCCGGAGTAGCTGGGACTACAGGCGCCGCCACCTCGCCCGGCTAGTTTTTTTTTTTTGTACTTTTTAGTAGAGACGGGTTTTCACCGTGTTCACCAGGATGTCTCGATCTCCTGACCTCGTGATCTGCCTGTCTCGGCCTCCCAAAGTGCTGGGATTACAGGCTTGAGCCGCCGCGCCCGGCCGGCTTTTTCTTTTATCAATTTTCCACTTAACTGTTTTAAAACCTATGAATCAGTGTCCTTAAGCCCATTCATAATGCACAACCATCACCACTACCCATGTTTATACCTTTCTCATCCCCCAGACAGAAACTGCACCCCGCATGTGCCACTCCTCGTCCCTCCAGCCCCTGGTCCCCCGCACCCACGCATCTCCTTCCTGTCTCTCTGGATTGGCCCGTCCTGGACATTGCATAGAAATGGGATCACACCTGTAATTCCAGCACTTTGCAAGGCCGAGGTGGAAGGATCTTGAGGTCAGGAGTTCGAGACGAGCCTGACCAACATGGTGAAACCCCGTCTCTACTAAAAATACGAAAATTAGCTGGGTGTGGTGGTGGGTACCTGTAATCCCAGCTACTCAGGAGGCTGAGGCAGGAGAATCGCTTGAACCTGGGAAGTGGAGGTTACAGCGAGCCGAGATCACGCCATTGCACTCCAGTCTGGGCGACAGAGCGAGACTCCGTCTCAGAGAAAAAAAAGAAATGGCGTTTCTCACTGAGCGTGACGTCCTCAAGGGGCGTCTGCGCCGTGGCCTGGGTCAGAGCCTCGCTCCTTTTCGTGGCTGAGTCGTGTTCTTTGATGGACGAGTCATGCTGTGTTTGTCCCTCTGTTGGTGATGGGCGCCTGGGCTGCCTCCGCCTTTTGGCTGCTGTGATTCGAGTGTGAATCGAGCTGGTGTGGACACGGCGGAGTGGGCGTCCGTCCGCAGTCGAGCTGGTGTGGACACGGCGGAGTGGGCGTCCGTCCGCAGTCGAGCTGGTGTGGACACGGCGGAGTGGGCGTCCGTCCGCAGTCGAGCTGGTGTGGACACGGCGGAGTGGGCGTCCGTCCGCAGTCGAGCTGGTGTGGACACGGCGGAGTGGGCGTCCGTCCGCATCCTTGTTTTAATTTCTTTGGGTGTAATCTCGGGGCGGGGAAGTGCCGGTAATTTTGTCTTTTTAAGGAGCCGCCCGTGTGTGCTCAGGGTGGTTTTGATTTGCATTTTCTCGATAGCGAAAGGGCCAGGCGCCTGTCCATGGAGCCATTCGCTGACTCTCTGACCTCCCGTGTGGACGCAGCTCTCACAGCACCGTGCCTGGCCCGCCATACGCAGGCCCCGAACAGACAGGCCCTTTTCTGCCAGAGCTTCCTGGGGAGAGTTTTGGAATCCACGCTGGGGACTTGGACTCTGGCCGGGTGTATCTGGGAGTGGATGTGCCCTCTGGTCTCTTGTCCACGGGTATTTATCATGTGGAACGTCCGAACGGTGCCAGGTCCGGCTTGGCCCGTTCCTCCCACCCTCTCGGCCTCCCCTGTGGCACCAGCCCCGACTCTGCTTGACTTCCCTCCCTCCCGCGTGGACGCCCCACTTCCTCCTCTGTCCTCCCGCGTGGACGCCCCACTTCCTCCTCTGTCCTCCCGCGTGGACGCCCCACTTCCTCCTCTCTCCTCCCGCGTGGACGCCCCACTTCCTCCTCTGTCCTCCCGCGTGGACGCCCCACTTCCTCCTCTGTCCTCCCGCGTGGACGCCCCACTTCCTCCTCTCTCCTCCCGCGTGGACGCCCCACTTCCTCCTCTGTCCTCCCGCGTGGACGCCCCACTTCCTCCTCTGTCCTCCCGCGTGGACGCCCCACTTCCTCCTCTCTCCTCCCGCGTGGATGCCCCACTTCCTCCTCTCTCCTCCCGCGTGGACGCCCCACTTCCTCCTCTCTCCTCCCGCGTGGACGCCCCACTTCCTCCTCTCTCCTCCCGCGTGGACGCCCCACTTCCTCCTCTGTCCTGCGTGGACACCCCACTCTCTCCTCTCTCCTCCTGCGTGGACGCCCCACTTCCTCCTCTGTCCTGCGTGGACACCCCACTCTCTCCTCTCTCCTCCTGCGTGGACGCCCCACTTCCTCCTCCTCTCTCCTATGTGGACGCCTCACTTCCTCCTCTCTCCTCCTGCATGGATGCCTCATTTCCTCTGGAATTGCAGCCAGTGCTGCCCTGGCTCAGCCTTCCTGTGGCCCCTGTGGAGGCTCCCACTTCTCAGTAAGGCATTTGGGGCCCTCACCTCCCGGCATGAGCTGAGCACGATTCATTTCCCACATTGGCTTCCTGCCTTTGCTCTCCCTGTGCCCGCCGCCCTGCCTGGCCCTGCTGCTTCCTGCTGCCCCTCTGCACCCCAGCTCCTCTCTGCTCGTCTGCTGTCCTGTCCTGTCTAGTTTTTCAACGCCAACCTTGTGCCAGGCACATTGTGCCTCTCTGGTCATGTGAAGCATTTAATCTATTTTGAGCCACCTCTTGGGCCTTGTGAGGTCTCCTGCATCTTCAAGGACACGGGGTCAAAGCTGGACACGGGGTCAGAGCTGGGCCTGAGGAAGGGACCTGGGCTAGGGCAGCGCAGTGGGCATTGGGCTCCCTCGGGTCTGGGCAGCCTTCCTGGAGTGGGAGCCTGGTCCCCAGGGAGGAGGGCACGGGGCCGGTCCTGGGGAAGGCACCAGCCTAAGGTGTGGGCACCCTTGTCCCCCAAAGAGGAGTGCCCGGGGCTGGTCCCACAGGTGCCTGGGGGAAGGCACCAGCCTGAGGTTTGGGTGCCCCTTGACCCCAGGGAGGAGGGCCTGGGGCTGGTCCCGCAGGCACCTGGGGGGAAGACACCGGTGTGAGGTGTGGGTGCCCCTCGTCCCCCCAGGGAGGCAGGCCCGGGGCTGGTCCCCCAGGCTCCTTGGAGGTGGCACCGGCCTGAGGTGTGGGCACCCCTCACCCCCCAGGGAGGAGGGCCCGGGGCTGGTCCCGCAGGCGCCCGGGGGAGGCACCGGCCTGAGGTGTGGGCGCCCCTTGTCCCCAGGGAGGAGGGCCCGGGGCTGGTCCCGCAGGCGCCCCGGGGAGGCACCGGCCTGAGGTGTGGGCGCCCCTTGTCCCCAGGGAGGAGGGCCCGGGGCTGGTCCCGCAGGCGCCCCGGGGAGGCACCGGCCTAAGGTGTGGGCACCCTCGCCCCCAGGTTCTACTGGGACTTCACCATGCTGCTGTTCATGGTGGGAAACCTCATCATCATTCCGGTGGGCATCACCTTCTTCAAGGACGAGACCACCGCCCCGTGGATTGTGTTCAATGTGGTCTCGGACACCTTCTTCCTCATGGACCTGGTGCTGAACTTCCGCACCGGCATCGTGATCGAGGACAACACGGAGATCATCCTGGACCCCGAGAAGATCAAGAAGAAGTACCTGCGCACGTGGTTCGTGGTGGACTTCGTGTCCTCCATCCCCGTGGACTACATCTTCCTCATCGTGGAGAAGGGCATCGACTCCGAGGTCTACAAGACTGCGCGCGCCCTGCGCATCGTGCGCTTCACCAAGATCCTCAGCCTCCTGCGGCTGCTGCGCCTCTCGCGTCTGATCCGCTATATCCACCAGTGGGAGGAGGTGAGGTGGGGCGGGGGGCGGGGTCAAGGCCGCCGGGGCGGGGCCATGAAGGTTCTGGGGTGGAGCTACAATGGTGCAGGGGCGGGGTCAAGGCCACCAGGGCGGGGCTACGAGGGTGCTGGGGTGGGGTCAGACATCAGGGGTAGGGCTGTGAGGGTGCTGGGGTGGAGCTACAGTGGTGCAGGGGTGGGGCCAAGGCAGCAGGGGAGGGGCTATGAGAGATCTGGGTGGTGTCCAGGCCCCAGGGGTGGGACTATGAGAGTGCAGGGGCGGGGCTTTGAGGATGCTGGGGTGGAGATACAACGGTGCAGGGGTAGGGCCAAGCCAGCAGGGGTGGAGCTTTCAGGGTGCTGAGCAGGGTTGAGGCAGCAGGGACAGGGCTATGATGCTGCTGGGGTGGAGTAAGCACCAGGGGCGGGGCTATGAGGGTTGTGCTGGGCGGAGTCAGACAGCAGGGGCGGGGCTATGAGGGTTGTGCTGGGTGGGGTCAAGCAGCAAGGGTGGGGCTATGAGGGTTTTTCTGGGCGTGGTCAGGCAGCAAGGGTGGGGTTATGAGAATTGTGCTGGGTGGGGTCAAGGAGCAGGGGTGGGGCTGTGACGATTGTGTTGGGCCGGGTCAAGTAGCAAGGGCGGGGCTATGAGGGTTGTGCTGGGCGGGGTCAATGAGCAGGGGCGGGGCTGTGACGGTTGTGCTGGGGTGGCGTCAAGGCAGCAGGGGCGGGGCTATGAGGGTTGTGCTGGGCAGGGTCAGGCAGCAAGGGAAGGGTTATGAGGATTTTTCTGGGCAGGGTGAAGGAGCAGGGTTGGGGCTGTAAGGGCTGTGCTGGGCGGGGTCAGGCAGCAAGGGCGGGGCTATAAGTGTTGTGCTGGGAGGGGTCAGGCAGCATGGGAGGGGCTATGAGGGTTGTGCTGGGAGGGGTCAGCCAGCAAGGGCGGGGCTATAAGGGTTGTGCTGGGAGGGGTCAAGCAGCAAGGGCGGGGCTATAAGGGTTGTGCTGGGAGGGGTCAGGCAGCAGGGGCGGGGCTCTGAGGATTGTGCTGGGCGGGGTCAGACATCAGGTGTGGGGATATGAGGGTACTGGGGTGCTTTTAAGCAGCAGATACAGGGCTGAGGGGTACTGGATGGGGCCAAGCCTGTAGTGGTCGGGCTATGGCTGTGGGACCAAGGCCACGAGGGGCTCCAGGTCGTGGATGAGGCTCCTGCAGAGCAGGAGCAGGGCAATGAGGGGTGTGGCTGCGCTGTGGCTTCAGGGGTGAGGCTGTGAGGGTACTGCAGGGGTGGGGCCATAGCCACAGGGTCAGGACTTTGGCCACAGGGGCCGGGCCGTGGGTGAGAGTCAAGGCCACAGCTGCAGAGGTGTGGCCATGAGGAGGGCGGGGCCATAGCCGTAGGGGTGTGGCTTTGGCTACAAGGGCGGGGGCGCACAGGGCACTGGGACAGGGGTGGAGGTGAGTCTATGAGGTCTCCAGGGGAAGCGGGGGGCAGGGCTGTGGGGTGCAGGGCTATGAGGGCCCCAGGGACTGTGGCCAGGGCCACGGAAGTCAGTAAGGCTTGGTCGTGACACGAATGGGCGGGGCCACAGGGAAGGACAGGGCGGAGTTATGGGTCCCAGCAGGGGCGGGATACAGGGCGGGCCTCGGGCTGCTGGGGTAAGGCTGGGGGGTGGGGCTTAGGGCGTTGCTCTGCGGGGGTGGAGCCCCAGGTGGGGGCGTGGGAGCTGCTGGGGCAGAACCTGGGTGTCCGGGGAGGCCGTGGGGGCCAGGGAATGGTGTCACCAGGGCGGTGCGGGCGCAGCACTGACCCTTGGACACATCCATGTCCCTATTATTCATTCTGCTGTGTTCAAGCTCTGGGGAAACAGAGGTCAGAGAAGCCAAGCCTAGTCACTCCCCCTCCCCCTAATTCCAGACCCCGCCACAATCCCGTCCTGGACCAAGTTTGTCACCCACGGCCACCAGTAGGGGCCTGGTGACTGTCCCGTGTCCTCCAGGCACCGCAGGCTGGAGGTGGGGGGCTGGGGGCTGGGGTCCTGGGATGGGAGTTGTGGATTTGGGCACGGGGGTCCTGAGGTGGGGGCCATGGAGTGGGGTGAGGGTCCTGGGGCGGGGGCCGTGGATTTGGGGGCAGGGGTCCTGGGATGGGGTCCATGGAGTGGGGTGGGGGTCCTGGGGTGGGGGCTGTGGACTTGGGGGCTTGATCCTGGGATGGGGGCCGTGGAGTGGAGTGGGGGTCCTGGGGTGGGGACCGTGGAGTGGGGGTCCTGGGGTGGGGGCTGTGGATTTGGGGGCAGGGGTCCTGGGGTGGGGACCATGGACTTGGGGGCAGGGGTTCTGGGGTGGGGACCGTGGACTTGGGGTCAGGGGTCCTGGGGTGGCGGCCGTGGACTTGGGGGTCAGGGGTTCTGGGGTGGCGGCTGTGGACTTGGGGGTCAGGGGTCCTGGGGTGGGGACCGTGGACTTGGGGGCAGGTGTCCTGGGGTGGGGACCGTGGACTTGGGGGCGGGAGTCCTGGGATGGGGGCCGTGGAGAGGAGTGGGGGTCCTGGGGTGGGGCTGTGGATTTGGGGTCAGGGGTCCTGGGGTGGCGGCCGTGGACTTGGGGGTCAGGGGTCCTGGGGTGGCGGCCGTGGACTTGGGGGCAGGGGTTCTGGGGTGGGGGCTGTGGATTTGGGGTCAGGGGTCCTGGGGTGGCGGCCGTGGACTTGGGGGTCAGGGGTCCTGGGATGGGGGCTGTGGATTTGGGGTCAGGGGTCCTGGGGTGGCGGCTGTGGATTTGGGGGTGGGGCTGCAGGGTGGGGTGGGGGTCCTGGGGTGTGGCCATGGATTTGGGTGGGGGTCCTGGGGTGGGTTCTGTGTGTTTGGAGGGCAGGGGTGTTGGGGTGGGGTCTGCAGGGTGGGGCAGGGGGCCTGAGGCAGAGCCGTGGATTTGAGGGCGGGGCCAGGAGCTCCTGCAGTGTGGGCGCTCGGGACTGGGGCTCTGAGGTGGGGCCGGGGGGCAGCGGGTGGGGGGCAGCGGGTGGGGGTGGGGGGCTCACGGCGCCTTCCTGCAGATCTTCCACATGACCTATGACCTGGCCAGTGCGGTGATGCGCATCTGCAACCTCATCAGCATGATGCTGCTGCTCTGCCACTGGGACGGCTGCCTGCAGTTCCTGGTGCCCATGCTGCAGGATTTCCCGCGCAACTGCTGGGTGTCCATCAACGGCATGGTGGTGAGCACCGCGGGCCCTGATGGAGGGGGACCCGGGCCCCCTTATCTGCCTTACAGAGGGGGGACCCGGGCCCCCTTATCCGCCTTACAGAGGGGGGACCCAGGCTCCCTTATCTCCCTTACAGAGGGGGGACCCGGGCCCCCTTATCCCCCTTACAGAGGGGGGACCCAGGCTCCCACACAGAGGGGGGACCCAAGCCCTTCAGAAGTGGAGACAAGACCCCACACTTACGGAGGGGAGGACCCAGGCCCTTCAGAGGTGGGGACAAGACCCCCCTTATACAGGGGAGGACTCAGGCCTCTTTACAAAGGGGGACCCAGAACTGCAGCCCCGGGGTTGACCTGTTAGTGCCCCTGGGGGCTGAAACAGCCACTTGGAGCCTTTCAGGCCTGGGATCGTCCGTGGAGAGAAGCCGAGTGTGATTATGATGAGATCTGTCACCCAGACCTCTGCTTAGTGCTTTTTCTAGTGGATTTCCCTTTTTAATTTACCTACATTTATTATTATTATTTGCTTATTCTTTTTGAGACTGAGTTTCACTCTGTCGCCCAGGCTGGAGTGCAGTGGCGCGATCTCTGCTCACCGCAACCTGCGCCTCCCGGGGTTCAAGCGATTCTCTCGCCTCAGCCTCCCGAGTAGCTGGGACTACAGGCGCCCGCCATCGCACCTGGGTAATTTTTGTACTTTTAGTAGAGACAGGGTCTCGCCATGTTGGCCATGCTGGTCTCAAACCCCTGACCTCAGGTGATCCACCTGCCTCGGCCTCCCAAAGTGCTGGGATTACAGGGGTGAGCCACTGCGCCTGGCCTCATTTACATACATTTAATTCAAAGAACAATTGAAGAACTGGGTATGGTGGTGTTCACTTGTGGTCTCAGCTACTCAGGAGGCTGAGGGAGTTGGATCCCTTGAGCCCAGAAGTTTAGGCTGCAGTGGGCCACGATTGCACCACTGCACTCCAGTCTGGGCCACAGAGCCAGACCTGATCTCTGACAACTAAAGAACAATTTACATCATAGCCCTGAAATGGGGAAGTGGTATCACATGCCAAAGAAACAGTAAATGGGCCGGGCACAGTGGTTCACGGCTGTAATCCCAGCACTTTGGGAGGCCGAGGCAGGTGGATCACCCGAGGTCAGGAGTCTGAGACCAGCCTGGCCAACATGGTGAAACCCCGTCTCTACTAAAAATACAAAAATTAGCCGGGCGTGGTGGTGCACGCCTGTAGTCCCAGCTACTTGAGAGGCTGAGGCAGGAGGATCGCTTGAACCTGGGAAGCGGAGGCTGCAGCGAGCCGAGGTCGCACCACGGCACTCCCGCCTGGGCTACAAGAGCGAAACTCCATCTAAAAAGAAAAAAAAAAAGGAATAATAAATGAAGGCAGTCCCAGATTCCCCGTGCTTCCTGGCTGAGATGTGCTGACTGTTAAGAAGGGTCAGTGACGGGAGCCCTTGGGCGTTAGTCAGGTTAGTGCCCCAGCGAGCCTTTGTCCCCGCCTGGGGAGTGCCGGGCCCCAGCTTCCAGGTGCATATAGGGCTTGGGATGTGTTTGGTTTGGACACAGAGCAGGTGGGCATTGATGGGGTCAGGAGCTACAGAGGGAAAACCCACCAGTGCCCCTCCCCAGAGCCTGCCTGGCACAGCTGCCCGGGCTGAGGCAGCCCATTGTCTGGCTGCCGCCCGCGCATGTGGTCCCATTTCCTGGACAGAGCCCCGCGGCCCCCCTTTCCCGGCCGGGTCATCTGAGGACTTGGTGGGACAGGACCTCCTGGGCCGGCCTGGTGTGTCCGCCCGCCCTGCCCCTCTGCTCTGGCCCAGGTGCTCCCTGGAACTTTCGCCCCCTCTTGACCTCACAAATGTTCTGATCTCAGAGGCTGCAAAAGTCGGGGTCTCAGTTTCCCCAGGAGTAAAGTGGGCAGCTAGCATCAGCCCTGGTCCTACTGCCGACTCACCGTGACAAGTGTGCAAACCATGTCATCTACCTGGGTCTCCGTTTCTCTTGGTTACCTCTGAGCATGGGGAGCTCAGTGCCTGGGGGAGGGCGGGCAGTGGGCCCTTGAGGACCAGGGGCTCCCGGGGCGAGAGCACCTGCCCACCACCACCCCTCCCGCTGGCCTTGCAGAACCACTCGTGGAGCGAACTGTACTCCTTCGCGCTCTTCAAGGCCATGAGCCACATGCTGTGCATTGGGTACGGCCGGCAGGCGCCCGAGAGCATGACGGACATCTGGCTGACCATGCTTAGCATGATCGTGGGCGCCACCTGCTACGCCATGTTCATCGGCCACGCCACTGCCCTCATCCAGTCGCTGGACTCCTCGCGGCGCCAGTACCAGGAGAAGGTCTGAGGGAGGCGGGTCTGGGATCTCATGGGGGAGGCAGGCCTGGCCCTGGGATCTGATAGGGGAGGCAGGCCCAGCCCTGGGGTCTGAGGAGAGAGGCGGGCCTGGCCCTGGGGTCTGATGGGGGAGGCAGGCCTGGATCTGGGGTCCGAGGGGAGAGGCAGGCCCAGCCCTGGGGTCCGAGGCGAGAGGCAGACTTGGCCCTCCACCCAGCTCCAAGTGGCATGCTCAGGGCACAGACAGCGTGATGGGGAGGTCGGGGACCCTGGGGGTCCGTGGCTGTGATTAGGAGGAACAGAAACCCTTGCAGCCGGTGGTGAGAAGCGCTGGCCGTGTGATGGGGAGGGAGGTCTGGAGCCTGGAGATGGACTTGGGGCAGGGGCTGGGGAGGGGACGCAGGCTGGGCTGGAAGGGGCTGAGTTGGGGTCAGGGCAGGTCAGGGTCAGTCACTGGACGTAGGAAGCCCCTGGGGCTGAAGGAGGATATGGGGGAGCCTGGAGTGAGAGACAGGCATTGCCAGGAGGCGGGGCCCACCTGGGGGTCTCTAGGCCGGCTCAAGATGGGGCTGGGGTGGGGAAGGGGCCTGGCGGGTCCGGAGAGGCCTGGGGTCACTTGAGGACACGCCGGTGGCCGGCAGTCAGGGCCAGGCTTCAGGGACAGCAAGGCTGCCCCACTGCTCAGACGTGGCCTCTGGCCTGCAGCGTCCACCGGGCTAATCCTAGGCTTGGCCGTGGAGGGGACACAGGGGAGCCAGGAAGGGTGGAGGGAGATTAGGATTGGCCCCATGGGCGGCCCCTGGAGTTGGGCCTCATGCTCCACTCTGTGCCTCAGTTTCTCTCTGTGAAGCGGCTGGCTGGGAGTCAAGTGCCCCCTCTCCCCACCCCCCGAGCAGTGGCTGGCAGGATCGGCTGGGTCAGCTGGGCCCCGTGCCAGGCGCCCGGCTGTCCGGAAGCCACGGGCCTCGCACCCAAACATAAGCTGGTGCCACCACCCGCCCGCCGTCACGGGTTCCGCTGAGCTCAGAGCAGCTGCGGCCGGGCGGGGCTGGGGCGGAAGTGAGGCTGGAGCCATCGGGGGGCACCGTCCTGGGGACAGCAGGGCCTGGCACCCCTGCCTGGCACCCACGCTCCCTTCCCTGCTCAGGAGGGGCTGACCCGGCGGTTTCAAGAGAGATCATCAGGGAGGGGTCGGAGCCCCTGCAGGGTTGGAGGCCCTAGGAAGGGGGTCCTGTGTGTCAGGGTACCTGGGCCCTCTCCTCATAGAGTCAGGTGCCCACCCATTCCTCAGGGGTGGGGTTGCCAGATAAAATTCAGGGCACTGGGCTTGGCTCAGTGGCTCACGCCTGCAATCGCAGTGCTTTGGGAGGCCGAGACGGGGATCACCTGAGGTCAGGAATTTAAGACCAGCCGGAGCAACATGACGAGACCTCATCCCTACAAAAAATAAAAAAATTAGCAGGGGCCGGGCGCGGTGGCTCAAGCCTGTAATCCCAGCACTTTGGGAGGCCGAGACGGGCGGATCATGAGGTCAGGAGATCGAGACCATCCTGGCTAACACGGTGTAACCCCGTCACTACTAAAAAATACAAAAAACTAGCCGGGCGAGGTGGCGGCGCCTGTAGTCCCAGCTACTCGGGAGGCTGAGGCAGGAGAATGGCGTGAACCCGGGAGGCGGAGCTTGCAGTGAGCTGAGATCCGGCCACTGCACTCCAGCCTGGGTGACAGAGCGAGACTCCGTCTCAAAAAAAAAAAAAAATAAAAATAAAAATAAAAATTAGCAGGGTGTGGTGGTGCACACCTGTAATCCCCGCTACTCAGGAGGCTGAGATGGGAGGATTGCTTGAGGCCAGAGGCTCAAAAAAAAAAAAAAATTCATGATACGTAGTTACATCTGAATTTCAGAGAAACGCCAAATAAGGTTTTTAGTTTATTTCAGATATTACAAGGATAACTTAAACTAAACATTGTTCTTGTTTTTCTGCAGTTCAACTTATTTATTTATGTTGTTTGTTTGTTGTTTTTGAGATGGAGTCTCCCTCTGTCATCCAGACTGGAGTGCAGGGGCATGATCTCAGCTCACTGCAGCCTCCGCCTCCCGGGTTCAAGCAATTCTCCTGCCTCAGCCTCCCGAGTAGCGGGGACTACAGGCACCTGCCACCACGCCGGGCTGACTTTTGTATTTTTAGTAAAGATGGGGTTTCACCATGTTGGCCAGGCTGGTCTTGAACTCCTGACCTCAAGTGATCCACCCGCCTCCTCCTCCCAAAGTGCTGGGATTACAGGCGTGAACCCCCGCGCCCAGCCTGCAATTCAACTTTAAATGGAGATCCTGAACTTTATCCGCCAACCCTGCCCCGACAATTAATTTAATATTATTTCAGAATTATTATTATTATTATTATTATTTTTTTTTTTTTTTTTTTGAGACGGAGTCTCGCTCTGTCGCCCAGGCTGGAGTGCAGTGGCCGGATCTCAGCTCACTGCAAGCTCCGCCTCCCGGGTTCACGCCATTCTCCGGCCTCAGCCTCCCGAGTAGCTGGGACTACAGGCGCCCGCCGCCTCGCCCGGCTAATTTTTTGTATTTCTTAGTAGAGACGGGGTTTCACCGTGTTATCCAGGATGGTCTCGATCTCCTGACCTCGTGATCCACCCGTCTCGGCCTCCCAAAGTGCTGGTATTACAGGCTTGAGCCACCGCGCCCGGCCAGAATTATTATTTAGGATATCAGTATCAATTATTCAGAATGTTAAGAATGAATCGACTTGGCCAGGCGAGGTGGTTCACACCTGTAATCCCAGCACTTTGGGAGGCCGAGGAGCCCAGGAGTTAAAGACCAGCCTGGGCAACATGGTGAGACCTCATCCCCACAAAAAATCAAAGAATCAGCCAGGCGTGGTGGCGCACACCTGTAGTCCCTGCTACTCAGGAGGCTGAGGTGGGAGGCTCGCTTGAGCCCGGAGGTGGAGGCTGCGGTGAGCTGTGATCGCGCCACTGCCCTCCAGCCTGGGCGACAGAGCGAGACTCTCTCAGAAAAAAAAAAAAATTGAGTTTATCATTGAAACGAATTCAACTCTGATTTAAATAGAAGCATGTTTATTTGCTGTTGTGGAATCTGGCGGCCCCTGTGTGGCGGATGCCTGTCTCCCCGCTGCAGGCCGGGGCGGTGTCTGACCCAGCCCTGACCCCCAACAGTACAAGCAGGTGTGAAGGCCTGTCTCCCTGCCTCCGGCCGGGGCGGTGTCTGACCCAGCCTCACCTCCTCCCCATGGTACAAGCAGGTGCCCGTGTGCCCGCTGCAGGCCGGGGCGGTGTCTGACCCAGCCTCGCCTCCTCCCCATGGTACAAGCAGGTGCCCGTGTGCCCGCTGCAGGCAGGGGCGGTGTCTGACCCAACCTCACCTCCCCACGGTACAAGCAGGTGCCCGTGTGCCCGCTGCAGGCCGGGGCGGTGTCTGACCCAGCCTCACCTCCTCCCCACGGTACAAGCAGGTGCCCGTGTGCCCGCTGAAGGCCGGGGCGGTGTCTGACCCAACCTCACCTCCCCACGGTACAAGCAGGTGCCCGTGTGGCCGCTGAAGGCCGGGGCGGTGTCTGACCCAACCTCACCTCCCCACGGTACAAGCAGGTGCCCGTGTGGCCGCTGAAGGCCGGGGCGGTGTCTGACCCAGCCTCGCCTCCTCCCCACAGTACAAGCAGGTGCCCGTGTGGCCGCTGCAGGCCGGGGTGGTGTCTGACCCAGCCTCGCCTCCTCCCCACAGTACAAGCAGGTGGAGCAGTACATGTCCTTCCACAAGCTGCCGGCCGACTTCCGCCAGAAGATCCACGACTACTATGAGCACCGTTACCAGGGCAAGATGTTCGACGAGGACAGCATCCTGGGCGAGCTCAACGGGCCCCTGCGGGAGGTGAGGCGGGCGCCGGGCAGGCGGGAGGCAGCCTCGGGCACAGGGCCGGCCTCCCTCTCCTGGCGCCCAGGAGCTGGTCCCTGAAGGAGGCGCGGAGCCTCAGCTGCCCCAGGAGGGACTTGAGCTAGACCTGTACATGCACCCTCCCCCGCCGTGAGCCTCTGCACCCCCGGGACCCCCGCCACCCCCGCCTTGCTTCCCAATGCCCCCTTAGCAGAGCTGCTGGGGTCTGTGCCCGACAGGGCGGGGCAGAAGCAGGGCAGGGTGGGGAGGGAGGAGCTGCAGAGGCCCCGCTGAGCACCAGGGCCTGGGGGCACACAGGCTGATGAGGAGGGGGTTTAACTCCCAGCTGTTTCTGTAGCTTGGGTGACCCTGGGCGAGTTTCCCGGGGCTGCGGGAACAAACCCCCCCAGTCTGGCTAGAACAGCAGAGATTCGGCCTCCCACGGTCCTGGAGGCCAGAAGCCCAAAATCAAGGCGTGGGCCGGCCGCGCTACCCTCCCCGGACCCCCGGGAAGGATCCTTCCTGCCTCTTCTGGAGTCTGCGGCTCCAGGCGCCCTCGGCTTGCAGATGCATCTCCCTGGTCTCCGCCTCCATCTGCTCACAGCCCTCTCCCCTGTGCGTCTCTGTCTCTTCTTGCAAATCCATCCGACGACTGTTGGATCAGGGCCCACCCGGTTCCTCGTGGCTTCTCCTTAACTGGGTCATGTCTGCAAAGACCCTGTTTCCACATGAAACCGGGGTTCGGGATGTCAGCCTGTGTTTCTGGGAGATGTAGGTCAACCCACAACACCCATCAAGCAGTGGTTGAGCGCCGACTGCATGCCCTGCTCTGTGCTCGAAGGCCTTACCCTCAGGAAGCAGGGCCTAGGGAAGGCGGCTGTGATCACACAGGCAGCAGAGAGCAGCTCTGGGAAGCGGGGAGGGATGAGGACGGGGAGGCAACGTCAGAGCACGGCCACGTGTGAGCCGGGCAGGGTGTCCCAGGGGGAGCACCTGGCTTGGGCAGAGGCCCCGAGGAGGGGCTGGAGGAGCTGGGCGAGGAGGCGGACAGGATGGGCCTGACCCTCGGGACCGCGGGCCCCAGGAATGCTTCTGGGGGGCATTTACATGCATTGCCTCCCAGGAGGCATACACTGCGGTTCACTTCGCTGAAAATGTTTAATTGCATTTGATGACTATGATTTTCATTCATTCATTTATAGAGAGATAACTCACAGACCACAAAATGCATAAAATGCAGTGGCTTTTAGTATTAACAGAGTGATGCACCCGACGCCACAACCAACTCCAGAACGTTCTCAAAAAGGAGACCTAGGCTGTCAGTCGCCAGCCTGGCTCCCGGTCCCCAGCCCTTGGCAACCTACACTACTTGGTCATTATTTAGGTGCTTAGGAGTTGCAAAGTCAAATCTTTAAACCCACATATGTCCAGGTGCGGTGGCTCACGCCTGTAATCCCAGCACTTCGGGAGGCCGAGGCGGGCGGATCACCTGAGGTCAGGAGTTCGAGACCAGCCTGGCCAACATGGTAAAACCCCGTCTCTACTAAAAATACAAAATATAGCCGGGCGTGGTGGTGCACGCCTGTAATCCCAGCTACTCGGGAGGCTGAGGCAGGAGAATCACTTGAACCCAGGAGGCAGAGATTGCAGAGAGCGAAGGTCACGCCACTGCACTCCAGCCTGAGCGACAGAGAGAGACTCGGTCTCAAAAAAACAAAAACAACAGCATATATTCAGAGAAGCCTGGCTCTGTCCTGTCCCTGTCCCTCTACCCAGTTTCCTGCATTGGACATTTCCACTTTACTGTTTTGTTTTGTTTTTAGAAACGGAGTCGAGTCTCATTCTGTTGCCCAGGCTGGAGAGCAGTGGTGCAGTCTCAGCTCACTGCAACCTCCGCCTCCCAGGTTCAAGCGATTCTCCCACCTCAGCCTCCTGAGTAGCTGATATTACAGGGGAGCGTCACCACGCCCGGTTAATTTTTGTATTTTTAGTAGAGACGGGGTTTCACCATGTTGTCCAGGCTGGTCTCGAACTCCCAACCTCAAGTGATCTGCCTGCCTCGGCCTCCCAAAGTGCTGGGATTACAGGTGTGAGCCAACGCACTCGGCCAACTTTTTTTTTTTTTAGACAGAGTCTCGCTCTGTCACCCAAGCTGGAGTGCAGTGGTGCAATCTTGGCTCATGGCAACCTCCACCTCCTGGGTTCAAACTTGAACTCCCAACCTCAGGTGATGCTCCTGCCTCAGCCACCTGAGTGGCTGGGATTACAGGCATGTACCACCCCATCTGGCTAATTTTTGTATTTTTAGTAGAGACGGGGTTTCACGGTGTTAGCCAGGATGGTCTCGATCTCCTGATCTCATGATTCACCCGCCTCGGCCTCCCAAAGTGCTGGGATTACAGGCGTGAGCCACTGCGACGGGCCTGGGCCTTTTTTTTTTTTTTTTTTTCCTTGAAACGAGTCTCACTCTGTCACCAGGCTGGAGTGCAGTGGCATGATCTCGGCTCACTGCAACCTCTGCCTCATGGGTTCAAGAGATTCTCCTGCCTCAGCCTCCTGAGTAGCTGAGATTATAGGCGTGTGCCCCCACACCCAGCTAATTTTTGTATTTTTAGTAGAGACGGGGTTTTACCATATTGGTCAGGCTGGTCTTAAACTCTTGATCTCAGGTGATCTGCTTGCCTCAGCCTCCCACAGTGCCAGGATTACAGGCATGAGCCGCCATTCCTGGCCTATTTTTCTTTTCTTTTCTTTTCTTTTCTTTTTTTTTTTTTTTTGAGACAGAGTCTCACTCTGTCGCCCAGGTTGGAGTGCGGTGGTGCGATCTCGGCTCACTGCAAGCTCCACCTCCCGGGTTTACGCCATTCTCCTGCCTCAGCCTCCTGAGTAGCTGGGACTACAGGCGCCCACCACCTCGCCCGGCTAGTTTTTTGTATTTTTTTTTTTTTTTTTTTTGAGACGGAGTCTCGCTGTGTCGCCCAGGCTGGAGTGCAGTGGCCGGATCTCAGCTCACTGCAAGCTCTGCTTCCCGGGTTTTTACGCCATTCTCCGGCCTCAGCCTCCCGAGTAGCTGGGACTACAGGCGCCCGCCACCTCGCCCGGCTAGTTTTTTGTATTTTTTAGTAGAGACGGGGTTTCACCGTGTTAGCCAGGATGGTCTCGAACTCCTGACCTCATGATCCGCCCGTCTCGGCCTCCCAAAGTGCTGGGATTACAGGCTTGAGCCACCGCGCCCGGCCAGTTTTTTGTATTTTTTAGTAGAGACGGGGTTTCACTGTGTTAGCCAGGATGGTCTCGATCTCCTGACCTCGTGATCCGCCCGTCTCGGCCTCCCAAAGTGCTGGGATTACAGGCTTGAGACACCGCGCCCGGCCCTATTTTTCTTTTTAAGGTAAAACAAACATACGCAGATACCCACTGCCCTGTGTCCTCCTGGCTGGGGCATCTGGCGCCTCCTCTCTGCGCTTCTGGTCTTTTGTGAGGTGAGCTCCACGTGGTGCTAAACCAGGGCCCGGGTGTCCAGATTCACTGGGTTGGGTTGATTCCTTCTGAGAGCTTGCGCCATTCTGTAGGCTCAGCGGCCGCAAGGGTCACCTGCGCCTGGCTGAGGAAGGTGCAGTCTCCCTGGGTTAGAAATGGCAGCTGTTGCCGGGCGTGGTGGCTCACACCTGTAATTCCAGCACTTTGGGACGCCGAGGTGGGCAGATCACCTGAGGTCAGGAGTTCAAGACCAGCCTGGCCAACATGGTGAAACCCCATCTCGAGTAAAAATGCAAAAAGTGGTGGCGGGCGCCTGTAATCCCAGCAACTCGGGAGGCTGAGGCAGGAGAATCGCTTGAACCCAAGAGGTGGAGCTTGCAGTGAGCCGAGATTGTGCCATTGCACTCCAGCCTGGGCGAAAGAGTGAGACTCCATCTCAAAAAAAAAAAAAAAGCTGGGCGTGGTGGTGGGCACCTGTAGTGCCAGCTGCTTGGGAGGCTGAGGCAGGAGAATGGCATGAACCCGGGAGGCAGAGCTTGCAATGAGCCGAGATGGCACCACTGCACTCCAGCCTGGGCGACAGAGCAAGACTCCGTCTCAAAAAAAAAAAAAAAGTATCAAACAGTGCGTACGTCATAAGGGCACAGCTCGATAGCTGGTTCCTAAAGTGAACATGGAGCAAAAGTGGAACATTGCCATCCTTAGAAGCTGCCTTGCTAAGGGGAACTCGCTCTTAACAACATCTATTCATCTCAAGGCCCTTGGTTTTTATGTTGATTTTTCAAAAATCACCTAATAGTTTGACCAAATGTTGTAGCTTTCCCCTGATTTTGTGTGTGTGTGTGTGATGGAGTCTTGCTCTGTCGCCCAGGCTCTTGGCTCACTGTAACCTCTGCCTCCCGGGTTCAAGAGACTCTCCTGCCTCAGCCTCCCGAGTAGCTGGGATTACAGGCACGTGCCACCACGCCTGGCTAATTTTTTGTATTTTTAGTAGAAATGGGGTTTCCCCATGTTGGCCAGGCTGGTCTCGAACTCCTGACCTCAGGTGATCCACCCACCTTGGCCTCCCAGAGTGCTGGGATTACAGGTGTGAGCCACCGTGCCCGGCCTTTTTTTTTGTTTCCGAGACAGAGTCTCGCTCTGTCGCCCAGGCTGGAGTGCTGTGGCCGGATCTCGGCTCACTGCAAGCTCTGCCTCCCGGGTTCACGCCATTCTCCTGCCTCAGCCTCCCGAGTAGCTGGGACTACAGGCGCCCGCTACCACGCCGGGCTAGTTTTTTGTATTTTTTAGTAGAGACGGGGTTTCACCGTATTAGCCAGGATGGTCTCAATCTCCTGACCTCGTGATCCGCCCGTCTCGGCCTCCCAAAGTGCTGGGATTACAGGCTTGAGCCACCGCGCCCGGCCTGTTTTTTTTTTTTAGAGTCAGGATCTCGTTCTGTCGCCCAGGCTGGAGTGCAGTGGTGTGGGGATCGCGGCTCACTGCAACCTCCACTTCCTGGGGTCAAGTCATCCTGTAGCCTCAGCCTCCTGAGTAGCTGAGAGTAGGTGCCCCACCACCACTCCTGGCTTTTTTTTTTGGTAGAGACGGGGGTTTTACTATGTTGCCCAGGCTGGTCTAGAACTCCTGGGCCCAAGCGATCCTCCCGCCTCAGCCTCCGACAATGCTGGGGTCACAGGCGTGAGGCCCCCCGCACCTGGCCTCCTTTCCAGTGCTTATGTCTACAGTTGCCCCTCCTGGTCCGATTGGATTGGCAGATGTCGCCATATGATGTCAAATAGCGAGGAGCAGGGAGCGTTTTTGCTTTCTCCCGTCCTTGGCGGCAGCAGCTCGGTCCGGCTGCGGGGCCGAGCCCGACTCTCAGACAAGGAAATTGGGGCCCGAGAGGTGAGCCGGTCCCAGAGGCAGGGCGAGGGGCAAGCGGGAGTGGGGTTTGCAGCGGACCCAGCCCTGCCTCCCCCCTGCAGGAGATTGTCAACTTCAACTGCCGGAAGCTGGTGGCCTCCATGCCGCTGTTCGCCAACGCTGACCCCAACTTCGTCACGGCCATGCTGACCAAGCTCAAGTTCGAGGTCTTCCAGCCGGGTGACTACATCATCCGCGAAGGCACCATCGGGAAGAAGATGTACTTCATCCAGCACGGCGTGGTCAGCGTGCTCACCAAGGGCAACAAGGAGATGAAACTGTCCGACGGCTCCTACTTCGGGGGTGCGCTGGGGCGGGGCGCGCCTGGTGGGGGGGGGGGGCACGCGCCCCCCGCGGTGTGCAGAGCCGGGGGGCTGCGGGCTGCGGGCTGGGCTGGGGCAGGCACCAGGGAGAGCCTGGGTGGGAAGCGCCCCCGCTGGCCAAGGTGCAGAGGCCGGGCCGTGTGCCTGGGCGGGGAGGGCCGCGGTGCCCGCCCCGTCCAACGCCCCTGCCCGCCACGTGCAGAGATCTGCCTGCTCACCCGGGGCCGGCGCACGGCGAGCGTGCGGGCCGACACCTACTGCCGCCTCTATTCGCTGAGCGTGGACAACTTCAACGAGGTGCTGGAGGAGTACCCCATGATGCGGCGCGCCTTCGAGACGGTGGCCATCGACCGCCTGGACCGCATCGGTGAGCAGGCCGGGGGCGTGGCCGGGGCAGGAGGGGTGTGGCTGAGGGTCGAGGGCGTGGCCGGGGCAGGAGGGGTGTGGCTGAGGGTCGGGGCGTGGCCGGGGCAGGAGGGGTGTGGCTGAGGGTCGGGGCGTGGCCGAGGCAGGAGGGGTGTGGCTGAGGGTCGGGGGCGTGGCCGGGGCAGGAGGGGTGTGGCTGAGGGTCGAGGGCATGGCCGGGGCAGGAGGGGTGTGGCTGAGGGTCGGGGGCGTGGCCGGGCAGGAGGGGTGTGGCTGAGGGTCGGGGGCGTGGCCGGGGCAGGAGGGGTGTGGCTGAGGGTCGGGGGCGTGGCCGGGGCAGGAGGGGTGTGGCTGAGGGTCGGGGGCGTGGCCGGGGCAGGAGGGGTGTGGCTGAGGCCTTGGGGGCGTGGCTGAGGGTCAGGGGCGTGGCCAGGGCCAGAGGGGTGTGGCTGAGGGTCGGGGGCGTGGCCGGGGCAGGAGGGGTGTGGCTGAGGCCTGAGGGACGTGGCCAAGGCACCAGGGGCGTGGCTTCGACGGTGCAATGGGGGACGGGCGTGGCTGTGGCATCAGGGGCATGGCTGGGGCAGCGGCGTGGCCAAGGCGGCAGGGGTGTGGCTCGGGCAGGGGCAGTGGCTGGCCACTCCTGGGACCCTTTTGGGTCTACAGGCTGATTTTCTGACCTATTGTCCTACTTTGGCCAGGGGCAGCTATTTCCCAAGGAAGGGAATGCACGGGGTGTTTTCGGTTGTGCTGAATGCTCGGTGAGCCCCTGCTGTGTGCTGGAGGGGCAAGGGGCAGACCCGTCGGCCCACTGACTCCCAGGGAGGCTTATGGACTGGTGGTCAAATCACACACGACCGGGCTGTATGCCAGCAGGACAGGTGGGGCCGGTGGGCCTCCCTGAGTTGGGAATGCAGAGTGAAGATCAGGGTAAGGGATGCCACGTGGAAAGGGGGAGGAAGGTGTGTTCCTGGAATGGACACAGCACGTCCCAAGGCCCTGAGATCGAAAGGAGGCCTAGAGTCCAGAGAGCCAGGGAGGCCTGGAGGAGGTCGGGGAGGAAGGGGGGGCCAGACACACAGGGCCCAGTGAGCGGCAGGGAGTTTTGACTAAATCAGGAGCATCCGGGAGTCATGGAGGGTTCTAGGTGGGCAGAGGACCTGGTCAGATAGTATCCATCAAGGCGGCCCGTGTCCAGGAGGGAGACTGACTTGGCCTCTGAGGGGGCAGTCTCCGGGGCAGGGAGGGGCAGAGCCCTGATGACTGGATGTAGGCGCCAGGGAGATCGCGGCTCCTGCTGCTGTTTGTGGGAATGGGAATGAAGACCATGGCGGAAACGCAGGACAGGTGCGATGGAGTGGTGTCAGGGAGCTCCCCAGCGTACAGTAGGAAGCACTCCACAACGCTTTATACAGCGAGTATGCAACACATTCCTGAATATCAGGTGTTTAGGTTATACCTTCTGTATACAGCAGGCGCTGAGCACGGGCTGTTTACAGGCAGCTGTTCTCGGTATGCCTGTGGCACACTGGAGGCACTCATTACATAATCAGCATATACAGATGATACACATGCATACTTGCTGTACAGTGATACCTGCTCCATGTGCACAGCAAGCATTAAATACCTGCTTGCTGCCGGGTGCGGTGGCTCACACCTGTAATCCCAGCACTGTGGGAGACTAAGGTCAGGATCATGATCCTGAGGTCATCCTGACTAACACGGTGAAACCCCATCTCTACTAAAAATACAAAAAAACTAGCCGGGCGTGGTGGTGGCGCCTGTAGTCCCAGCTACATGGGAGGCTGAGGCAGGAGAATGGCGTGAACCCGGGAGGCGGAGCTTGCAGTGAGCTGAGATCCGGCCACTGCACTCCAGCCTGGGCGATAGAGCGAGACTGTGTCTCAAAAAAAAAAGAGCAAAAAACCTGCTTTCTGTATGCAGGTGCTTCATGCATGCTGGCTGTGCATAGCAGGTGCCTGTATACAGCAGGTACTCAATATCCATACCGTAGGCAAGAGGCTACATGTGTGCTTATTGTATACAGTAGGTACTAAATACATGTTTGCTCTACACTGCAAGCACTCCATGCGCACCCGCTGTATAGAGTAGGTGCTCGGCGCCTGCTTGCTGTATCCAGCAGGTGCTCCATGTATGCGTGCCGCGTACAGTAAGTAGGTGCTCGGTGCCTGCCGTACGCAGCAAGTGCTCCCTGTGCACGCGCTGACGCCCCTCTCCTGCAGGCAAGAAGAATTCCATCCTTCTGCACAAGGTGCAACATGACCTCAACTCGGGCGTATTCAACAACCAGGAGAACGCCATCATCCAGGAGATCGTCAAGTACGACCGTGAGATGGTGCAGCAGGCCGAGCTGGGTCAGCGCGTGGGCCTCTTCCCGCCGCCGCCGCCGCCGCAGGTCACCTCGACCATCGCCACGCTGCAGCAGGCCGTGGCCATGAGCTTCTGCCCGCAGGTGGCGCGGCCGCTCGTGGGGCCGCTGGCGCTCGGCTCGCCGCGCCTCGTCCGCCGCCCGCCCCCGGGGCCCGCACCTGCCGCCGCCTCACCGGGGCCCCCGCCTCCTGCCAGCCCCCCGGGGCGTGCCCGCCAGCCCCCGGGCACCGCGGACCTCGCCCTACGGCGGCTCGCCCGCCGCCCCCCTTGCTGGGCCCGCCCTGCCTGCGCGCCGCCTGAGCCGCGCGTCGCGCCCACTGTCCGCCTCGCAGCCCTCGCTGCCCCATGGCGCGCCCGGCCCCGCGGCCTCCGCGCGCCCGGCCAGCAGCTCCACGCCACGCCTGGGGCCGACGCCTGCTGCCCGGGCCGCCGCGCCCAGCCCGGACCGCAGGGACTCGGCCTCGCCTGGCGCCGCCGGCGGCCTGGACCCCCAGGACTCCGCGCGCTCGCGCCTCTCGTCCAACTTGTGACCCTCGCCAACCGCCCCGCGGGCCCAGGTGGGCCGGGGGCGGGGCCGTCATCCAGACCAAAGCCATGCCATTGCGCTGCCCCGGCCGCCAGCCCGCCCAGAAGCCATAGACAAGACGTAGGTAGCCGTAGTCGGACGGACGGGCCGGGCCGGTGGGGCAGCCCCCTCCGCGCCCCTGGCCGTCCCCCCCATCGCCCTGCGCCCACCCCCATCGCCCCTGCCCCCGGCGGCGGCCTCGCGTGCGAGGGGGCTCCCTTCACCTCGGTGCCTCAGTTCCCCCAGCTGTAAAACAGGGACGGGGTGGCCCAGAGGAGCCGGCTGTGGAGCCCCGCCCGCACCCCGCCCTCCAGGTGGCCCGCCGTCCGATGAGGATTGTTTTTTAAGTGCAATACTTGGCCCGCCAGCTTCCCGCTGCCCCCATCGCGCTCACGCAATAACCGGCCCGGCCCCCATCCACGCGCGTCCCGCGGTGACCTCCGGGAGCAGCACCCCCGGCTCCCTCCAGCACCGGCACCGAGGGGCGGGCCTGGCTGCGCAGGGCACGGGGGCGAGGCTGGGGTCCCGCCGCCGTGATGAATGTACTGAAGAGCCGAGGCAGCAGTGCCCCCACCGTGGCCCCCACGCCCCATTAACCCCCACACTCCATTCCGCGCAATAAACGACAGCATTGGCGCCCACCCCGGCCGCGTATGATTGCTCGGGACGCACGGGGCGCGCACCCTCACGGAAAACAGTTCCTGGAGGTGGCAACAGAGCTTTATTTACATACTGGCACAAGGCCCGCCGGGTGTCAGCTGAAAAAGTAGGTGGACTGCTTCACCCGCTCCAGGTCAAAGGCCCCTGCGGAGTGAGCAGAGCGGACAGCGTGGGTGGCACGAAGGCCCGGCCCTGGCCCGCTGTTAGAGGCACCCTTGAAAGGCCGTCCACCCGCCTACCTGGCTTGGGCACTGCCTGCAGGGTCTCCTTCAGCTGGCTGGCCTCCCAGCACTGGGAGATCTTCCGGGGTGTGGGGCTGGAAGTAGGGTGGGGTGAGGCTGAGGCCAGGTTTTGTGGGGGGCGTCCAGGTAGGGTAGTTAGGTAAGGGAGTGCCTTACTTAGGGCAGAACCGGCTGACCAGGAACCGGGACAGGTCCTCCAGGATGGGTTCACTGTGCAAGCGGACAAACTGCTCCCGGCACACCTGGGCAGGAGAGTCAGTCCCCGTGCGTGATCAGGCAGGGTCTGGGCACCACCCCTACCCAATGCCCCGGTGTGCCAGGCCCCACCCATGATGCACTAAGGCTCAGACGGGGGCAACCTGGTTCATGACGGCGACATCAGCTGCGTGGGTCCAGTAACAGTCGTGCACAGAGACGAAGGTCAGGCCCTTCCTGCGGCAGAGCGGACGGCTCCTGAAGGGAAGGGAGCCCACAGGGCCGCCCCCGCGGGCGGCGGCATCCCCGCCCTGTGCTCAGCCCTCTCCACTCAAGGCCCAGGGAAGCCCACCCTCCTCCAGGCCTCGCCCAAAACATCCTGGGTTTGGCTTCAGCACAGGCGGAGGAAATGTTCTGGGAAGCCGCCCTGCCCCACACCTGCTGCCCCCCAGGCTGCTGTGGGAGCCTCAGCTTCGAGGGCAGCTGCGTTGTCCCCTCCTGCCAGGGCCACCACCCCACATCCGGGGTGTTCTCAGCTCCCGTGGCCGGTAGATGCTGCTGGGACGACCTCCACGTGCCCCAGATCTAACCACACACTGCGGTGCTCACCAAGAAATGCCCACCACAAAGGGGCAGAGCCCATGCTTGGCTCTCCCCGTCAGGCCACGGGGGGTGGCGGGAGCTGACAGGATCACCTTCATATTCGGGGAACAGAGGCCCCACAAACACAGCAGATCCACTCTGCCCAGACCCTGCACCCAGCACTGTCCCTTGCTGGACCCTGCCTTGCCAGCTGTGCCCTGGTAGCCAGAACAGAGGACCCCAGGAAGCGAGCAGCACCCCTGCCACCCGGAGGTGCCCACCTGTAGCAGTGCAGGGCAGTGAGCATCATATGCGAGGAGTCCAGCGAGTGGATGAAGTTCGGCGGGAACCCGTTCTTCTGCTTACGCGTGTTGGGCTTCCTAGGAACAGGACAGGTGCCGGGTGGGGGCCAGAATGCACTCCCAGCCCAGAGACGCCCCTAACTGGCCACTGTCTCCACTGTGGCTGCTCCCCCGGCCAGCCCCCCAGCCCGGGCCCCCCACTCACTGGCTGATGTCTCCATTGTGGGTGTAGGTGATGCTCTGAATCCCACCTCGTACTTGCTAAAAAGGGAAGGAGCGGGTGAGTCCCGCCCGAGGCCCAGCACAGTGTTGGTACACTGGGACGGGGGTACACTGGGACAGTATGGGGTGATACACTGGGATGGGGGTACACTGGGACAGTATGGGGTGATACACTGGGATGGGGGGTACACTGGGACAGTATGGGGTGATACACTGGGATGGGATGGGGTGGTACACTGGGACGGGGATATACTGGCATGGGATGGGGTGGTACAGGGGGACAGGGATACACTGGGATGGGTACATTGAGACGGGGTACACTGGGACGGTGGTATACTGGGATAGAAAAGGATGGTATACTGGGACGAGGGTACACTGGGATTGGGGTACACTGGGACGGATTAGGGTGGTACACTGGGACGGGTACACTGGGATGACACAGGGTGGTATACTGGGACGGGGTACACTGGGACGGGGTACACTGGGACGGGGTACACTGGGATGGGGGTACACTGGGATGGTGGTATACTAGGACGGGATGGGGTGGTACACTGGGACGGGCACACTGGGACGGGAGGGGGAGGTACACTGACCTTGACCTTGTGCTCCAGGCGGTAGGGCTGGATGATGGGGATACCCAGGGGTGTGACCCACTCCACCACGGAGCCCATGTGGGAGATGAGGCGGGCGCTCTCGGTCAGCCAGTGCTGTGGGACACAGGCCATCTCAGGGCTGGGGGCTCAAGCCGGGGCTCCCATCCACTTGCTCGGAGAGCCCTGGCCGAGCGGGGACAGCACAGGACGTACCTGGATGGCCCGGGTCCCTGAGAACATCTCCTGTAGACTCTTGAAAACCTGGCGTACGAGGTAGTGGGAGGCCTCCCACACAAACTCCTGCAGAAGACGGGCGGCAGGTGCGGGTCCTCAGGGGCTGGCCCGTTCATGCCCTACTCCCCCCCCATTTCAGAGCAACTGAGGCCCAGGGCCCGGCAGGGATGGGGCCTGACACTCCCACAGTCGGAGAGAAATGCCCAAGCCCTAGCAGGCAGGCAGTGGTCTGGGGGACCAGCTGGGTCTTCTGCTGGGAGGCTGGGTCTGCGGCAAAATCGTCCGACTTTTAAACGGCAGCGAAACCAACATGTTCCAAGCGCTACAGGCCTGGCGCACCTGGGGAAAGTCGGTCAGCTCCCGGAGGCGCTTCTCAATCTGCAGACGGCCGCCGTAGCGGGTGACCCCGTACACCACAGTCATCACCGTCTGCTTCACCACCTTGCGGGTGATAAAGCCTTCCAGCATCTGTGCCACCCGCGTGCCCCGCTGGGCATCCTGCCTGCGGAACACCTCCACCTGCACCACGGGAGGGCAGGCGCGCGAGTCAGCCCTGCCAGCATCCCAGGGGCCACCAAGCACCCATGAAGCCCTCGGGCAACATCTGCCTGGGAAGCCCCTGCCCCAGCCCCACCACATCCTCAGGACAGGCCAAGGTGAGGGCGCCTGGGACTCAGGGCCCACACTGCCCCCACACCCAGATGCCCCCGGGCAGCAGGTAACAGGGCACGCCCTACCTGCGCAGCCACGCCGCTGTACACGTCCTGGGGCACATCCGAGGGCTCCAGGTTGACCGAGGCGGCGCCCACGCTGTCGCGGCCCAGGGCAGCATAATGCTGTAGGCCGTTGCAAGAGCCGTCCTGAGGGAGGGGCCGCAAACGGGAGATAGAGACTCAGGGAGGCAGAGACGTGTGGGGCCCCAAACTACCCCCCAGGTTGAGCTATTCCTAAGGCTGTGCACGCCCAGCCAAGCGCACCTGAGCCCTGCACGCTCCCAGGAAAGGCCAGGAGCCACGGTTCCTGGACCCTCTAGGGCCACCTCTAAAAGACACCACAAGAGAAGGTGAAATCTCACAACCTCAAGGCGAGCCCCAGA
This sequence comes from Macaca nemestrina, assembly GCF_043159975.1. NCBI lineage: Eukaryota > Metazoa > Chordata > Mammalia > Primates > Cercopithecidae > Macaca > Macaca nemestrina. The sequence goes on from NC_092144.1 coordinate 778,936, forward strand.
CCAAGTGCACGGCATGGCCTCGGGGGCCCACCCCGCGGGCTCACCTGGTGGACGGGGAGGTGGGAAACGTAGGCAGCAGGGTCGGAGCAGCGCACGGCGTTCGCCACCTCCATACAGCAGGCCAGCGTCTGCCAGGGTTCCTCAGCGCCCATCCACCACTTTCGGCCCTGCGGGGACAGGGGGTGTGGCGGGCAGTGAGGCCCGGGTGGACTTCCTGAGCCAGTGGGGGGATGTGGTACAAGGGGGTGGGAACATAGGGAGGAGACGCACACGCCCGACGGTGAACACGGAACCCATGTGGGCGAGAGACGGGGCACTGACTGGATGAGTCCTCTACAGCCACAGATGAAGGGTGAGGACTGCGGGCGGACGGGACTGAGACAAGTGTGTCCGGAGGCACCAGGGGAGGAGGGTGGGCGGGGGACGCCGGGGCACCTGGGGAGGAGGGAGCACGGGGACACCCAGGGGAGGAGGGAGCGCGGGGGATGGGGGGGCGCCTAGGGAGGAGGAGCAGCGGGGGCGAAGGACAGGGGACGCGGGGTCCCCAGAGGAGGAGGAGGGAGCATGGGGGAGGCAGGGGCGCCGGTGGGGGAGGAGGGAGCGCGAGGGATGTGGGGGCGCCTGGGGAGGAGGGAGAGCGGGGGTGGAGAAGGGAGCATGGGGGAGGCAGGGGTGCCGGGGGAGAGGAGGGAGGCCAGGCGGGGGGAAAAAGGGAACAGGAGGGCGGGCTGGGGACACAGGAGCGCAGGAGGAGGAGGGAGGGAGAAGGCGAGAGGACCTGGGGAGGAGGGTGGGCGGTGGATGTGGCGGTGCCAGGGGAGGGCGGGAGACGGGGCACAGGGAGAAGGGGGAGGGCGGGGGCACCTGAGCAGGAGGGCAGGCAGGAGACGTGGGGGTGATGAGGGAGGGCAGGAGACACGAGGGCGCAGGGGGAGGGGGAGGGCGGGAGACACGAGGGCGCAGGGGGAGGGGGGAGGGGACGCCTTGGGAGGAGGGCGGGCAGGGGACTCAGGGGCACCAGGGGAGGGGAAAGGATGGAAGACGCGGGGGTGCAGGAGGAGGGGGGAGAGGGAAGACGGGGGCACCTTGGGAGGAGGGCGGGCAGGGGACCCGGGGGCGCAGGGGGAGGGAGAGAGAGGGAGGACAGGGGCACCTGGGGAGGAGGGCGGGCAGGGGACGCGGAGGCACCAGAGAAGGAGGATGGGAGGCACGGGGGCGCAGGGGGAGGGAGGGAGAGGGAGGACGTGGGCACCTGGGGAGGAGGGCGGGCAGGGGACCCGGGGGCGCAGGGGGAGGGAGGGAGAGGGAGGACGGGGGCACCTGGGGAGGAGGGCGGGCACGGGACCGGGGGGCGCAGGGGGAGGGAGGGAGAGGGAGGACGGGGGCACCTGGGGAGGAGGGCGGGCACGGGACCCGGGGGCGCAGGGGGAGGGAGGGAGAGGGAGGACGGGGGCACCTGGGGAGGAGGGCGGGCAGGGGACCCGGGGGCGCAGGGGGAGGGAGGGAGAGGGAGGACGGGGGCACCTGGGGAGGAGGGCAGGCACAGGACCGGGGGGCGCAGGGGGAGGGAGGGAGAGGGAGGACGAGGGCACCTGGGGAGGAGGGCGGGCAGGGGACCCGGGGGCGCAGGGGGAGGGAGGGAGAGGGAGGACGGCGGCACCTGGGGAGGAGGGCGGGCAGGGGACCCGGGGGCGCAGGGGGAGGGAGGGAGGGAGAGGGAGGACGGCGGCACCTGGGGAGGAGGGCGGGCAGGGGACCCGGGGGCGCAGGGGCTCCGCCCCTACCGTCATGGGCTGGTCCGCCGAATCCAGGATGTCGTCCATCACCTCCTCCGCGAAGGCCAGGCGCTTCCGCAGCGGTTCGCGCTTCTTGAACCCGGTGAGGTTGACCAAGTGGATTTTGAGCCAGTCCAGGCCGTGCGGGCCGAGCGGGCGGCCCTGGGCGAACTCCAGCAGGGCCCGCGCCACGTCGCTGCCCAGGTGGTTGAAGTGCGGCGGGCACGGGTAGGTGCGGCCGCGGAAGTCCATGTTGTGCGGCAGCCAGAAGACGCGGCCCCGCAGGTGCTGCGCCAGGGAGAGGCGGTACAGCGCCTCCGCCCGCAGGCTGTGCATCTCCCGGGCCACCTTCTGGCAGCGCGCCAGCTCCCGGCGCAGCTCAGCCTTGCGGGCGGGCGCGGCGCTCTGCGGCAGGTGGGCCTCCGCCGGCTGGGGAGCCTCGGAGGCCGGGGCCGGCACGCCTAGCTTGGGGCAGCCCTTGGCCTGGAAGAGCTGCAGCACCAGGTCCAGCACCCGCCCGTTGACGCGCCAGGCGCAGTTGCCCAGTTGGGTGAGAGCGTCCAGAGCGCCGTGCAGCGCGGTGGGCGGGCAGGTTTCCAGCAGCTCCTGGTGCTGCGTGGCGCCTTCCACCGTGCGCATCAGCTTGGTGGGGCTGAGCAGAAAGGCGCCCGTGTGCGGTGAGGTCCAGGGCAGCGGGGGACACAGCATGGGCACATCCACCGCCTCGAAGGTCAGCGTGGGCTCCGCGGCCGTCTCCAGCAGCTTCACGTAAGCCGGGTGCGGCTTCAGGATGCCGATCTGCGGTGCGACAGGCAGACGGGTCAGGGCCCCCTGCCGGTGACTTCCTACCGCCGCCCTTTAAACTCGGTGAGAGAGACCGGCTCCCCCACCACCAAGAAACCAGTGTGGCCTCCCACGAACAGAAGCCACCTCTAGACACGGCTGGACAGCTGCGCGGACACCCATGGTGTGTCTCGAGTCTTGGGAGGTACTGATGGCTGCGCTGAGATCAAGGCACCACCCAGAGGCGCCAACCCCATGGGGTCCCTTGTCCCCCCAGGAGGATGCCCCCCAGCTCAGGAGGACACTGCTGTCCGGCACCTGCTGGACGTTGCGGAAGGAGTACACGTGGTAGAGCACGGGAACAAGCCGGGAGGAGCCGTGCCGGTTGTCCAGACTGGACGGCATCCGCGTGGCTTGCACCAGCATCTCCGCCAGCTGCTTGCCCAGCTCCATCTGCACTGGCAGGGGCCAGGGCTGCTCCCGCAGGGCCTCGGGCGCCCCCAGCGCCTCCCAGTACTGCCGCGGCAGGCAGGGGTTGGGCACCTGTGGGACAGGGCGGTCAGAGAGCTGGGCATCGGGAGCTCCGACCAGACGCCCCACCGCCCGTGCCTGCTCCCCCGGTGGGGCCCTGTCAGCCCAAGGGTACAGAGGAAGAGGCTGAGGCTTGGGGGCAAACTCGGCTGCCCCAGAGAGGGAGCGCGCCCGCCCACCACCGGCCCCGGCCAGGAGGAGAGGGGGTGCGCGCCTCACCTTGGTGTCCGAGGCCAGCAGGTGCAGGTACTTCCTGTAGTACGTCTCCAGCGCCTGCACCTGACCACTGAGCCGCTGCCTCTGCACCACATGCCGGCTGAAAGTGCGTGCGCTCAGCTCCCGGGCCAGGGTGGTGAAGGACTCGCCCTGGGCGGGCAGCGCCTGCAGGACCTGGAGGAGGAGGCCGTGAGTGCCCGCCCACCCCGCCCGGGGACCCGGCCGCGCAGAGGAAGACGTACCTGCAGCAGCATCTGCACCACCTCGCGCTCGTCCAGCAGGCACAGGAAGGGGTACAGTGAGAACCGGCCCTTGTGCACCTCGACCTCCAGGTGGTTCTTGGTCTCCTGCAGCACCCGGCACAGCGCTTTCTCCCAGTGGTCCCGCAGGGTCTGCAGGGTCTTCCGCTGCGAGGGACGAAGGGCCCGGTGAGCCCCGTGGCGGCTGGCGGGACCCAGGCTCACAGGACGGGGGTCACCACAGCTCCCTGCGGAGACCTCGTGGCCCTCAAGGTCCCTGCTGTGTGTTCCAGGTAGCTCCTCACCCCGGCCTGCGCCCTCTGCCGGCTTCGGTGCGCCTGAGGCAGCCAAGAGCACAAACCCAGCCGCAGAGTGCGCAGCACCACAGGCCAGGACCCAACCTCGGGACCCCACAAGTTCCCCCTGAGCGGCAGCCAGGCTGAGATCCTAGGCCTTGCATGCCCATACCAGGGCATGAGCAATTCAACCACATGCACCGAGCTAAGCCCCGCGGCAGACACGGGACCCGGCTCAGCCCCCGCGGCGGACACGGGACCCCGGCTCAGCTCCTACCGCGTGCGTGACCTCCTCGCTTGGCAATGCAGGCTTCTCCACAGACACCACGCACACCTTGCTGGCCAGCTCCACGCAAAGCTGCTTCTCAAAAAGCGACTGCAGGGTCTTCAGGGGCAAGTGTAGCTTCGGGTAGGACACTGGCCCATCCTGCAGGGATGGGGTAGTGAGGTCGGGGGCTCAGCCGGAGGGAGACCTGCCCTCCTAGGACCCCGAAAAGGCACGGGTGCACGCGTTTCTGCGTCTCGTGCAAATTGCTGACCGCCATCGCTGACGGGGCAAAGCGGGCTGCAGGTAAAGTCAGTGCCAGTTGCCAAACCAGAGGCCTTGGCCCCTCCTGACCTCGGGCCCTCTAGATGGGACAGTGGGCATCGTCGTGGGGTGGGGGGCAGTGGTGCTGGGAGCCGGCAGAGCCTGGGGAGACCATTCACTGCGCCCCCAGATGTTTGCTGTTTTCTCCTCAAACTTGGAACTGTGTGAATGTGACCCATCCAGAAATAGATGAATTAAAAATAACTAAAGCCCAGCACTTTGAGAATCAAAGGCTCAGGTCCACACAAAAGCTTGTACACAAACGTTCACAGCCGCATGACTCATAGTAGTCGAGAAGTAGAAACAGCCCAAGCGTCCATCAACGGACAAACAGACCAGCACGGTGCGGCCATCCAAGCACCCGAGCATGACTCAGCCCTGACCCAGGCCGCCTCGCGGATGCACCGTGAGGACGTCACCCTCAGTGGGAGATGCCAAACACTAAAGGCCACGCAGTGTGCAGTCCCATTTCTATGGAATGTCCAGGGCAGACTCAGCCACAGAGATGAGGAGGGGATGGGGAGTGACGGGTGATGGAGATGAGGCTTCCTTTTGGGGTGATGTAACATTCTGGAATTAGACAACTGTGAATACACTAAAATCGCTGAATTACACCTTTAAGAGGGTTTTATGGCAGGTGAATTACCCCTCAGTGAAAGACAAGCACACTGCGGGCACCTGGCAGCCCCATTCGAAGGCGCTGCTCTCGCCTGTCACCCCACCCTGCCCCTGGGGCGCCCGACCACCTCATCCGCCCAGAGCCCACACCCTTACGCCCAAGACCGTCCCAGCTCTGGCTCCTTCAGTCTTCTGGGAGGAGGAAGGGAAGAATCCAGGGCCCGGCCCAGGTGAGCCCCGGGCACCGGGGAGGCCCACTGGTCTGAGCTGAGGCTCCAGAGACCCCTCAGGGCAGCTCTGAGGACTGAAGTCCGTCTGCTGGACCCCACGTGGGCTCACCTTGGCATACACGGCCCTGAGCAGCTTCGAGGTGTTGACCGCGGGCGGCGGCCGCGGCGGGAGGCTGAAGGGGGGCTTCACCTTGTGCACGGCCTTCAGCACAGCGGCCTGCTCCTCCTCGGACAGCGGCACGGCGGTGAAGAGCGCCTGCGGCTTCAGCCCCTCCTGGCTCATCTGTTTCAGACACCTGTGGGGCAGCAGGCCTGCCTGAGGGATGGGCCAGCCCCACGCGGGGCTTCCACAGAGCCCAGGGGCACCTCGTGGCCACCTCCTGCTAGCCTGCAGTTCTCAGTGCAGCTGTCAGGCCCTCCAGGGGTCCCCAGCCCCCAGCCTAGGCACTGTCCCAGATCTTAAGACCCTGGCAGGAATGTGGTGGGGGCTGGGGGCTCGGGTGTGGGGGCTAGGAGTGGGGGGTGGGGGGTGGGGGTAGGGGTGAAGGTAGCGGTGGGGCCCTCTCGACACCACCTACCTTTCAATGGTCCCAGCGTCCTGGCCCCGCCTCCCCATGCACTGGAGGATGGCCGCGTAGGACAGCAGGTCTGGGGTGAGGCCAGCATCCTTCACCATCAACAACACATACACCAGCTCCCTGAAGGCCCCCTGGGAGACCAAGCCAGGGTGAGGGTCTGGGGGGATGGCCCAACCTCTGCATTCCCCACTGCTCCCTGGAGACCCCTTCTCTGTAGCCACCAGCTCAGCAGGGGACAGGGTGACCAAGCAGGAGTGGCCAGCTGGGCAGACAGATGCGTCCCCCTGGGGTTCTCACACACAGGCTCTACCTGCAGAGGCGGCCGCATGGCCTGCCAGGTGGGACTGTGTGAGGTGCACGTTCCTCCGGGAGGAGGCTTGTCAGTATTTTTAAATTTTCTTATTTTGAGAACACAAATGTGCCCAGTTTTGGGGTTTTGAAATTGATCCTTTCCACGTCAGCCAACCTCAAGGTTTGCCAACTGCGTGATCTTTTTGAAGGACTTGGCTTCACTGTTCCCTACCGCTCCTGCCTTCCGTTTCATTTATCTGTTTTCAGTTTTGTAACTTCATTTGCTTGCTTTAGGTTTAGTGAGAAATTCTTTTTCTAGTTTCCTAAGGTAAAAGGTGAAGTATTTCGTCTGAGATGTTTCACCTTTTCTTTTTTTTTCCCAAGACGGAGTCTTGCTCTGTTGCACAGGCTGGAGTGCAGTGGCATGATCTCGGCTCACTGCAACCTCTGCCTCCTGGGTTCAAGTGATTCTCCTGCCTCAGCCTCCTGAGTAGCTGGGATTACAGGCATGCACCACCACGCCACTTAATTTTTTGTATTTTTAGTAGATACAGGGTTTCGCCATGCTGCTGCCAGGCTGGTCTTGAACTCCTAATACCGTGATCCACCAGCCTCAACCTCCCAAAGTGCTGGGATTACATGCGTGAACCACCATGCCGGGCCATCACCTTTCTTAATATAGGCATTTTATGGCTATAAATTACTCTCTGAGCAATGCATCCCAGAACTTCTGGTATGTGATGTTTTCATTTTCATTATCTCCAAGTGTTTTCAAATTTCATACTTTACTTCTTCTTTGGAATTTTTTTTTTTTTTTTTGGATGCAGTCTCGCTCTGTTGCCCAGGCTGGAGGGCAGTGGCGCAATCTTGGCTCACTGAAAGCTCCACCTCCTGGGTTCAAGCGATTCTCCTACCTCAGCCTCCCAAGCAGCTGGGATTACAGGCATGCACCATCACATCCAACTAATTATTTTGTATTTTTAGTAGAGATGGGGTTTCGCCCTGTTGGCCAGGCTGGTCTCGAACTCCTGACCTCAGGGGATCCACCTGCCTTGACCTCCCAATGTCCTGGGATTACAGGCATGAGCCACCACACCCGGCCCGATTTTTTTTTCTTGGGAGAGAGGGGTGTCTTGCTCTGTTGCCCAGGCTGGTCTCAAACTCCTGGGCTCAAGCAATCCTCCTGCCTCGGCCTCCCAAAGTGCTGGGATTACAGGCATGAGCCACCGTGCCTGGCCATGTATCCTTAAATTTCCCTTGCAATTTTTTTTTTAATCTAATTTTTGGCCAGGCACGGTGGCTCATGCCTGTAATCCCATCACTTTGGGAGGCCAAGGCGGGTGGATCACGAGTTCAGGAGCTTAAGACCAGCCAGGCCAACATAGTGAAACCCCGTCTCTACTAAAAATACAAAAAAAAAATTAGCTGGGTGTGGCGGCACATGCCTGTAATCCCAGCTACTTGGGAGCCTGAGGCAGGAGAATCACTTGAACGTGGAAGGCGGAAGTTACAGAGAGCTGGGATCTCACCACTGCGTTCCAGCCTGGGTGACAGAGACTGTGCTGTCGACACAGACTTGGAGGCTCTCTCTCTTTTTTCTTTATTTTTGAGACGGAGTCTCGCTCTGTCGCCCAAGCTGGAGTGCAGTGGCCGGATCTCAGCTCACTGCAAGCTCCGCCTCCCGGGTTCACGCCCTTCTCCTGCCTCAGCCTCCCGAGTAGCTGGGACTACAGGCGCCCGCCACCTCGCCCGGCTAGTTTTTTTCTATTTTTTAGTAGAGACGGGGTTTCACCGTGTTAGCCAGGATGGTCTCGATCTCTGACCTCGTGATCTGCCCGTCTCGGCCTCCCAAAGTGCTGGGATTACAGGCTTGAGCCACCGCGCCCGGCCTGGCTCTCTCTTTAAAAAATAAAAAATCTAATTTTTTTTCTTGTATTCGTTTTTCGTGAGATCCCTGCTCTGAGCAATTTCTTCTTTGACCCAGTGGCTGCTTAAGAGTGGTCTTTAACTGTAACACACTATTTCAAAGGGAAAAAAATTCCCCTGCATCCTCCCACCCCATAGTCCTGCAGTTTGAAAACATGCTGTGACACGAGGTGGCCACACACCAGAGACATGAGTTTTGGGGCTTTTTTTTTTTTTTTTTGAGATGGAGTCTCGCTCTGTCACCCAGGCTGGAGTGCAGTGGCGCAATCTCGGCTCACTGCAAGCTCCGCCTCCCGTGTTCACGCCATTCTCCTGCCTCAGCCGCCTGAGCAGCTGGGACCACAGGCTCCCACCACTACGCCTGGCTAATTTTTTGTATTTTTAGTAGAGATGGGGTTTCACCGTGTTAGCCAGGATGGTCTCGATCTCCTGACCTTGTGATCCGCCCGCCTCGGCCTCCCAAAGTGCTGGGATTACAGGCGCGAGCCACCGCACTCGGGTAGTTTTGGGGCAGTGACTTCCATGCATGTGGCCAGTGAGGTCTACTGTCCTTAAATTAAAATATTCAGTTCTTCCCTTTCACCAGCTTCAAGTGCTCACTAGCCACACACAGCTGTTGGCAGATGTGGAAAATTCCCAGCATCATAGAAAGTTCTACTGGATGGTGCTGGTTAGAGCATGTGGCTGGGCGCGGTCGCTCCTGCCTGTAATCCTAGCACTTTGGGAGGCTGAGGCGGGCGGGTTACCTGAGGTCAGGAGTTTGAGACCAGCCTGGCCAATACGGCAAAAGCCCGTCTCTACTAAAAATACAAAAATTGGCCAGGCGTGGTCATGAGTCCCTGTAATCCCAGCTACTCAGGAGGCTGAGGCAGGGAGAACTCTGGAACCCGGGAGGCGGAGGCTGCAGTGAGTCGAGATCATGGCACTGCACCCTACCTAGCCTGGGCAACAGAGAGAATCCACCTCAAAAAAAAAAAAACCAAAAACAAAGATAAAAGTAATACCTTAGCCTGGCTAACATGGGGAAACCCCACCTCTACTAAAAATAAAAATGAAAAACATTATCCGGGGTGGTGGCGCACGCCTGTAATCCCAGCTGCTCAGGAGGCTGAGCTCACAGTTGAGCAACACCGAGGACTGCTGGCCACCCCTGAATACCGGGAGAGGCAGGAGAAGCCCCGGCTAGAGCCTCTGGAGAAACTTCGGGTCTGCAGACACTTTGATTTCAGACTTGTGGGCTCCAGTGCCGAGACTGCGTTTCTGCTATGCAAGTCACCAGGTTTGTGCCACTTCGTTACAGCTCCAGGCTGACCACAAAAGCGCCTTGTTACAGTGTGGGCTCTCTCTGAGGGAATTCAGGGGGCTTGTGACCTTGGAGGGGAAAATACACGACCCTCATCCTCAGTCTTCCTGGAGTTTAGTACCCCTACAGCTACGTGAACGAGGCAGCAAGCCCCCTCGACCGTGTGGTAAGGAGACTGCAGACTTCGCTGCAAGAGTGGCTCCATCTGATCCTGAGTTTCGCTGTCTGACGCATTAATAAACAAGCATATCAAGTTCTCTACCACGAATTGGTCTTAATGCTGTGATAGCTGTATTTTAACATAATAGTATCCCATGTTTACCCAAATATTAAGCCAAGCTTTTACTGCTGTTTCTCAAATTAGGGTTGAAGGACCATGGGGTGGGAGAAAGCTGGGAACGTCTGCTCCCTTGAAAGAATGTATAAACACCACCCTCCAAAACAACCAAGGGGTCCAAGGAGAAACTCTGGCCGGGCGCGGTGGCTCATGCCTGTAATCCCAGCATTCTGGGAGGCCGAGGCAGGCAGATCACGAGGTCAGGAGTTCCAGACCAGTCTGGTCAACATGGTGAAGCCCCGTCTCCACTAAAAATACAAAAAATAGCCGGGCTTGTAATTCCAGCTACTCAGGAGGCTGAGGCAGGAGAATCACTTGACCTGGGAGGTAGAGGCGGCCGTGAGCCGACATCACGCCATTGCACTCCAGCCTGGTGACAGGAGACTCCGTCTCTAAGTAAGTAAATAAATAAATAAACAAACGGCAAGGGAAGTTGGAAAATACTCCAGATGAACTACAAGGAAGACATTGGTGGGATCCAGCTAAAGCCGTGCTCAGAGGTCGTGAACGCCCACGTTTCACACAGAAGGATCTCAGCACAGTCGCCCGACCTTCCACCTCAGGAAACCAGAGAAAGGAGCAAAGTCAACCCCAACATCAAAGTCTCATCCTGACCAGGGGTCTGCAGGCTGCCCCCCGATGAGGCCAAAAGCACCCCCTGCCCAGACAGGTTCACGGGCCCTGAGAAAGACCGGAAGAAAATGCCAAAGACATTAGAAGAATTTCTCCCTACTTTTTTGGTCATTTTCAAAATTTGAGAATCACATGTGATTTGTATTTGAAAAGCCTGAAAAAATTAAAATAAAAAACAAAGGACTTGAACTTGGGGGCTAAGAGATAAAAGTCCAGTCTAAACGAGGGCAAGTTCCTGTCTCCAACGACCAGGGCAGGTGTCCTGGCTCCCGCCACACTCACCTGCCGCGCCCAGCCAAGCATGACAGTGTTGTACATGTCCAGAGTGAGCAGCTTCTGTTTCTGCTGCTGGCTGTGGTGGGTGACCAGCAAGTGGTGGGCGAGGAGCAGGTGGTCGGTGAGCAGGCAGCACTTGAAGAAGGCCAGGAGCTTCTGCTGCTGACCTGAGAGCTGGGCCTGCGTGGACGGGGCCCGCCCCACGGCGATCCTCAGCTTCCGAGGGGCCTCCTGCAGCACCCGGGGCAGCTGCTCCTCCCAGGAGCTCTCAGGGGCCAGGAAAACGGCCAGCTGCTTGCTCAGGAGCCGGGGCTCCACCTGCAGGTGCTTGGGCCACACCTTCAACTCCTCGCTCTGGCTCTGGACTTGCATCTGCAGGTTCACCTCCAACTGCTGCCCGTGCATCCGCTGGATCCGCTTATCCTTCTCCAGTCTCTGTGCCCAGCCGCTACGGGGCACCGGGCTGGCACCCTTGGCCCCCCTCTGGACCTTCCTGGGTGGCTGGGGGCCACCATCTCCACTGCCATGTTCTGGGAGCCGCGCCACATCCACCCTGTTCACCACCACCTCAGACACGCTCTCAGCCTGCAGCTGCCGCACCCGCGCCTGGAGCACTGTGAGAGGCAGAGGGCGAGGACATCAGAGGAAGCCCCCATTCACGCACCCATCTCTCTGGACCCCGAGCCGGGCCAGGAGGTGCAGGTGGCTGAGTTCACTGGGACCCGAGGCATGAATTCCTCGTATCTGCCAACAACGCCACAAGGTCCGCCCCCTCCTTTCCAGACACACGCACCTCCCCATCCGAGCCCCGGGCCTCACAAAACTCAGCAGCCCAAACAAGTTCCCACCGAGACCCGCTGCACTGCATCTCCCCGGTCCCAGGCCACTCCGACCCTCCAGGTTCTCCCTGGTCACGGGCCACTCCGACCCTCCAGGTGCCCAGACCAAGAACCCCGGGGTCTCTGACAACTCCCTCTGTCCATCTCTCAGTACCTCCTCCGGGCTTGCCTTCAGAATCTATCCAGGTCGCCCCTCGCCTCCCCGGCCTCCCCTGCCCCTCCCACTCACAGTCTACCTCAGGACCTCCGCAAAGGCTCCCGGGACCCTGAGCCACCCGCTCCCCGGCTCAACCGTGGCCTGCAAGTTTCCACCCTGCCTCAGCAAGACCCCCCAGCTGGTGTAGCTGCCACACACACACTCCTAGGCTCCCATGGCCTAAGCTGGTGGATGCTGAGTTAGTAAACACTGAGCCGCTGCTTCCAGGGAAAACAGGGCTCCTGTTCGTGCTGCCTCAGGTTGCACTTTTGCCAACCAATCAATGCCTAAATGTTTTGTGTCTAAGGAAGCCTTATTGGAAACCTACCGCTGGCCGGGCGTGGGGCTCACTCGGTCATCCCAGAACTTTGTGAGGCCAAGGCAGAAAGATCACCTGAGGTCAGGAGTTCGAGACCAGCCTGGCCAACATGGTGAAACCCCGTCTCTACTAGAAATCCAAAAAATTAGCTGGGCATGGTGTCATGTGTCTATAGTACCAGCTACTTGGGAGGCTGAAGCAGGAGAATTGCTTGAGCCTGGGAGGCAGAGGTTGCAGTGAGACAAGATCGCGCCATTGCCCTCCAGCCTGAGCAACAGAGTGAGATTCCATCTTAAAAAAAAAAAAAAAAAAAAAAGACTGTTGAAATAGGCCAGGCATAGGGCCGCGCACCTGTGGTCCCAGCTACTCCGGAGGCTGAGGTGAAAAAATCACCTGCACCTAAGAGTTCCTGGCTGCTGTGAGCTGTGATCAGGCCACCGTACTGCAGCCTGAGAGACAGAGCAGGTCTCAAAAAAAAAAAAAAAAAGGCAGCCAGGTGCGATGGCTCACACCCATAATCCCAGCACTTTGTGAAGCCGAGGCAGGTGGATCACAAGGTCAGGAGATCAAGACTATCCTGACCTACACGGTGAAACCGTCTCCACTAAAAATACAGAGAATTAGCCGGGCGTGGTGGTGCGCGCCTACAGTTCCAGCTACTCAGGAGGCTGAGGCAGGAGAACTGCTTGAACTCGGGAGGCAGAGGCTGCAGTGAGCCAAGATCACACCATTGCACTCCAGCCTGGCAAGAGGGTGAGACTCCGTCACAAGAAAAAAAAAAAAAAAAAAAAAGATTACTGAAATAAAAAGGCAAGTGTGGTGTCCGCCTTCAGTGTGCTCCAAAACTCAGGAGATACTTTTAGTATTAACAGGTGAGAGGTTTTTTTTATCTTTTTTGAGATAGAGTATCTCTTTTGTTGCCCAGGCCAGAGTGCAATGGCACGATCTCGGTTCACCGCAACCTCCACCTCCCAGGTTCAAGTGATTCTCCTGCCTCAGTCTCCCAAGCAGCTGAGATTACAGACGTACATCACCACTCCTGGCTAATTTTGTATTTTTATGTTTTTTGAGACAGAATCTTGATCTGTCGCCCAGGCTTGAGTGCAGTGGCACGATCTCTGCTCACTGCAACCGCCACCCGGGTTCAAGTAATGTTCCTGTTTCAGCCTCCCCAGTAGCTGGGATTACCAGCGCCCACCACCACGCCCAGCTAATTTTTGCATTTTCTTTTTTTTTTTTTTTGAGACGGAGTCTCACTCTGTCCCCCAGGCTGGAGTGCAGTGGCCGGATCTCAGCTCACTGCAAGCTCCGCCTCCCGGGTTTACGCCATTCTCCTGCCTCAGCCTCCCGAGTAGCTGGGATTACAGGCGCCCGCCACCTCGCCCGGCTAGTTTTTTGTATTTTTTAGTAGAGACGGGGTTTCACCATGTTAGCCAGGATGGTTTCGATCTCCTGACCTCGTGATCCACCCGTCTCGGCCTCCCAAAGTGCTGGGATTACAGGCTTGAGCCACCGCGCCCGGCCGACAATTTTTGCATTTTCAGTAGAGACGGGGTTTCACCATGTTGGCCAGGCTGGTCTTGAACTCCTGACCTCTTGATCCGCCCACCTTGGCCTCTCAAAGTGCTGGGATTACAGGCGTGAGCCACCGCACGTGGTCAGGTTCCTTCCCTTTATAAAGGTTCTCCTGTCTCTCCTTTCCAGCTGGCTGATGGATGCAGACGGGATGTGGGGCAGGAGCAGCGGTGGGAAGCAAGCACAGAGAAGCTGGCACCACCCTCCGACACCGCCAGCCAGGACCTGCCACCGCTGGAGCCTGGGCTGTCCCTCCCAAGTTTCCCAGTCATCCAGTGTCCACTAGTCGCCCACCGCCCAGAGCGAAGTCAGGCAATCAGTTCAGGGTTCACGTCCTGGCTCTGCACATGCGGCCTGGGGGGTCTCTCCAGACATCATATCGAGCCTCACTGTGTCCCTGGAAAGTGGGAGGACCTGGTGGGGTTCTGGGGAGGGGAAATTACGAAAGGTCCAGGAAGGAGCCTGCTAGGCAAGGACAGGGCCCATGAGCGGCGCAAGAGACGTTCCAGTAACGCCGTCTGGGCGGGTCCTGGGACCCGAGAGGTGGAGACCACCCTCAACCTGTCTCAGAATCTGAGCTTCCGCCTTTTCTCCCGGCAGCAGGGACCGGACTCTCCTCTCCCGGGCCGCCGTGGGGGTCGCGCTTACCCTCCAGCAGCTCCACGTGGCCCCAGTCCTTCCTGCGGTCTTGGTCTTGCTCCTGGGGGCTGGCGGACGAGCTTCTCCTGGGGCCGCAGACGCCACCGAGGATCCCTGCGGGAGAGGCGAGGGCGGCTGAAGGGGGCCGGGCGTGTGGGCGGGGGTGTCCGCAAGGGCAGATGCCGCAGGGTCGAAGGTCAAAGGAGCCCCAAACGCGGCGGAAACTCTCTGAGCACGGGCTTAAGTTGGAAAAAAAACTAAGAGAGCGAAGGTGGAAGGGGCCCCGCCACGGTGAACATGGGCGGGAACCGCGGAGACGGCTCCCCGCACTCCAGATGCAGCAGGTCAAGGGTTAAGAGCCCTAAACTCCACACCTGGGGTCAGAAGGCTTCATAAGAAACCAGGAGTCAAAGGTCAGAGTACACTGAGGAGCCTCCGTCGGAAGAGCGGGCAAGGGCGAGTGGAAAGCGGGGCCGGGTCGGCGGGCTCCGCACATGCAGCCGCAAACGGGCAAAGGTCAAAGCGCCAAAGGCCCCGGGAGCGCGGGGAAGAGCGCGGGCCGCGGCGTGGCCCCTGGGCTGCCTGGTCGTCTTCCTTCGCGTTACCTTCTTTGGCGAGGAGCCCCGGGCAGCCGCAAGGCTGCAAGGCCCGTCTGAGCCCCGCCGCGCCGCGGCCCCAGCAAAGTACCGACATCACGCACGCCCGCTCCGCGCCCCGCCGCCGCCACCCCCTCACCGCCTAGCGCCTGCGCAAGCGTCCGCGCCGCCTGCCGGGAGCTGTAGTTTCATGGTCGACGGCGGCTGCGAAGGGACAACCCAGCCGGAAGTGCACTGTCGGAACTACAACTCCCAGGATGCAGTGGAACCCGGAGTCGCGAAGGCATGCGCCGATGGAACGCTCTGATTGGCTCCTCCCGCTGTTTTCAAAGAGGGGGGGCGGGACAGAGCTGTTGCCGTGGCAACTGGGGGGGGACACGCAGGCTGTGTTCCCGAGGAGGAACCTCAAACCTGGACGTTTTTTTTTCTCTTTTTCTTTTTTCTTTTTTTTTTTGAAGGAATACTCTAATAATGAGGACAGCATCTGCAATTTAGAGATTCCTGTCTGCAACCTTCATTGTTCCAACGACAACTTTTGGGTAGGAGCTAATAGGATGCCGTCCGTCCTGGAGGAAGCTGAGACTCAGAGAGGGCCAAGTTGCCGGAATACAGCGCACGCGCGACCTCAGGGAGGCTGGAAGGAGAGAAAGCCCCAGTCCACGAGACTCCCAGCCTCCAGCGTCAGTTTACCCTCCAGTCCCCAAGCCCTCAGGGGCAGGGGCGGAATGGAGCCGCAGGTTTGGATTCGCCTGCTACGTGGGGCGAGGTCAAGGGAATGAAATAAACCCGGGAGCCTGGAACCTGCCCTGGTCTCCGCGTGATGCTGCCTAGAGGAGCAGGGCGGGAGCTTTAGAATGGAACCTGGAAGGCGTGCCCACCTGTGTCGTTCAGCTGGGGCAGCAGGCTTGTGAAGGGTGAGAATAGGAATATCTGGGGGTAACTGTGTTCCAGGCTGATGTCACAGTTGCAAAGGGGAGCCGGTTTGGTGGCTCAGGCCTGTCATCCCAGCACTTCGGGAGGCCGAGGCGGGTGGATCGCCTAAGGTCAGGAGTTCGAGACCAGCCCGGCAAATATGCAAACATGCCTGGCAACAGAGCAAAACCCCATCTGCAGTAAAAATACAACAATTATCCGGGTGTGGTGACAGGCACCTGTAATCCCAGCTACTCGGGAGGCTGAGGCAGGAGAATCGCTTGAACCCGGGAGGCGAAGGTTGCAGTGAGCCAAGATCTCACCACTGCACTCCAGCCTGGGTGACAGAGCAAGAATCTGTCTCAAAAACAAAGTGCAAAGGGAGGCCAGTTCACTGCCTCAGGCCTGTAATCCCAGCACTTTGCCTGTAATCCCAGCACTTTGGGAGGCTGAGGCGGGAGGATCGCTTGAGCCCAGGAGTTCCAGACAAGCCTGGGCAATTGAGATAGTGAGACCCAGTTTCTACCAAAGGGAAAAAAAAGAAAAATTAGCCAGGCATGGTGGTGCACACCTGTGGTCCCAGCTACTCGGGAGGCTGAGGCAGGATTGCTTGAGCCCAGGAGGTTGAGAGTGCAGTGAGCCGAGATGGCGCCACTGCACTCCAGCCTGGGTGACAGAGCAGGACCCTGTCTCAAAACAAAACAAGTGTAAAGGCCCCGAGGCAGGAACAAGTGTGGACAGAGGAGCAATTTGAGCAGAGTGAGGCTGGGGAGAGGGAGCAAAGATGTAGCTAGGACTCAGGTTGGGGCCTGACCACACGGGCTCAGGGGCCTCAGCTCAAACTGTCCCCAGTTCCCAAACCCTAGCACTTCAATTTCCCCATCAGCCCAGAACGAGGACTGGGCCTCACTCTGGAAAGGCCTGGCAGCCTCCTTACACACATTCCAGACGCTGCTGCCCACGCCTGCCTGGGCGCACTGATGCCACCGGCTGGGAATGTTTTCGACAGCAGCATCCTCCCTCACCTGCCTCAGTCCGCCCCAGGGTGCCCCAGCAGGCTGTGACCTCAGACCTCACTCACTACTGGGGTCACCTGCCTGGCCCTGAATCAGCCGGGCCTGGTGTCCCAAGACCTACAGACGCTCCCTGCACCCCTGCAGGAAACCAAGACTTCTGAACTATTTCACCATTCCTTTTGCGTTAGTCTTTTCTTCTATTTGATGAGACATCAGACCCCCTAAACCAGTGTTTCCCCAGGAGTCAGGTTCCCGAATCTTAGCAGCAAGAAAGTTACCCTCAGCCACACGTGGTAGCTCACACCTGTGATCTCAGCATTTTGGGAGGCCGAGGCGGGCGGATCACGTGAGGTCAGGAGTTTGAGACCAGCCTGGCCAACATGGTGAAACCCCATCTTTACTAAAAATACAAAAAGTAGCTGGGCGTGGTGGCCTGTGCCTGCAATCCCAGCTACTCAAGAGGCCAAGGCAGGAAAATCACTTGAACCTGAGAGGTGGAGGTTGCAGTGAGCCAAGATCGCACAACTGCAGTCCAGCCTTGGGCAATGTAGCCAAACCCCATCTCTACAAATAACACAAAAAAATTTTGTTGGGTGTGGTGGTACCTGCCTGTGGCCCCAGCTACTTGGGAGGCCGAGGTGGGAAGATGTAGAATTGCTTGAACCACAAGGCGGAGGTTGTAGTGAGCTGTGACTGAGCCACTGCCCTCCAGCCTGGGCGACAACGTGAGACCCTGTCTCAAAAAAAAAAAAAAAGAAAACCTAATCTGGTTTTCGAATAAGACAACAGTTTCTGAAACAGGTCCTTGCCCAAATTCCAGCCTGGCGACTCTGCAGCCATCGCCCCCGCCCTGCCATTTATTTTAACTATATCTGTCTCCACCACTCATGTATTAAATAAATACAATATTGGCCGGGCATGGTAGCTCACGCCTGTAATCCTAGCACTTTGGGGAGGCTGAGGCCGGCAGATCCCCTGAGGTCAGGAGACCGGCCTAGCCAACATGGTGGTGAAACCTCGTCTCTACCAAAATTCAAAAATTAGCCGGGCGTGGTGGCGGGCACCTGTTAATCCTAGTGACTGGGGAGGCTGAGGTAGGAGAAATGCTTGAATCCAGGAGATGGAGGTTGCAGTAAGCTGAGATCTCACCACTGCACTCCAGCCTGAACGACAGAGCTGAGACTCAATCTCAAAAATAAATTAATAAATACAATATTAATATTTTGCTTAAGTTTTACAAAGAGACAATATCACCATCAAAAGCGGGAAACCGTATGTCTGGCCGGGTGCGGTGGCTCATGCCTGGAATCCCAGCACTATGGGAGGCCGAGGTGGGCAGATCACCTGAGGCCTGGAGTTCCAGACCAGCCTGGTCAACGTGGCAAAACCTTCATCTCGAATAAAAACACAAAAGTTAGCCGGGCGTGATGGGCACCTGTAATCCCAGCTACTCAGGAGGCTGAGGCAGGAGAATTGCTTGAACCCGGGAGGGAGAGGTTGCGGTGAGCCGAGATCGTGCCACTGCCCTCCAGCCTGGGCAACAGAGTGAGACTCTGTCTAAAAAAACACAAAACAAAACAAAACCCAACCAAACCCCAGAAAGTCAAGAATCGCTAGATGGAAGGGGATGGCCGCAGGCCCTGTGACAAATGATCACAAACTTGGTGCCTTAAAGCAACGTTCATTTTCTTACATTTCTGGAAATGAAAAACCCAAAATCTGGCTGGGCGCGGTGGCTCAAGCCTGTAATCCCAGCACTTTGGGAGGCCAAGACGGGCGGATCGCGAGGTCAGGAGATCGAGACCATCCTGGCTAACACGGTGAAACCCCGTCTCTACTAAAAATACAAAAAACTAGCCGGGCGCGGTGGCGGGCGCCTATAGTCCCAGCTACTCGGGAGGCTGAAGCAGGAGAATGGCGTGAACCCGGGAGGCGGAGCTTGCAGTGAGCTGAGATCCGGCCACTGCACTCCAGCCTGGGTGACAGAGCCAGACTCCGGCTCAAAAAAAAAAAAAAAAAAAAAAAAAAATCAAAAATCAGGACCACAGGGCTGAAATCAAGGTGTGTGGAGGCCTCGCTCCTTCCAGAGGTCCCCGGGCTCCTTCCTGCCTCTCCCAGCTTCTGAAGGCTCCAGGCATCCTTGGCTTGTGGCCGCATCGCTCCCATCTCGTCCCTGTGGTCGCACTGCAGCCACCTCGTCTGCTTGTGTGAAATCTCCTCCTGCCTCTCTATTGTGACCACGTTTAGGACACTCCAGGACAATCATCTGCATCTCGTTCAGATCTTCAAGGCGTCTTTTGAGATTCTTTTTCCAAATAAGGCAAATGTCACAGGTTCTGGGGATCAGGGTGTGGACTTACCTTTGGGCCAACCACAGAGGCCACAAAGAGGAAAAGACCACTGAATACAAAGCATCCGCCAGCCCAGCCCTGATGGGTGTTTGTTGTTGTTGTTGAGACAAAGTCTCCCTCTGTCACCCAAGCTGGAGGGCAGTGGCGCGATCTCGGCTCACTGCAACCTCCACCTCCTGGGTTAAAGCGATTCTCCTGCCTCAGCCTCCTGAGTAGCTGGGATTACTGGCATGAAAAGGAGCGAGGCTCTGATCTGGCCACAGCATGGATGCACCTTGAGGACGTCAGACACAGAGGGACACATAGCGTGTGATCCCCTTTATATGAAGTGTCCACGATGGGCCCATCCACAGAGGCAGGAAGGGGATGTGTGGGTGCCGGGGGCTGGCGGAGGGGATGGGGAGTGACGGCTAATGGGGCTTCTTCTTGCGGTGATGGAATTTTCTGGAACTAGACAGTGGTGGTGGTTGCCCAACTCTGTGAGGTACTAAAATCACTGAACTGGCCAGGCGCGGTGGCTCATGCCTGTAATCCCAGCACTTTGGGAGGCAGAAGCAGGTAGATCACGAGGTCAGGAGTTCGAGACCAGCCTGGCCAACATGGTAAAACCCCGTCTCTACTAAAAATACAAAAATTAGCTGGACATGGTGGCCGGCGCCTGTAATCCCAGCTACTCGGGAGGCTGAGGCAGGAGAAACGCTTGAACCCAGGAGGCGGAGATGGCAGTGAGCCAAGATCTTTCCACTGCACTCCAGCCTGGGCAACAGAGCGAGAATCCGTCTCAAAAAAAAAAAATAATGGCCGGGGGCGGTGGCTCACGCCTGTAATCCCAGCACTTTGGGAGGCCGAGGCGGGCGGATCACAAGGTCAGGAGATCGAGACCACAGTGAAACCCCGTCTCTACTAAAAATACAGAAAATTAGCCGGGCGCGGTTGTGGGCGCCTGTAGTCCCAGCTACTCGGGAGGCTGAGGCAGGAGAATGGCGTGAACCCGGGAGGCGGAGCTTGCAGTGAGCCGAGATCGCGCCACTGCACTCCAGCCTGGGCGCCAGAGCGAGACTCCGTCTCAAAAAAAAAAAAAAATAATAATAATAATAATAAAAATAAAATAAAATCACTGAACTGTGCAGTGTAAGTGGTGAATTGTGTGGTATATGACTGAA
Source organism: Macaca nemestrina (assembly GCF_043159975.1). Taxonomy (NCBI): domain Eukaryota; kingdom Metazoa; phylum Chordata; class Mammalia; order Primates; family Cercopithecidae; genus Macaca; species Macaca nemestrina. Next base: position 799,163 of record NC_092144.1, read on the forward strand.
GTTTCCGAAGTGTCGTTAAAGAAACTCGGACGCCTGGGGTGGGGCCAGCCTCCCAGCTGTGTGTCCCATCCCCCATCCTTTGTCACAGGGCCTCAGACCACCCTTCTGCGGTGCGGAGCAGACACCCTAGGAAGGCAAGACCTGGGTTCCTGCTGGCGAGAAGTCGGAGGACATTTCTTCAGTGTCTGGTGCTGCACCCTCTGCCCAGCGTGCTCTGTGGAGGGTCTCACTGTCTTCCTCCAGACGTCTCTTTTTTTTTTTTTTTTTTTTTTGAGACGGAGTCTCGCTCTGTCGCCCAGGCTGGAGTGCAGTGGCGCAATCTCGGCTCACTGCAAGCTCCGCCTCCCGGGTTCACGCCATTCTCCTGCCTCAGCCTCCCGAGTAGCTGGGACTACAGGCGCCCGCCCCTGCGCCCGGCTAATTTTTTTTTTCTATTTTTAGTAGAGACGGGGTTTCACCATGGTCTCGATCTCCTGACCTTGTGATCCGCCCACCTCGGCCTCCCAAAGTGCTGGGATTACAGGAGTGAGCCACCACGCCCGGCTCCTCCAGACGTCTCTTTACTGGCCTATTTGACAGAGGCGGAACCCAAGCTTGGGGAGGTGAAGCGAGGCTTGCAGGGCCCCTGGGGTGCTGGCCACAGGGCTCTAGTGTGGGAAGCTAGGCCAGGCTGGACCTCAGCCCTGGGGACCCCTGGCCCAATCTCAGTAGCGGGCCCCTGAGACTGTGGCACCTGCCTCTGTGTGACCCGCCTAAGCCAGGAACAGAAGGTCAGGAGATGCCTGAGCCACCAGGAAGGCATCCGGCGTCCAGCCAGACCGGTTATCCCTCCAGAGGGCTCCCTGGCTGGATAGGCCGGTCGCCGTGTCTTCACCCTGGTGCTATTTAAAAGTGCGTGCCACCTGGGGCTGTGGCCACGGAACCAGGACAGGGCTGCTGGGAGCTGTGTCCCCACACCGGAGGTCGCTGCCCCTGTCAGGCCTCGGTTTCCCCACCTGTCAATGCCTTCACTTGGCTGTGAGTCTGCGAGGGTCACTGTGCTCACCTTTTGGGACCCAGGGCATGAGGCAGGCCAAGGAGGAGTGGGGGCCAGCCGCCTTGCTGGGTGGTTCCCCGTGGGACCTGGGGTGTGGCTCAAGGGAGAGCAGGTGTGGGTGTGAACGGGACCGCCCCATTCCTGCCGCCTTCGACGTGCCCCGCCGGCCGGCCACCCACAGGTCTACGTGGCTATCCTCCCTCCTGCCCAAACACACGTCCCCAGCCGTCACCTGCCCACCCACCCGCGCATCCCCACACCCTTGTGGGCCTGGCTTTCGGGAAATCACAATTTGGGGGGAGAGCAGTCCCACCAGGGCAGGCCCCGGAGCCCGGCTGGCGGGGCTGACGCACGCGGCAGGACCTCCCGTGTCCATCTCTGTCCCCCCGCATCTCCACCTCTGCCCGACTCTCTCTGTCTCACTCGTCTCTCCCTGTGTCTCTTGACTGCCACCGTCTCTGTCTCTGTCTCCCTCCGGGTCTCTGCGGCCCGCGTCTCACACTCCCGCCCCCGCAGCCCGAGGTCCTAGCCCGCCCGGGGACTCGGCTGACTCACCGACACGCCCCGCGAGACAAACACACGCGCGGAGGCCGAGCGCAGAGTCCTGCACTGCAGCGCCCCCGTGCACCTGACCCCCGCCCCCGAGACGCCCCATTGGCCGGCGCCCTAGCCTGGCCCCACCCCCGAGGCACCCCATTGGCCGGCGTCCTAGCCTGGCCCCACCCCCGAGGCACCCCATTGGCCGGCGTCCCCGGCCCCGCCCCCGAGGCGCCCCATTGGCCCCGCCGCGCGAAGGCAGCGCTGCGGCGCCCGGGAGCGAAGAGCGCGCGGCGAACAGGGCGCCGGGTCATGCGCCGCCGCCTGTGGCTGGGCCTGGCCTGGCTGCTGCTGGCGCGGGCGCCGGACGCCGCGGGAACCCCGAGTGCGCCGCAGAGAACGCGCAGCTACCCGCACCTGGAGGGCGACGTGCGCTGGCGGCGCCTTTTCTCCTCCACTCACTTCTTCCTGCGCGTGGACCCCGGCGGCCGCGTGCAGGGCACCCGCTGGCGCCACGGCCAGGACAGTGAGTGCGGGGCGGCGGGGCCCGGGCGGGGGGCGGCGAGTGATGGCACTGAGTGATGGCGGAGGCTCCTCTGTGCAGCCTTGGCCTCAGTTTCCCCCGACTGTGCGATGGGTGCAGCCCTCTTGCTGGGAGGATTGGACTGTTAAAACGAAGACTGCAGGGGGGGCCCGGCTCAGGGGCAGGGAAGGGTCGGTGTGGAACAGCCCTGTGGGTGGGGTCACCCATCTGCAGGTGGGAAACAGGCTCCAGAGGGGCTGGGGCAGGCCCAGCTGCATGGCGGAAGGAGGGGGTTGACCGCCGGACTCCTGACATCACAAAACCGAGTCAGGGCTGCCTGAGTCCGGGCCCCTCTGCTTCTTCCTAGACACCCCATCTGGCAGGTGAGGACAAGGAGGCACACAGAGGGAATGGGGCCTGCCCGGGGTCGCACTGACAGGGGTGGCAGAGCTGGGTCCCCACAGGGCCCAGGACCTCACGGAGCGGGCGTCTCCATCCCCAGGGCCTGCCCAGCACACGGTAGGCCCTCAGCGTTTGTGGAATGTCAGGAGCAAGAGGAGAGGCCGGGCACAGCAGGGGATGTGGGGGTAACCCGGAGGCCAGGGGAGTCGGTGTCCCCGCCGGGCAGGGGGCACTGGGGAGGGGGCCTGGGCTGCTGGCTGCCGCCTGAATCACTACCATTAGGGCAGATAATCACCCCTGCCCTTCCCAGCGCTTTCATCTGGGCGCCAAGGCCCTCATTAGGCCGCACGCGACGAGGGCGGACGGGGGACCGGCTGGGCGGACGGGGGACCGGCTGGGCCGGTCCCTCCATGGCGGGCATGGCCAGGCGGGGTGAGAGGCCTGGCTCTGCTGCGTGACCTGGGACAGTCGCTACCTCTCTCTGAGCCTTGGTTTCCCCAGCTGGACAGCGATGGGGGTGAGGGCTAGCCGAGGGCTCTCCTGCCCTTCGTTCATTCGCCGGTCACTAACGGGCACCTTGTGGGTGCTGTGCTCGGCACGGGGGACCCAGTGGCGACAGAGATGCCCACCCTCCCGGGGCTCCCAGAGCAGAGGTGCGCAGCAGTTAGACACAGGAACAAGGGCCCAGGTGGGTGCGCAGAACAGTGAACAGCGGTGTTGGGAGACGCCTTGCCAGGGGCGGGGAGGCGCAGGGCGAGGAAGGGGCCAGGGGAGATGGTGACACAGACACCCCACAACAACCGCTTCAAAGACGTTCCCGTGTGCCCTGGAAGGTCGGGCCTGTAGGCCGCCCCGAGGAGCTTGTACTTTGACAGGGAGCTGGCCGGGCACACGGGGAACTGTGCAGCCGGCTGAGGACGCGGCAGGCACCCAGGCTGGGGTCGGCAAGTGTGGGTGAGGAGTGGCGGCCGGGCCCAAGGTCCTTGTTGGACAAGACACTTTGGCTCAGGGTGGGGCAGGGTGAGCCCTGGGCCACCCACAGACGACGGGGTCTGCATCTGGCTCTGCCACTCGCTGGCCTCAGTTGGCCTCTCTGTGATGTGGGCTGCGGAGTGGGTTTGGTAGGACAGCTGGCATACAGTCGGCACTCAAGCATGTCTGTGGTGTCCCACTCCAGGCCACTGCCAGTCTGGCCTCCAGTCCGGAGCTCTGAGTCCCAGTGACTGTGCGTGGGCTGAGCCGCTGAGCTGTGAGGGCCGGGGCTGGGGCTCCCTGGGGTGGTGCTTGTCGTTGGCTCATTTATGGTCAACAGCGGCCCAGACGGGCCCTGCCCGCTCTGACTCCCACATCCAAGGAACCCTCTGCCAACCTTCCTCGTGGTGTTCCTGCCCCTGGCATCCCCCTGGATGTCTGGGACCTCCCCCCGCAACACACACACACGGATGCTGCCCTCGCACTGGGTTGCAGGGACAGCGCTGACCTGGCCTGGTGGACTCTCCCACGGGTCCTCGTCGATCCCTGCACTCCCTCCAGCACGAGGGGGCCGTCCTGCTCCTCGTTCCCTCTGCCTGCTCGCGCTCCTCCTTCACATGCTGGGGGGCTCCTGGTGTCAGTCATGGCCTTGGGGGGATCCTGGGTGTCCATCGTGGTCCTGGGGGGGCTCCCGAGTGTCTGTCATGGTCAGGAGGGGACTTGTGGTCTGGGGCGGGGGGCTCCTGGTGTCTGTCGTGGTCCTGGGGGGGCTCCTGGTGTCTGTCGTGGTCCTGAGGGTCCTGCACGAAGCACGGTGGACAGCAGCGGTGCTGGGGGGCGAGCCAGTGCCAGCGTGAGCGGCTGTGAGCCAGCGAGGCCCTCCCCCAACCCCCGCCTCCCCCAGGCATCTTGGAGATCCGCTCTGTACACGTGGGCGTCGTGGTCATCAAAGCGGTGTCCTCAGGCTTCTACGTGGCCATGGACCGCCAGGGCCGCCTCTACGGGTCGGTGAGTGCCGGGCAGGGCCGGCCGGCACGGGCGGGTGGGGGATCGGCCGGCCTCACCCCCACCCCCACCCCCACCCCCACCCCCACCCGCAGCGGCTCTACACCGCGGACTGCAGGTTCCGGGAGCGCATCGAAGAGAACGGCCACAACACCTACGCCTCCCAGCGCTGGCACCGCCACGGCCAGCCCATGTTCCTGGCACTGGACAGGAGGGGGGGGCCCCGGCCGGGCGGCCGGACGCGGCGGTACCACCTGTCCGCCCACTTCCTGCCCGTCCTGGTCTCCTGAGGCCCCGAGAGGCCGGCGGCTCCCCGAGGTGCCCAGGCTGGTGGCGAGGGCCCAGCCATGCTTGTTCTTCCCCTTGCTGGCCCCGTAAGCGCTGAGTGCCCACGGCGTGCGGGCGCTGGGGACACAGCACAGGAGCCCCCCGGGGGGACCCCAGCCTGAGGGGACGGCGGCCACCAAGCAGGTCCAATCCTGAGTTGGCGACCTCGAGGACCCAACAGGGCACCTCCTGGGCTGAAGGATGCGGACGTCGAAAGGTTGAGGGGGATGTCCTAGGCAGGGCCCTGCAGAGGCAAGGGCTCAGGGTTGGGAGCACGCTGTGGGGCAGGCCAGGAGAGGAGAGGAGGGGAGGGGAAGGGGGGCGAAGAAGGAGCTGGGGGGACGGTGACAGACGCCGCAGAACACCAGCCTCGGAGTCGGTCCCGTCCCGGGAATCTGCAAATGCACTGCCTTGTGAGGACCAAGGCACCCGCAGGTGGGACAGAGATGGGGGAGCATCCGGAGTGGGGGGTCCAGGGCCCCAGTGTCCTCACAGGGTCCTCACGACAGGAGGCGGGAGGGTGAGAGCCAGAGAGAGACGGGGACGGGCTGCACTGTGGAAGGGGAGGAAGGGCCCAAAGCTGAGGGATGCGGGATGTGGGTGCCTCCAGGTGCTGGGGAAGGCGGGAAACGGGTCCCCACTGGAGCCCCCGGGAGGGACCGGCCCTGCCCCACCTTGATACTAGCCTGGTGGGACCCATTTTGGACTCTGGCCTCCAGAACCACCAGAAAATAAATGTCGTCTTTTAAGCCTTCAAGTTTGCGGGCCTTCGTTACAGCAGACGTCGGAAAAATACGGTGTCTGAAACTGTTTTCATGACAAAATAAGCCTCAGTGCCCCTCACATCCCCCGTGAAGGGCAGAGGCTGACACCTCAGTGCCCCTCAGATACCCCGGGAAGGGCAGAGGCTGACACCTCAGTGCCCCTCACATCCCCCGGGAAGGACAGAGGCTGACACCTCAGTGCCCCTCAGATCCCCCGGGAAGGGCAGAGGCTGACGCCTCAGTGCCCCTCAGATCCGCCGGGAAGGGCACAGGCTGACACCTCAGGGCCCCTCACATCCCCCGGGCAGGGCAGAGGCTGAGGGCAGGAGCCGTGCTGGGTGCCGGGCAGGCCTGGGGCTTCATGCCGCTGTCCTGCGGGACGTGGGGAGGGCTGCTTGTCGGGGTGGGGGCGCCCCCACCTGTGCCCAGCGCCCTGCTGACATCCTGAATCCGCTGGGACATGTGCCTGCAGCGCTGGGAGTCAAACTCCAGCCAGGGAAAAGGGCAGAGCCAAGAGCCCAGGTCCACCCCAGCCCCGCAGCCTCGAGCCAGGCAGCCACACCCTGGGCCCGTCTCCCCTTCTGTGTGTGGGTGACAGCACCATAGCCCTGGTGAAAGGGACAGTCCCCGGGGACGACCAGGGCTCCACCTCCAGCCGCCGCCTTCCACATAAACGCAGGAAAACTGGGCCGGGGCACTTGCTGGGAGGCACTGAGCAGCCTGACAGGGAAAACCCTTCTGGGAAGGGAGGGTCGTGCCCGGCCAGAGAGCCTCTGCACACCCTGCAGAGAAGGGGGCCCTGCCCCAGGGGACACCAGGCGGCCCCAGGGGACACTTTTGGCTGGCATGGAGCAAGTGGAGGCCAGAGCTGCACCCAGGATGACCCTAGGCTGTCAGCGTCAGGAGATCTGCACACATGGACCAGCTCAGAGGGCGCTGCCACTTGAGTTCTGTTGCCGGGGGCCGCACGGGTCCACGGCTGAAATAGAACTTGCTGGCACCCCACGCAGGAACCTAACGTGTGCCTCAGAGAAACAGGTCAGCAGGCCGGGCACGGTGACTCATGCCTGTAATCCCAGCACTTTGGGAGGCCGAGGCAGGCAAGTCATGAGGTCAGGAGATCAAGACCGTCTGGATCAACACGGTGAAACCCCGTCTCTACTAAAATACAAAAAATTAGCTGGGTGTAGTGGCACATGCCTATAATTCCAGCTACTTGAGAGGCTGAGGCAGGGAAATCGCTTGAACCCGGGAGGCGGAGTGAGCTGAGGTCGTGCCACTGCACTCCAGCCTGGGCGACAGAGCGAGATTCCATCTCAAAAAAAAAAAAAAAGAGGTCAGCAGTTGTTTCTAAAACGGAGCGTGAAATGAGCAGGCAGTCCAGCACGTCCCGGGGCAGTGAAATCCCCGGGGCAGCGAAATCCCAGTTCACGCAGAGGCCTCAGCAGCTCATTCACAAGCCCAAGCCTGGGTGCCCCGGTGTCCTCAGGCAGCGAGGTGGGGGCTGCACAACAGAGAGAGGCGGCCTGGGGGCACAGAACCAGCCACTCTCCAGGAAATTGCCAGCAGTGAAAATCAGCCAACTCCAAACTGTTGCAAACTGTGCTTCTGCTTACGAAGCACTCCTGAGAGGCAGGACGATGGGGAGAGGGCGTCCCACCTCCTGTCGTGCAGCAGGCTCCTGGGGCGGGGAGGGCACCAGGGCGGCCACTTCTCACCACTGTCTGATCTGTGAGCACTGCGGCCTCACAGCCCCCACCAGGGTGCCAGTGTCCTCAGGGCCCAGCGCCCCTGAGGCTCATGCCTGAGTGCGGGGACCTGATTGGTCCTGCTCCTCCGGCCACCGCGGCCACCCCACGGGAGGGAAGTCCCAGCCTCACAGGCAGGCACACACCCCGCAGCATCTCTGACAACGGCCGTCCAGTTCGAGGCCCCAGGCCTCGCAACCGCAAGCCTCACCTGCCCAGCCCTCCCCTCCAGCTCCAACTCCACTCCCAAGGACCAGCACGGACACACAGAACCCAAGCGTCGTCCCGCTGAACGCCTCCTGACTCAAAACTCCATCTTCCAACACGAAAACGGCGCGAGGCTCCGCCTTTCCAACAGGAAAACGGCTCGGCCAGGGGACCGTGACCCAGAGCAGGCGGCCTGGCCTGTCGCGCAGACTTGGGGCCTAAAACACAATTGTTCTCTTAGTCTTGAGATCAAGGACAATGCAAGATGACTTCCCCACCTCGGTGGCCTCCATGCAACCTCGTCTTCAGGTGCCGGGTACGTTACCTCGTGAGGTGCCGAGTCCGCGGGTCCCGGAGTTGCGATGTGCACACCCTCAGGGTTGGCACTCTGCCCTGGCGGCCACAGCCATGGAGTTCCAACGCTTCTCTAGGCTCCACGACCCCGGAGGGCGGCCACCAGGAGGGCTCACCACGGCGTTGCGGTAGCAGAAGTCCAGCAAGTGCCCTAGGCACGGTCAGAACAGGTGGGATCCGAGTTACCTGGCCAAGGGGGCTGACGCAGACACGTCGCGGGACACGGTGAAGAGGGCGGTGTGGAGCGGAGAGGAGCGGAGGGCGGGAGTCTTTGGAGAACAGGTGGGGGCGTGGGGTACGCACCTCCCGCTCGCAGGAGCCGTCCGCAGTGGAAGGACACGGGTGGTCCTGCTGGCCTCCTCTCCGTTATCCGTCTCCATCGTCTGAGTCTTCGGTCTCAGGGTTGTGGATCGTCAGCAACTGAGACAAACCCACCGTCCTGGCCCCCAGCCCACACGTCCCCAGGCCTTGCCCCAGCTGGCTGCACCCCAGGCCAGGCATCCAGCCACCTTGAGCAGTGGGGTCTGGCTCCTCAGAGGGGCCAGGAACCCGCGTGGCTGCGGTGGAAGCCTGAGGTGCGACCGAGGGTGAGGTGGAGGTGCTGGGCCCTGGTGCTTTAACACTGGTGTTTCTGCTTTTATATTTCACGACCCGGTGTCACCGCCACCCTACCTCGCCAGCAGCCCTCCTGGGCTTAACCTCGGGAGAGCAGGCTTGCTAGTAGGTCCTGGGCGCCAGGCCCTGCAGGAGGCACAGGCCCCTGGAGACAGGACCGCGCTGTGCGGAGCCCAGCCAGCCTCCCAGCTTGGCCCTTTCCCGACACATGGGCGCAGAAGGAAAGCCACACGCCGGCTTCTCTTTGTAAGTAGTGTATTTTAAATAGCTTTCAAGATACACATATTTTTTCCTTTAAAAAAGTCTGTTGGAGCAATTTTGTTCTTGAATTTTGCTGGTCATCCTCATGGTCCCGAGCCCCCGAACTCCGGGTCGTGGAGGCGGCCGAGGGGAGGCCGGGGGCCCACGCGGCCTGTCCTGGCGGCACCTGCAGCACTGTGGGGCAGCTGCGCCCCGTCTTTTGCCACAAATCATGCATGGCCGCCGTGTGAGCTAAAACGTCCATTTATTTCAAAGCAGTAATAATTTAAAATTATAAAAATCTTTCCACCGCTGAACGTTTAGAGGGTGAGGTTAGACAGAGGATGGGGAGGCTGGGGACACCCCCGCGGGAACCATGTGGCCCACGCCTTCCCGAGCCAGGGGGGCCGTGGGCCGGGCCCGGATCCTGCCCTGGAACAGGCGGGACCTGCAGCGCTGACCAGCCGAGTGCGGCCCGCCGGGGCACCAGTCCGTGGGTGCCGCGTGGCGCCGGATGCGGACGGGTGGGAAAGGGCCCGTGCTTTCCCGGCGGCCGACGCGGGCTCACGAGTTGCCTGTGGCGTTCTCGTTGCTGGGCGAGCTGGAGGAGGAGGAGGACGACGAGGAGGAGAAGCTCACCCCAGTGAGGCCCGGGGGGTTCGTGGCCGTGTTCTGTCCCGTGAGGCTTTTTCGGCAGACGGGGCAGCTGTCGTGCTTTGTGGGGACAGAGGCGGGGACGGGAGAAGGGGCAGGTTAGAGGCAGGAGGGCCGCGGTCGGGGGGCGGGTGGGCAGGGCACTCACCTGCTCCAGCCAGGGCACGATGCAGCCGTCGTGGAACAGGTGGTTGCAGGGCAGCTGCCGCACACGCTCACCCAGCGCGTAGTCGTCCTTGCACACGGGGCACTCGAGCCCGGAGCCTGCGGGAGTGTGTGGCTGTGGTCACAGGGGGCACAGGGGGCCTGCCGAGCCTTCAAGGGCGGGCTTCTCCACTGCCTCAGTCAGAGGCCACCCCTGAGCCCAGTGAAGGGAGAAAAGCCATGTGTGTGCCCCCGCGGGCCGCCAGAGGGAACCTGGACAGAACCCTCTCCTCCCAGCCGACCTTCAGGAAAATGCCGGAGGCCGGGCGCAGTGGCTCAAGCCTGTCATCCTAGCACTTTGGGGAATCAAGGTAGGAGGATCACCTGAGGTCAGGAGTTCGAGACCTGCCTGGCCAATATGGTGAAACCCCGTCTCTACTGAAAATACAAGTATTAGCCGGGCGAGGTGGCGAGTGCCTGTAATCCTGGCTACTTGGGAGGCTGAGCTCTCATACCTACGTGCTCCTCGGTGACGGGGACGGTGGGGAGGGCCTGGATTTTTTCTTTATCTGCCGGTGGGGGGCCCGTGTTTTCAAACTGATTGAGGAGCTGAAAGACAAGAGGCGAGAGTGCCGGGAGCTCCTCGGGGGCCCGGCCCGGGGCTCTGAAACGCGAGGCTGCAGGACCTGCAAAAGCACCGAGGCCGCATTTGTCCTGGGCCCTGGCCCCTTGGAGCCCGCCCCGGGTCGGAGGTCACTGCGGAGCCCACGTGGCCCCCCGCTCCTGGGTCCCCTGACGGCAGAATGGGGTGGGCCGCGCTCCGGCTCGTGGGCTGCTGTGAGGGTCAGGTCCTGCCAGTGACAAAATACTCCAAGGGCTCCCAGCAAGGCTGAGATGGGCGGTGCCTGGAAGCAGGTCGGGGCGCGACCTCTCGGGAGAGGGACCGCGTGGCCTCCCGAGCACGGGACTGTGGCTGCGGGTGAACCCTCTGCGCGGTTCCGCTACAACGTTCCGCGTGAACACAGGAGAACCCCCAAGGGTGCCAAGACTCAGAAATGGCAGGAGGAAGGCCGGAGCTGCCCCGTGCCCGCCAGAGCGCGGAGGCTGCGCCCGCATCCCCCTTGACCTTTGTGGGCTTCCTGGGTCTGGGCAGTGGGGCAGCTCCCAGGGACGGGCAGCCCAGCCCACCCCCAGCAGGCACTTGGGGCCGTGGCCACGCTGTACCTGTGTGATGATGGCGTCCAGGCCGTTGGCCCCCCAGGCGTAGTCCATAGGGTTTGAGTGCAGGACTCCCCTGGAGGTGGAAGGTGGGGTTCGAGTGGCTGATGGGCAGCTGGGGCAGGTGCGTCTGCCCACCCCACTCACCAGGGACCCAGGCTGGGGATGGGGACAGACACCCCCACCTACTCACCAGGGACCCAGGCTGGGGATGGTGGCAGGCGTGATGATGCCATTGACAAGCTGCTGGATGATCCTGGAACAGAGGGGGCCAGTCATGGGGTGAGGCCGCCCCACGCACAGGGAGGCGCCAGGCCTGCCCAGGTCCGTGGTAAGCACCAAGGGCAGGACCAGCATTAACTTCTAAATTAGCTTCTATTTGTTTACTTTACTATGAACCAGGGTCTCATTCTGATGCTCAGGCAAGAGAGCAGAGGCTCGATCTTGGCTTACTGCAGCCCCGACCTGCTGGGCTTAGGTGATCCTCCCGCCTCAGCCTCCCAAGCAGCTGGGTCCACAGGAGAGCTCCACCACTCTCAGCTATTTTTTTTTTTTTTTTAAGATGGAGTTTTGCTCTTGTTGCCCAGGCTGGAGGGCAGTGGCGCAATTTTGGCTCATTACAACCTCTGCCTCCCGCGTTCAAGTGATTCTCCTGTCTCAGCCTCCTGAGTAGCTGAGATTACAGGCATGCGCCACTGCACCCGGCTAATTTTTGTATTCTTAGTAGAGATGGAGTTTCATCATATTGATCAGACTGGTCTCAAACTCCTGACCTCAGTGATCTGCCTGCTCAGCCTCCCAAAGTGCTGGGCTTACAGGTGTGAGACACCACGCCCGGCCTTGACTAGTTTTTTTTTTTTTCTTTTGAGACGGAGTCTCGCTCTGTCGCCCAGGCTGGAGTGCAGTGGCCGGATCTCAGCTCACTGCAAGCTCCGCCTCCCGGGTTCACGCCATTCCCCTGCCTCAGCCTCCCGAGTAGCTGGAACTACAGGCGCCGCCACCTCGCCCGGCTAGTTTTTTGTATTTTTAGTAGAGATGGGGTTTCACCATGTTACCCAGGATGGTCTCGATCTCCTGACCTTGTGATCCGCCCGTCTCGGCCTCCCAAAGTGCTGGGATTACAGGCTTGAGCCACCGCGCCCGGCCTAGTTTTTTAAAATTAGAGACGGGACCTCCCTATGTTGCTCAGGCTGATCTTAAACTCCTGTCCTCAAGGATCCTCCCTCCTCGGCCTCCCAGCGCACTGGGACTACAGCGCTGAGCCACCGTGCGGCGAAAATCAGCCACTTTTAACGATGATATTTCCAGCAGGTGAGACACACAACCATAGAAGGATCAATCGCCAGGAGAGGGGAGGCCCAGGCTCTGCTCCACCAGCAGTGGGGCCCAGTGAAGGCTCGCCCAGGCTCTGGTCCAGGCCCAAGGGCAGGACGGTGTTTGATGATACGCATGTGAACAGCAGTCCCCAAAGTACGTGGGCCTGGCAGGCGCGCTGCGCCCCACTCTGTGGTCAATGCATACGCCCTGGACCAGCACACTTCTGTCTCTGAAGGGCTGTGTGGGGCCCCCACTCCCAGTGGGTCACAGACCGAGGCTCTCAGAGAGTGTGGGGGTCACGGGGCTGGAGCACCTGGCCGGGCGGCCTCTCCAGAGAGCCTTCGGATGACGCCACACTTCCGTGGAACACGTGCTGCTGAATTCTAAGCACCAGAACTTCCGACCTCACGGCGTGGGGCCCTCGCGGCCACCCCCGGGGCCCCCTCACCCTTCCAGCGTGGGGACGCCTTCGTGCCGGCCGGTGGCCCGCCGCGTGGTGAGGCGGGCGCGGGGCTGCCGGGCGCCGTACCGGTGCCGGGACGGATGGTCTCTCTCCCGCCGGCTCTCAGGGTCCCTGCCTTCATCAGCCTGAGCCCCAGGAGGGAACGTAGGGATCTCGAAGCTGTCATCGAAGATGCCGAAAGCAAACTGTCCATAGCCCTGCGGCAGCGTGAACAGGTGCTGATCCACGTGCTGAGGAGAGGAGGGGGCGTGACCTCGGGGCTCAGGCCGGTGCAGGGGAGAGGAGGGGGCGTGACCTCGGGGCTCAGGCCGGTGCAGGGGAGAGGAGGGGGCGTGACCTCGGGGCTCAGGCCGTTGCAGGGGAGAGGAGGGGGCGTGACCTAGGGGCTCAGGCCGGTGCAGGGGAGAGGAGGGGGCGTGACCTCGGGGCTCAGGCCGGTGCAGTCTGCCGGGGGCACTAGGGCACAAAGACAAAAGAGAAAGCAAGACGGGCCCTGCTGGGTGCTGGGTGGGAGGGAGGCGGGAATTGGGCAGAGCCTGCCTGGCTGGTGTGAGCCGCCTTGACGAAGTCTCACTTTCGTCAGCCCCAACTGAGCAGCGTGGGCCACCCCAAACCCAGCCCGGGCCCCTGGAGGGATGGATGTCCTCTGCCGTGCGGGCAGGGAGAGCCCAGGGAGGCAAGGTGGGGACAGGCTGGTGCTCGGGGCCCCGAGCAAGGCCGACAGGATCAGGAAGCACGAGGGGTGGGCGACTCACCTCCAGTGGTGGCCGGCTCTGGTCCGTGGGGGCTGTGGAGGGGGCAGAACCATTTTCTGTGCTCCTGGGAAGACAGTGAGTGTCAGCAGCACTGGCTGCCCCGTGTCCCCATGCGCCAGGCGCTCCCTCCCCTCAAAAGCCTGTGTTGGGAGAGTGGCACTGTCCTCAGCACTGCTTCCCACCTGCCACCGCCCCCGCATTTGGCACCATAACCTGCCGCTTCTTCCCTCGCCAGTAAACCACAGGTTTCTCTGGAAACCAGTGCAGACACCAACAACCTCCTGAGCGTGAGGATGTGGGTGGGGCCCCCGTGGCCCCTTCCCCGGAGGGCCTGGGTCACCAGATCAGTCGCCAAGGCTGAGGGAGGTCAGCGGCTGCACAGGTCGCCAGCACTCCCCTCCGGCCCGGCCCTCACAGAAGGGAATGGCACGCTGCTGCCCGCACAGAGGAAAGGGCTCCCAGAGCCACGGACGCCAGGGCCTGCCAGCCACACACTCGGGGGGTTGGACGCCAGCACAGCCCCCACCCCTACGGCAGCTGAGGCCCGGAAGGCTCTCCCAGCCTCTTGAACGGGGGGCTGCATTACCTGGTCTCTTCCGGAAGCTCCTCGATGAAACCAGACTCGCATCTTGGACAGATATAATCCTGTAGGAGAAAACAGGAGGCCGGGTCACGGCGACGCCTGGCATGACCTGCAAAAACCCCTCAGGGGTGAGGACAGAGGGGCTCCGGACCCAGTGGTCTCTGGCTGGCCAGGGTGGCTCCCAACCTGTGGTCCTGGAGGGCAGCCGAGGGGACCTGGCCTCTGCCGGCCACCTGCTGACCCTTTGGTGGTTCCTGGCGATCTGATGCCCCACCATGACGGGCATCACCAGCGCCTGGGCACCTACTCACACAGGTGGCACCACTCGGAGGGGTGCCCCGATATCCCTTTTCCAGAATGCTCTGGCAGCCCTGCACACAGCTCGTTCTCCTGGCTGGGGGGAGGCCACGTCCACACTGGCCACACCCCTGCAAGACCTCATTCCCAGGTCCTCCTAGAGCCAAGGACAATGCGAGGCCAACATGGTGATGTCCCAGAGGAGAAATGAGGACCCTGCCAGGGGACAGCCGCGTGAGCCCCAAACCCACATTCACAGTTCCCCAGCACCAGCCTCAAGCCACAGCCATGCCGAGGGTGGATGCCATCCCCTGTGGACCTCACACTGCAAAGGAATCCCCAGGGCTGGAAGGGCCTGCTGGAGGCACTGGCTCATGGGGCAGACCCCTCATGGATGGCTGGGCCCCTGGTGATGGTGGAGCGGGCCGAGCATTCGTGGGGCCTGGGCTGAAAAGCGTGTGGTGCCTCCTGGCCTCACGAGGAGCTGGGCAGATGCCGATGCAAGCTTCTCGCACAGTCTGCAGAACTGGAAACCGGAAGCCAAATCAACCTCTCTCTAAACGATCCCGCGGGCTCAAGTACTCCGCCGCAGCGACGTGAAAACGGCCTCACACGGCACGTGTCATCACGGAAAGTACTCCGCCGCAGCGACGTGAAAACGGCCTCTCACACGGCACGTGTCATCACGGAAAGTACTCCACCGCAGCGACATGAAAACGGCCTCACACGGCACGTGTCATCACGGAAAGGGCTCACACGGGGGTCCCGAGATCACCGCCAGGTAACACCGACAAAAACAGGGAGACGAGGCTCCCACGGTCCATGGGGTACTGCTGTGAGGGGAGCCAACGCAGACCCCAGGCTCTGGGGACGCAGGTTCCACAGGGGCTGTTCAGTCCCAGCGGGGCGGGGGCTAGGACCTAGTCAGCTGTGGTCCCCTCTCCAGCAAGCAAGATCCCAGCCTCACCCGCTGACTCTGGGGAGAAACGGGGGTCTGGCGGGCAGTGCTCGAGGGGAGGGCCGACAGCTGGGTCCCTGCCCACACCACACGGTGCCCGCCTCAGCTGCTCCTGCCACTGAAGCACATGCTGGGTGGGGAGGGACTAAGGCCAGGGCGAGCGAAGGATGCCAGATGCACGCGAACCCACCGTGAGGGCAGAGTAAAGACGCACCATCTACAAATATAAAAAAAGTGCTGCCGGCTCCTGGTGAGGCCGGCAAGCAACACACGCTTTTCAGCCCAGGCCCCACGAATGCTCGGCACACTCCGCCATCACCAGGGCGCGGTGGCTCAGGCCTGTAATCCCGGCACTACGGGAGGCCGAGGCGGGTGGATCACCTGAAGTCAGGAGTTGGAGACCAGCCTGGCCAACATGGTAAAACCCTGTCTCTACTAAAAATACAAAAATAGGCCGGGCGTGGTGGCGGGTGCCTGTAGTCCCAGCTACTGGGGAGGCTGAGGCAGGAGAATGGCGTGAACCTGAGAGGCAGAGCTTGCAGTGAGCCGAGATCGCGGCCACTGCACACCAGCCTGGAGTGAGACAGAGCTGAGACTCTGTCTCAAAAAAAAAAAAAAAAAAATTGCTGGCCGGGATGGTGTCTCCCACCTGTAATCCTGGCACTTTGGGAGGCCGAGTGGATCACCTGGAGTGAGGGGGCCAGGTCGTAGGTTGAGGGGGAGCCCATCTGGGGGACTTCTGGGTGATTTGGGTGGATCACCTGAGGCCAGGAGTTCAAGACCAGCGTGGCCAACATGGAGAAACCCCGCCTCTACTAAAAATACAAAAATTAGCCAGGTGTGGTGGCGGGTACCTGTAATCCCAGCTACTCAGGAGGCTGAAACAGGAGAATTGCTTCAACCCGGGAGGCAGAGGCTGCAGTGAGCCAAGATTGCGCCATTGCACTCCAGCCTGGGCGACAGAGCGAGACTTCATCTCAGAAAAAAAAAAAAAAAGAAAGAAAAAAAAAAAGAAAAAGAAAAGACAGCCCAGGCCAGGTGCAGTTCATGCCTGTGATTCCAGCACTTTGGGAGGCCAAGGTGGGCGGATCACTTGAGGCCAGGAGCTTGAGACCAGCCTGGCCAATGTGGCCAAACCCCATCTCTACAAAACCAAATTAGCTGGGTGTGCTGGGGCAGGTCTGTAGCTGCAGCTACTAGGGAGGGGGAGGCAGGCAGGAGGGGGAGGCAGGAGGCAGGATGGCTTGAGTCCAGGAGGTCGAGACTGCAGTGAGCTGTGGTCCCACCACGGCACTAGCCTGAGTGACAGAGCCAGACCCCGCCTCTAAAAAAAAAGGGAAAGAGAAACAGATAACCCAGCCGAAAACGGGCAAAGGATCGGCACAGGACACGCCTCCAAACCGCGCACCGGGAAACGCAGCCGGCCAGCCCCGGCGAGACGCCACTTCCCAGGGCCGGCGAGGACGAGATGCGAGACCCCATCCAGGCCTGCTGGGAGCCCAGAAGCCCCCCAGATGGAACAACCCCACGACCTGCGAACGGTCCCCTCACTCCAGGCACACCCGGGAGAAACGAAGACACCTGCCCACACTCGTTCACGGGGCCAGAACCAGCAGGTGAGTGTCCGTCGTCGTCGCCGGCAGGTGGGAGCAGCTCCAGTGCCCGCCGGAACCTCAGAGCACGACTCAACCACGGAAAGGAGTGAGGCCCCGACCAGGCCACGGGGGTGGGGATGCATCTTGAGGACATGATGTCCAATGAGAGACGCCAGACACAGAAGGCCACACAGCGTGTGATCCCATGTCTGTGAAATGTCCAGGACAGGCCGAGCCGCAGAGACAGTACCGGCGCCTGGCGGAGGGACGGGCAGTGACGGCTGATGGGGACGAGGTGGGTTTCTTTTTGAGGCCGTGAGAACGCTCTGGAATTAGACTGTGGTGGTGGTTGCACAACTTTATGAACATACCACAAACGCTTCACCGGGTGGGTTGTGTGGTGTGTGAAAACACTGAGATAAAGCTATTAAAATACATGGGCCAGGCGACTGTGGTCCCAGCTGCTCGGGAGGCTGAGGTGGCAGGATCTCTTGAACCCAGGAGGTGGAGGCTGCAGTCAGCCAAGATTGTAGCAACAAAGTGAGGCAGCATCTCAAAAAAAAGGGGGGGGGCGGGGTGTGGTGGCTCACACCTGTAATCCTAGCACTTTGGGAGGCCAAAGTGGGCAGATCACTTGAGGTTAGGAGTTTGAGACCAGCCGGGCCAACATGGTGAAACCCCGTCTCTACTGAAAATACAGAAATTAGCCAGGCACGGTGGTGGCGCCGGTAATCCCAGCTGCTCGGGGGCTGGCACAGCGCTCAGCCACTCCGGTCCCAATGTGCCGAGCTCAGCCCCTCTGCATCACCTGGCTCTCTATCGGGTTCCTGGGTTCCCATCTCAGTCCAGGGCACAACGCACGGAAAGTTCCCGCCACCCACACTGCGGGCTCACGACAGCCCAACCCGGCCACACACACACTCGTCTGCCCCAGCCCTGGCCTCCTCCTGGCCCCCGTTGTCCTGCCCGTAGCGGCTGTGGGACCTGGTGCCACAGCACCGCCCAGAACCCTCTCCCTGCAGCACCCACTCGGGAGTCGGGGCCTGTGCGTGTCGGCCCTGCTGCCGGCATGCCCACCCCAGGTGGTTCAAAGGTCACCTCTCTGCTCCAAGCCTCCGCCCTGTCATGGAGGACTCACTCGTATCTGAAATCCGGCCGCCAAGGGCTGTGACCCAGCTCCTGGTGTTGTCAGGGCTCTGGGCTGTCCCTCAGGCCCCTGGCCAGCCCCTCCAGGGCCACCAAAGGCCGCAACCGAGGCTCTGGTCACGAAGGCAAGTCACAGGTGGATCCCAGATATCCAGGGTAGAGGCCGAGCCTCTACTCTCAGGTGGTGGGAGGGGCTGGACCTGGGGGTCTCCAGCCACCCTCCTCCTCCAAGGGCACAGCCGAGAGGTCGCTTGATCTCATATTAAATCGGAGCAGCCACAGGTAGAAACGCCTGGGCAAGGGGGCCTGGTGGAGGAGCTGCCCCACCTTCTCCGGGGGCAGCACGCACTGGGGGCCCCCACAGAGGCCCCACTGGAGCCTCCGGTCCTAGCAGAGGATGGTGAATCTGCTCGCCTCTCCCTCGGAGGACAGGTGCAGGAGGTAAGATCACTCCCCCCCACCCCCGTCATCACCATAGCAACAGCTGGCCAGGCAGCAAGGGCGGCGGGAGCCTGCCGGTGCCGGGCCCCACCTGTGCACCCCGAGGGGTGCGATGGCCTCATCCCTGGGTGGGACCTGGCAGGGCAGCCGGGGCCCTTCATCCACAGGGCCTGCATAGGGCCCATGTCCTGAGGGCCCAGGGCCAGGCGTGTGGAGGGGAGTGGGCTGGGGACCTGCAGGCCCCAGAGGACTGACTGCCTGGAGACAGTGACTCGGCCCCCATGGGCGGCAGGGCCCTCAAGGAGCTGTGCGCATCAAGAGACCCAGGGAGGAAGACGGCGCGGCCCTCGGCCTCAGTGGGAGCCCCGTGCGGGCTACTGTTTTCCTAAAGGATGCCCAAACCTTCCCGGCTCACCCACAGTGTGTGGGCCCCACAGCCCCAGAGGCACAGACACGTGTGGCGCCTGCACCCCTTTCTTCCCGCCCTCAGCAGCTGCCACCACATCCCACATTCACACTGTCTGTCCCTGGGCCCCATGCACCACGCACTCCCGGGACAAGCTGGGCGGACGAGGCGTGAGCGAAGCCGCTGCCTAGACCTGCTGGGGCCCCACCTCACACCCCAGCGGGTGCCTCGGCCCAGACCCCGAACTCTGCCTTCTCCTTCCCAGGTGGCTTCAGGCACCGCCACTGGGGACCGGAACCCCACACGTGCCCGTCCGTGCCGGTGCCAGGGGTGCCGCAGCTCTCCTGAGGCTCGGGAAGGTCCTCGTGGTGGCAGAGTTCTGAGTGGGAGGAAATTCAGCACCAGCAGCTGCCTGAGGCAGACCCCTGCACCAGCCGGCCGGACAGAGAGGTCAGCCGACACCCACAGGTTCCCTGGGTATTGCTGGTGCCCGATCACAACGCCAGGCTCCATGCTCACAGGGTGCTGCAGGGAGCCAGTTCCAGAGAACCCAGCTGTGCGGAGTCGTTTCAGGGTGCCGGCCGGACGCTCGCGAGGCAGGGCTGTTACTGTCACAGCATCTGGCACAACCGCAGACACAGAGCAAGCAGCGGCCAGAGACAAACGCCACACAGCCCCGGAAGACTCAGGTCCCGGCTGCTCGGGAGGCCAGAGACAGACGCCGCACAGCCCGGGAAGACTCGCGTCCAGGCTGCTCAGGAGGCCTGGGAGGGCCAGGCCGCTGCAGGGACGAGGAAGACAGGGTGGGCTGGGGGGCAGCTGGGGAGACTTCCTGACCGGCACCATTGGTGACACTGGCCACAGCAGCCCTCACTTTCCCAGTGGCTCCCAGCCCACGCCGCCTCTTCCCCACCCTGGGCAGCAGGGTCCAGCACCCCCACTGTCTTCTCACCACTCGGGGACACTGCAGAGGCCCTCAGGGGTGGGGGGCTCAGCAGGCAGAGCTGAGACCACCCTAGGAACCACCCAGAGACAGGGAGCTCAGGGACAGGGACGGCACCCAGGGCCACCTCCCTGCGCCCGCCCGGCTCCCGGGGGCTCAGTGCCCTCAGCAGGTCCCTGCCCACCGGATGTTCTCGCCCACACCCTACTGTCACAGCACCACACTCAGCACCTCCTCGGCAGGGTCGAGTCTGGGTCTGAGCAGCCGCCTGCGGCCTGAGCTCCAGCTGGCCTGTCTGGTTCCTGCCACCACACGCCCCACTCCGGCTGACGCTTCCTTTCCTTAGACACCCAGACGCTCTCGTCACTGCCTCTTTTTTTCTTTTTTTTTTCTCCCCGAAGGAGTCTTGCTCTGTCGCCCAAGCTGGAGAGCAGTGGCACGATCTCAGCTCACTACATTCTCCGCCTTCCAGGTTCAAGCAATTCTCCTGTCTCAGCCTCCTGAGTAGCTAGGATTACAGGTGCCCGCCACCACACCCAGCCAATTTTTTGTATTTGTATTTTTATTTTTTTGAGACGCAGTCTCGCTCTGTCGCCCAGGCTGGAGTGCAGTGGTGCAATCTCGGCTCACTGCAAGCTCCACCTCCAGGGTTCACACCATTCTCCCGCCTCAGCCTCCCGAGTAGCTGGGACTACAGGTGCCCGCCACCATGCCTGGCCAATTTTTTGTATTTTTAGTAGAGACGGGGTTTCACCGTGTTAGACAGGATGGTCTCGATCTCCTGACCTTGTGATCCACCCGTCTCGGCCTCCCAAAGTGCTGGGAATACAGGCGTGAGCCAACGCGCCCGGCCAGTTTTTTGTATTTTTAGTAGGGACGGGGTTTCACCATATTGGCCAAGGCTGATCTCAACTCCTGACCTCAGGTGATCCGTCTACCTCAGCCTCCCGAAGCACCAGGACCACAGGCGTGAGCCACTGTGCCCGGCCTCGTCACCGCCTTTCGTGGGGGCAACTGTCGCCCCTGTGCCGTCGCCTGAGCCTCCGACTGCGAGTGTGGCTCCCCGCTCAGGGCACCCTCACAAGTCACCAGGAGAGCAGCCAGGTGCCGGCCACTCTGCACACACGTGCCCACCGGATGCCATGGGGAGCGAGTCGTACCACCAAACCCACGTCGCAGGTGAGGAGACTGAGGCCCAGGCTGCCCAGCGGAGAGCGGCCCAGCCGCGTGGGGCCTCAGCCTGATCCCAGAGCCCAGGAAGGCAACGGAGGCCTGGAACAGCCCAGCTGCCTGGGGGAAGCCCTTGTGGGCAGGCACACAGCCCACGGCAGCCGGGCAGCCAGTCTCCTCTGCGTCAGAGGCAGGCAGGAGTGTCCTGCCAGCCAGCCCAGGTGTCTCAGCAGCAGCACCGCCGCCTCAGACTCAGCTGCCGCGCAAGCTCCCCATCGGCAGAGACGCTGTTTCGAGGGCGCTGGCTGTGGCTGGGGACTTTCCCCATTACCAGATTCGGAGCAGCCTTCCCTCCTTCCCGCCCCAGAACCAGGTGTGCCCATTTCCCAGCACAGAAAACTCGTTTTTGAGACAGCGTCTTGCTCGTCACCCAGGCTGGAGTGCAGTGGCACCATCACGGCTCACCGCAGCCTCCACCTGCCAGGCTCAAGCGCTCCTCCCACCGCAGCCCCCGCCCGGAGCTGGGACTCCAGGTGCGCAGCAACACACCCCACTAATTGTTTCAGTAGAGACAGGGTCTCGCCACGCACAAAGAAGTTCTGACACTACAACGCTGTCTACGGGCGCCTTGTTGCGTCCTGCTCCAAAGGCACAAGCAGGTGCCCTCTGGATCACCTGTGGGGTGGAGACAGGCAGTCCTGCGGCAGCCCTCCCTGTAGTTATTTGCTCTTAAGGAATTTACCAACGTCCATGATTAAATATTTGTCAATCACTGTTCCATGCTGGCTCCCTGGCCAGCCTGTAAAGTCTGTGAGGGCAAAGACCACAACTACCTGTCACCACTGAGATCCTGTGACCACAGGAAAGCCTCGCCAGGCCCAGTGACAGTCAGAGGAGGTCAGGGTCCTCCCTGTCCAAGGCCACCAGTCCTGTGCAGGCTCCAGGAGCAGCTAAGTGTGCAGCCAGGTCAGGGCAGCGTCGGCCCCCCCGCCACAGCCACCACTTCGGCCTTCCCGGGGGCCTCCCAGGGCCTGTCCCACGGCTCACAGCGGCTGCGAGGGGCTGCCCTGCAACTCACCCAGGCAGGCAGGCTGTCAGGCAACCAGCCCCTCCTGTCACGGCCAGTGGGGACAGGAAGCGGGAAGCAGCAGGAGCGAGACCCCTGGGAGACAGAGGAGCAAGGCAAGGCTCAGTCTCAGCCCCAGAGCCTTCACCCCACATCCGAGATTTCACTTTATTTGTTCCTCCTGCGGGGGAGGGGAAACCCGGTGGCTTCAGTAGAGAGGAAACCACACCTCTCTCTCCACTTCTGGGCCTGGCACCGCTGTCCTGCCATGCCCCACTCTAGCACTCGTTCCTCCTCTGTGACCCCAGCCAGGCGGCTTCTCCCGACTCCCTCCAGCCCCTTCCTGGGTCTCTGCACTGCTTGTTGGGGGCTTGGGCTCCCCTTAGGGGTCAAAGCGTAGCAACAGCCAGGCGGCAACGCACACAGCACAGTAAATCCTCAATGCCTGCAGTCTCTTCCCCTGGGCACGGGGTGGGGAGTCCAGACCCCTCCACCTCCTGCAGCTGCTCCCCTCAAGCTCGTCAAGCGGCTCCGGACTGAGCCGGCTCTGCCCCTTTCCTGCTGAGCCACCACAGGCCTCAGTTTCCCCATCTATCAAGCAGGCGTGGCTCGACTAAATCACCACTTCCCACGTCAGCCTGGGGAAGGGGAACACGGGTTAAAAATGCAGACCACCGCCGGCCACGGTGGCTCACACCTGTAATCCCAGCGCTTTGGGAAGCTGAGGCAGGAGGATCGCTTGAGCCCAGGGGTTCAAGACCAGCCTGGGCAACACAGGGAGACCATGTTCCTAAAAATAATATTAAAAATACAGACTGCTACGCCCATTCCACACCGACTGACTCCGAAACCCTGGAAAAGGGGCCTGGAAATAGCACGTCCGACCAGCACAGCTCCCACCTCCCCCAAGGTGACATCAGGGCCGCGTGGGGAACCTTGCCCTGAACGAGCAGGAAGTAGCACTCGGAACGCCCAGGCCCAGGGTCCTCCCGGGCGAGGGGTGGCTGTAAACACCTCGAGGAGGAGTGGGCTGCCCGGCCAAGCCCCGGGAGGGGAAGAACGCAGGCTCCGGTCACAAAGCCCCGCCGGCGGGCCGCGCCCGGACCCCGGGACGGTGCCTGGAGCCTCCCGGGCCTGGGCCTGCCTCCAAGGCGGCGGCCAGGGCTCCACAAGGCGAACCTGCAGCGAGGCGCCGGCGCCCCAGACCACGCGCTCGGCGGGGGTCCCCTGGCGTTATTCTCGGGGTCCGAGCCCCGCCATCCCCTCCTCCAGGCCCCGCCAGGCCTGGCCCCTGCCCTGCGCCGCGCCACCGAGCAATACCCTCTCTCTGCTCGCCAGGCCTCAGTTTCTCCGTTTGCAAAACCAGGCTCACCGGACTCGGAGGTCCCACCTGGGATCCTCGCGGCCTCTCGGGTCGGGAACGCCGCGGATGTGGGGTCACCCAGCCGCGATCCCGCTGCGCCGCTCCGGCCAGGCCCCGCCTCCCGCCCAGGCCTCAGTTTCCCGCATGTGCAGGACGGGGTTCGCGCCCGCACCGCCCGGGTTCCCCGCGGATCCAGCCTGGGCCGGCGCTGCCCCGAGCCTCAGTTTCCCTATCTTGGCCAGCTCGCGCAAGCGACCCCCACCCCGGCCCCGGCCTCGGCCTTGCCTCAGGCCTGTGGCACAGACCCTGTCGCCCGTCGCCCTGGCCCGGGCCTCACCGGCAGGCGCGGGACGATCTCCACGGAGCAGCAGTGGCAGAAGTACCGTCCGGGCTGCGGCGACGCCTCGGCCATGGCCGCCGCCGCCTACTCCGCGCCGCCCGCCCCCCGCGCGGCGCCCGCCGCCGGCCGTTTGCTGCTCCCTCGCCGGCCGACGCGCCCGCGCACGCTCACGCACGGCACGCACGGCACGCGGGGCGGAGAGCGGACGCGGGAGCGGCGTAGGCCGCGCACTCGGCGGGCCGCGGCGGGGCGACGGTGGCCGCTGAGAGACAAAATAGGCCCGGCCGTTGGGCGGGGCTCCGGGCGGGGGCGGGGTTCCAGCGGGGGTGGGGCTTCCGACGGGGGCGGGGCCAAGTCCAGGCGGCGGAAGAGACGAGGAGCGGGGCCTGCGCGAGATGGAGCCGAGGCCCTCCTAGTCTCCCGAAGCTGCCAGGGTCCTCGTGTCCCTCAGTGCTTCCCTACCTCATCGCCTTCTCCCTTCATGGTGCTTCAGCCCACTGTCCCCACTGTTCCTGGGGCTCGCCAGGCGCCCTCTCCCCGCCCCCTCCCGGTGCAGCGCTCCCCCAACCCCCACGTGGCTTTCTTCCAGGTCTTTGCTCAAATGTCAGCTTACAAGGGCTCCTCTGCTGCCCTCCTGCCCCGTGGCACCGTCAGGTCAGCTGCGCAGCGAAGGGATTGTTGGACCCACAGCAGCGCCTGACACACAGCAGGCATTCCCTCAGCGCTGCGGAATACAGGCAGACGGGGGCTCAGGGCGCTGCCTGGGCCTGGCTGGGACCCGTGGGGTCAGATAGAGGCTGAGGTCCGTGGCTTGTGGCCCTGTTTCCAAGATGCTCCGGAGGCTGACGGCCCAGGAGCCTCCCGGGTGCGGAGAGGGCAGGAAACCTAACCCCCACTTCCAAATTTAATCAGTAGACACGGTATCAACACCCAGCGCAGGCCAGGATCATGTCTGAGGTTCGTTCTGGCCCAATCATGCATGTATTTTTTTTTTTTTTTTTTAGACAGAGTCTGACTCTGTCACCCAGGCTGCAGTGCAATGGCACAGCCTCGGCTCACTGCAACCTCCACCTCCTGGGTTCAAGCGATTCTCCCGCCTCAGCCTCCCGAGTAGCTGGGACTAAAGGTGTGTGCCATCACACTGGCTAATTTTTGTATTTTTAGTAGAAACGGGGTTTCACTATATTTAGCCAGGCTGGTCTCGAACTCCTGAATCATGATCCGCCCACCTCGGCCTCCCAAAGTGCTGGGATTACAGGCGTGAGCCACCGCACCCGGCCTCATGCATGTATTTCTTTATTCACTCAACGCTCATTGAGCACCTACTGCATACCAGACCCTATGCTGAAGGCACACAGAGACCCCCGGCCCCATGAGATTGGACCGGAGTATGGGACTCAGGGGTGACCCCAGCTCTGCCTCGGGAGAGAGAAAGGGCTTCCGAGGGGAAAGGACATTGGAACCAGGGTTTTGAGGGATGAACAGGATTTGATTGGAGTTGGACTTCCTGCAAAATGAGGCATTGGAGCCAGACTGTTGAGGAATTAAAAGTTGGAGCCTGTGCATTGAAGGGTTTTTTGTTTGTTTGTTTGTTTTGTTGTTGTTTGGTTTTTAGAGATGGAGTCTGGCTCTGTCGCCCAGGCTGGAGTGCAATGGCACGATCTCGGCTCACTGCAACCTCCGCCTCCCGGGTTCAAGTGATTCTCCTGCCTAAGCTTCCCCAGTAGCTGGGATTACAGGCCGGGCACCACCACGCCTGGCTAATTTTTGTATTTTTAGTAAAGAAGGGATTTCGCCATGTTGGCCAGGCTGACCTCAAACTCCTGACCTCAGGTGATCTGCCCGCCTCGGCCTCCCAAAGTGCTGGCATTACAGGCGTGAATCACCAAGCCCGTCCTGCATTTAGGGTTGTTTTTTTTTTGTTTTGTTTTGTTTTTTTTGAGACGGAGTCTCGCTCTGTCGCCCAGGCTGGAGTGCAGTGGCGCGATCTCGGCTCACTGCAAGCTCCGCCTCCCGGGTTCCCGCCATTCTCCTGCCTCAGCCTCCCCCGTAGCTGGGACTACAGGCGCCCACAACCGCGCCCGGCTAATTTTTTGTATTTTTAGTAGAGACGGGGTTTCACCGTGGTCTCGATCTCCTGACCTTGTGATCCGCCCGCCTCGGCCTCCCAAAGTGCTGGGATTACAGGCGTGAGCCACCGCGCCCGGCCCTGCATTTAGGGTTTTGAATGTCGGAGGTTGGGGACGGGCTTGAGCCTCCTTCCTGTCCGTCTTTTCAGCAGCGAGAATCCAATCATTCCTGCTCTGACCACCAGAGAGCGCACGGGCCCCGTCCCTGGGAATCCAGGAAAACCCCAGGCCGGGGAGGAGCAAGGCTTGCAGATTCAACACCAGGCCTCCTAGACCCAGCCCCTGCACCAGCCTTCGCGCTGCAGAAGTGTAGAAGGAGCAGCAGGCCTGGTTCAAAACGACACCAAACCACGAACTGGCTGTGTGTCCCTGGGCAAGTGGCTTAACCTCTCTGAGCAGGTGGCAGAACCTGAGGGTTTTCCATTGGCTCGGGGCAGACGTGAGGACCCCTTGCACCTCCTCAGCCCTCCCTGTGCTCTGCTGCCTGCCCTGAGTCACCTGCCCCTCGCTGACCCCTCCCCAGCCTCACTGGCCGCCTTGGGTGGGTTGAGCAGTTTCCCACCTTGGGACCTTGCAAGGCCATTCCCTCTGCGGGTAGTCCTTCCCCAAGTCCCCTCTCCTGCCCCTGCTTTTCTTTTCTTTTTTCTTTTTTTTTTTTTTTTTTTGAGATGGAGCCCAGGCTGGAGTGCCATGGTGCGATCTCAGCTCACTGCAACCTCCGCCTCCCGGGTTCAAGCGATTCTCCTGCCTCAGCCTCCCGAGTAGCTGGGATTACAGGCATGTGCCACCACGCCCGGCTAATGTTGTATTTTTAGTAGAGACAGGGTTTCACCATGTTGGCCAGGCTGATCTCGAACTCCGAACCTCAGGTGATCCGCCCACCTTGGCCTCCCAAAGTGCTGGGATTACAGGCATGAGCCACCGCACCCGGCCCATCTGTGGGTTATTAATGGCGTCTCCCCGTATGTGAGGCCAATGCCCAGCGCACAGTAGGTGTTCAGTAGATTCCCAAATGCATGAACAGTTGGTGAGTGTCTACTGTGTGCTGGGCCCAGGCAGGTGCTGGAAACACAGTGGGATGAGAAGGAACGTAGGGATTTTGTATCAAACTAAGCAGGGCGAAGTGGCTCACGCCTGAGACCAGGAGTTCAAGACCAACCTAAGCAACATAGTGAGACCCTGTCTCTACACAAATAGAATTAGGCTGGGCACAGTGGCCCATGCCTGTAATCCCAGCACCTTGGGAGGCTGAGGTGGGAGGATTGCTTGAGCTCAGGAGTTGAAGACCAGCCTGGGCAACACGGTGAAACTGTCTCTACTAAAAATAAAAAAATGAGCTGGGTGTGGTGACAGGCGCCTGTAATCCCAGTAACTCAGGAGGCTGAGGCAGGAGGATCACTTGACTGGGAGGCAGAGGTTGCAGTGAGCCGAGGTCGCACCACTGCACTCCACCCTGGGCCACAGATGGAGACCCCCATCTTTTTTGTTTTGTTTTGTTTGAGATGGAGTCTCGCTCTGCCGCCCAGGCTGGAGCGCAGTGGTGTGATCTCAGTTCACTGCAACCTCCGCCTCCCGGGATCAAGCGATTCTCCTGCCTCAGCCTCCTGAGTAGCTGGGATTACAGGCACCCGCCACCACGCCCAGCAAATTTTTCTATTTTTAGTAGAGACAGGGTTTCTCCATGTTGGTCAGGCTGGTCTTGAACTCCCGACCTCAGGTGATCTGCCCGCCTCAGCTTCCAAAAGTGCTGGGATTACAGGTGTGAGCCACCACGCCCAGCGGAGACCCCATCTTTAAAAACAAAACAGAACAGAACAGAGGGCTCAGCACGTGCCAGGCCTGAAGTTTAATTCTCACAAAAGCTCCACGTCGTGGACACAATTTAACGGACAACACAACAACACATAGCACACCCAGGCCCCTCGGCCCCTCCTGCTGGCCACCCGGCCCCCGATCAGACCCAGGCCCCTCGGCCCCCTCCTGCTGGCCACCCGGCCCCCGATCAGACCCAGGACCCTGGGCCCTCCACCTGCTGGCCACCCGGCCCCCGATCAGACCCAGGACCCTGGGCCCCCTCCTGCTGGCCACCCGGCCCCCGATCAGACCCAGGACCCTCGGCCCCCTCCTGCTGGCCACCCGGCCCCCGATCAGACCCAGGACCCTCGGCCCCCTCCTGCTGGCCACCCGGCCCCCGATCAGACCCAGGACCCTCGGCCCCCTCCTGCTGGCCACCCGGCCCCCGATCAGACCCAGGCCCCTCGGCCCCTCCTGCTGGCCACCCGGCCCCCGATCAGACCCAGGCCCCTCGGCCCCTCCTGCTGGCCACCCGGCCCCCGATCAGACCCAGGCCCCTCGGCCCCTCCTGCTGGCCACCCGGCCCCTGATCAGACCCAGGCCCCTCGGCCCTCCACCTGCTGGCCATCCGGCCCCAGTCTAACCGTGGAGTGCGGGCCGGAGCAACCCAAGTGCCAGGCCAGTGTCTGTGTGCAACCCAGTGGCCCTGGGCTTCCAGGGCACTCCAGTGTCCATTTGCGACCAAGTGGTCACCTTGCTGCTGCCGGCGATGGGACAGACCTGGGAGCGGGACGCTGGGCACCCCCAGGCCCCTCTGAGGCTCTGAGAGACCCCCGAAGTCTCACCGGGTGCTGTGAGATGGGGGTGCTGTTTCCCAGTTTCTCAGCACTTCCTTGGAACAGCTACGAAAGCAGATGCTTGGCTGGGCGCGGTGGCTCACATCTGTAAGCAGAGATCTCTCGACTCTCCTCTCTCCTGATCAGTTGTTTGGGTGTTGCTAACTTTGTTTTATTTTATTATTATATTTTTTTGAGACAGTGTCTAGCTCTGTCACCCAGGCCGGAGTGCAGTGGCACGATCTTGACTCACTGCAGCCTCCGCCTCCCGGGTTCAAGTGATTCTCCTGCCCCAGCCTCCTGAGTAGCTGGGATTACAGGCACCTGTCACCACGCCCAGCTAACTTTTTTTATTTATGTATTTTTTGTAGAGACGGGGTCTCACCGTGTTGGCCAGGCTGGTCTTGAACTCCTGACCTCAAATGATCTGCCCGCCTCAGCCTCCCACAGTGCTGGGATTACAGGCGTGAGCACTGTGCCCGGCCACTAACTTTATTTATTTATTTATTTATTTTTTTTTTTTTTTTTTTTTTTTTGAGACGGAGTCTCACGCTGTTGCCCAGGCTGGAGTGCAGTGGCGCGATCTCGGCTCACTGCAAGCTCCGCCTCCTGGGTTCACGCCATTCTCCTGCCTCAGCCTCCTGAGTAGCTGGGACTACAGGCGCCCACCACCGCGCCCGGCTAATTTTTTGTATTTTTAGTAGAGACGGGGTTTCACTGTGGTCTCGATCTCCTGACCTTGTGATCCGCCCACCTCGGCCTCCCAAAGTGCTGGAATTACAGGCTTGAGCCACCGCGCCCGGCCATAACTTTATTTTTAATAATTTCCAAGATGCAGAAAAGCTACAGGCGTACCACAAAGGGACCTGTGTGCCCTGAACCCTGACCCCATTATTCACAATTTGCCTCATTTATTTATTTTTGAGATGGAGTCTCGCTTTTTTGCCCAGGCTGGAGTGCAGTGGTACAATCTTGGCTCACTGCAGCCTCTGCCTCCTGGGTTCAAGGGATTAACCTGGCTCAGCCTCCCGAGTAGCTGGGATTACAGGCGTGCACCACCACACCCGGCTAATTTTTGTCTTTCTAGTTGAGACGGGGTTTCTCCATGTTGGTTAGGCTGGTCTCGAACTCCTGACCTCAGGTGATCCGCCCACCTCAGCCTCCCAAAGTGCTGGGATCACAGGCGTGAGGCTAATTTGTTTTTAAATTTTTATTTTGTAGAGATAAAAACTTGCTATGTTGCCGAGAGTGATCTCCAACTCCTGGGCTCATGGGATCCTCCCACCTTGGCCTCCCAAAGTGCGGGGAGTACAGGTGTGAGCCACAGTACTTGGCCCCACCTTTATCCCAAACACACCAAAAAGCAGCCTGCTGTTCCCTGAAGGCAGTAACACGTTGATCAGATTGACCAGCGGGCACCAACACCACCGCACACAAACGCACAGACTCACACCCTGCCCCGGGCCCCGCTGGCCACCCCTGGTTCCACACACATGGCACCCTGTTTCTCCCATTTCCTCTCACCAGGGACCTCAACAGATGTGGGCTTGGTTCCATGAGCTCTCCTGGCCCCTTTTTCAATTCAGGATCCCGTCCCCATGAACCCTGGGGGCCTTGGCCAACATGAACTGAGAGGACTCAAAGGAATGACATGGGCCACGCCTGACATTTTCAAAGGAATGTCAACACGGCTCATTCTCACGTCCCAGGCAGACCAAGCCCAGGTAGACCATGTCCCAGGCAGACCAAGCCCAGGTAGACCACGTCCCAGGCAGACCAAGCCCAGGTAGACCACGTCCCAGGTAGACCACGTCCCAGGCAGACCAAGCCCAGATAGACCAAGCCCAGGTAGACCACGTCCCAGGCAGACCAAGCCCAGGTAGACCACGTCCCAGGCCGACCAAGCCCAGGTAGACCACGTCCCAGGCCGACCAAGCCCAGGTAGACCACGTCCCAGGCCGACCAAGCCCAGATAGACCAAGCCCAGGTAGACCAAGCCCAGGCAGACCAAGCCCAGGTAGACCACGTCCCAGGCAGACCAAGCCCAGATAGACCAAGCCCAGGTAGACCACGTCCCAGGCAGACCAAGCCCAGGTAGAACACGTCCCAGGCAGACCAAGCCCAGGTAGAACACGTCCCAGGCAGACCAAGCCCAGGTAGAACACGTCCCAGGCAGACCAAGCCCAGGTAGAACACGTCCCAGGCAGACCAAGCCCAGGTAGAACACGTCCCAGGTAGACCAAGCCCAGGTAGACCATGTCCCAGGCAGACCAAGCCCAGGCAGACAACGTCCCAGGCAGACCAAGCCCAGGTAGACCACGTCCCAGGCCGACCAAGCCCAGATAGACCAAGCCCAGGTAGACCACGTCCCAGGCAGACCAAGCCCAGGCAGACCAAGCCCAGGTAGACCACGTCCCAGGTAGACCAAGCCCAGGTAGACGATGTCCCAGGCAGACCAAGCCCAGGTAGACCAAGCCCAGTTAGACCAAGCCCAGGTAGACCATGTCCCAGGTAGACCAAGCCCAGGTAGACCATGTCCCAGGCAGACCAAGCCCAGGTAGACCAAGCCCAGTTAGACCAAGCCCAGGTAGACCATGTCCCAGGTAGACCAAGCCCAGGTAGACCACGTCCCAGGCAGACCAAGCACAGGTAGACCACGTCCCAGGCAGACCAAGCACAGGTAGACCACGTCCCAGGCAGACCAAGCCCAGGTAGACCAAGCCCAGGTAGACTACGTCCCAGGCAGACCAAGCCCAGGTAGACCACGTCCCAGGCAGACCACGTCCCAGGCAGACCAAGCCCAGGCAGACCAAGCCCAGGCAGACCAAGCACAGGTAGACCACGTCCCAGGCAGACCAAGCCCAGGCAGACCAAGCCCAGGTAGACCACGTCCCAGGTAGACCAAGCCCAGGTAGACCAAGCCCAGGTAGACCACGTCCCAGGCAGACCAAGCCCAGGTAGACCACGTCCCAGGCAGACCACGTCCCAGGCAGACCAAGCCCAGGTAGACCACGTCCCAGGTAGACCACGTCCCAGGCAGACCAAGCCCAGGCAGACCAAGCCCAGGTAGACCACGTCCCAGGTAGACCAAGCCCAGGTAGACCAAGCCCAGGTAGACCACGTCCCAGGCAGACCAAGCCCAGGTAGACCACGTCCCAGGCAGACCACGTCCCAGGCAGACCAAGCCCAGGTAGACCACGTCCCAGGTAGACCATATCCCAGGCAGACCAAGTGGCTGTGCATTCCCTCCTCCCAACCCCCTGGGCAGAAAGAACCGCAACTGTCCCCATTGCACCGATGAGGAAACTGAGGCCTGGGGACGAGGCCGACTGCCCGAGGTGGCAGCTTTGGGGCTGGACTGTGGCTGCCTCCTGGGGAAGGAAACAGTCCCTCCCTCCACTCCTCATCCTGGCAGGGGTGGTTGGGCCACTGTTCCTTCATCAAACGTCGTGGAGCCTCCGCCGCGTGCCAGGAGCGGGGGGCCCGTGCCACAAACGTCTGCCGAAACCAGTCATCCACCCAACAGCATCGAGCACCATGATCAAAAGAATAAAGGCCCCAAACAAGGCCAGGAGCAGTGGCTCATGCCCATAATCCCAGCACTTTGGAAGGCCGAGGCAGGTGGATCATTTGAGGTCAGGAGTTCGAGGCCAGTCTGGCCAAAACGGTGAAACCCCATCTCTGCTAAAAATACAAACAAATATAAAAAGGCCTGGTGCAGTGGCTCACGTCTGTAATCCCAGCACTTTGGGAGGCCGAGGCGGGCGGATCACCTGAAGTTGGGAGTGTGAGACAGCCTGACCAACATGGAGAAACCCTGTCTCTACTAAAAATACAAAATTAACCAGGCGTGGTGGCAGGCACCTGTAATCCTAGCTACTTGGGAAGCTGAGGCAGAGGAATCGCTTGAACCTGGGAGGCGGAGGTTGCAGTGAGCCAAGATCACGCCATTGCACTCCTGCCTAGGCAACAAGAGCAAAACATTGTCTCATTAAAAAAAAATAAAATAGGCCGGGCGCGGTGGCTCAAGCCTGTAATCCCAGCACTTTGGGAGGCCGAGGCGGGTGGATCACGAGGTCAGGAGATCGAGACTATCCTGGCTAACATGGTGAAACCCCATCTCTACTAAAAATACAAAAAACTAGCCGGGCGTGGTGGCGGGCACCTGTAGTCTCAGCTACTTGGGAGGCTGAGGCGGAAGAATGGTGTGAACCCGGGAGGCGGAGCTTGCAGTGAGCCGAGATCACGCCACTGCACTCCAGCCTGGGAGACACAGCGAGACTCCGTCTCAAAAAAAAAAAACAAACAAACAAAAATATAAATAAATAAATAAAATAGCCAGGTGTGGTGGTGCCTCCATGTAATCCTAGGTGCTCAGGAGGCTGAGGCATGAAAATCACTCGAACCCAGGAGCACAGGTTGCAGTGAGCTGAGATTGCACCACTGCACTCCAGCCTGGGAGACAGAGTGAGTTAGACTCCATCTCAAAATAAATAAATAAAGTCCCCAAACACACTGGATTTTTGCCCAGCAAGACTCATGTCTGTGGTGGGAAGTCAGGGAGCCCGAACGGACGGACCGGCTGGAGACGCGGCAGAGGAACATAAATTGTGAAGATTTCATTTTAATACGGACATGTATCAGTTCCCAAATTAATACTTTTGTAATTTCTTACACCTGTCTTACTTTAATCTCTTAATCCTGTTATCTTTGTAAGCTGAGGATGTACGTCACCTCAGGACCACAGTGATAATTGTGTTAACTGTTGTAAAACGTGTGTTTGAACAATAAGAAATCAGTGCACCTTGAAAAAGAACAGAATAACAGCGATTTTAGGGAATGAGGGAAGACAGCCATAAGGTCTGACTGCCTATGGGGTTGGGGCAAAAAGAGCCATATTTTTCTTCCTGCAGAGAGCCTATAAACGGACGTGCAAGTCGGGAAGATATCGCTATGTTCTTTTCCTAGCAAGGAATATTAATATTGATACCCTGGGAAAGAAATGAATTCTTTGGCAGAGGTTTACAAATGGCCACTCTGGGAATGTCCGTCTATGTGGTTGTGATGAGGACTGAGATATGCCCTGGTCTCCTGCAGTACCCTCAGGCTTACTAGGGTTGAGAAATCCCACCCTGGTACATTTGTGGTCAGACCAGTTCTCTGCTCTCGAACCCTGTTTTCTGTTGTTTGAGATGTTTATCAAGACAATACGTGCACCGCTGAACATAGACCCTTAGTAGTTTGGTTTTGCCCTTTTGTCCTGTTCCCTCAGAAGCATGTGATCTTTGTTCTGCTTTTTGCCTTTTGAAGCATGTGATCTACTCCCTGTTCTTATACCCCCTTCCCTTTTGAAACCCTTCATAAAATCTCGCTGGTTTAAGGCTCAGGTGGGCATCACAGTCCTACCAATATGTGATGTCACCCCTGGCGGCCCAGCTGTAAAATTCCTCTCTTTGTACTCTTTCTCTTTATTTTTCAGCCAGCTGACACTTATGGAAAATAGAAAGAACCTACGTTGAAATATTGGTGGCGGGGCTGGACACGGTGTCTCACGCCTGTAATCCCAGCACATTGGAAGTCCGAGGCAGGCAGATCATGAGGTCAGGAGATCGACACCATCCTGGCTAACACGGTGAAACCCCATCTCTACTAAAAAATACAAAAAATTAGCCAAGTGTGGTGGCAGGTGCCTGTAGTCCAGCTATGCAGGAGGCTGAGGCAGGAGAATGGCATGAACCTGGGATCAAGCCGAGATCACACCACTGCACTCCAGCCTGGGTCACAGAGCGAGACTCCGTCTCAAAAAAAAAAAAAAGAAATATTGGGGGCAGATTCCCCTGATACATGTCAGATTTCCGATCCCCAGAACCATCAGGTAATTCACCTGTGCTGTTTTCAGCTGCTACCTCTGGGTCCATTTGTTACAGCAGCAGATAGCATGCTCATACATCAAGCTATAATGAGTCGAGCCCAGTCAGTCTGGGTGTTTGTGGGTTTCCCAGAAGCCTCGAAGCTACAGGCGGCCCCTTCTGTCATTGGCCAGAGTGGGGTCACATGGTTGTGCCTGAACCAATGACTAGCAAGAGGAATGACTGACATCACTGTGATCTTTTTTGACCAATCAGTATTCACCTCTGGGGCTGAGGCAGGGCGCTCCCTTGTGAGAAATCTGGCTGCCTGAATCTCACACAAAATCAGGTCCCTCATCAGGGAGAGGGAACAGCCATTTATGGGGTGGGGATGCTTGGGGGCCAGCATGGAGAGATGCTGTGGGAAGAGGCCTGGACTGAGCAGGTTCAGCAGGAAGGAACCCAGGCCAATAAACCTCGACTGGTCCCATGGCCGTCGGGAGCCATGGGTGGTGTTTGAGATGTGGAAGTACCTCTGAAGGGGGTGTTTTTTGTCTGTTTTGTTGTTTTTTTTTTCTTTTTTGAGACAGTCTCACTATGTCACCCAGGCTGGAGTGCAGTGGTGCGATCTCGGCTCACCAAAACCTCTGCCTCCTGGCTTCAAGCAATTCTCCTGCCTCAGCCTCCTTAGTAGCTGGGGCTACAGGCACCTGGCACCACGCCCAGCTCATTTTTGTATTTTTAGTAGAGATGGGGTTTCACCATGTTGGCCAGGCTGGGTGTCAAACTCCTGACCTTAAGTTATTTGCCTGCCTCAGTCTCCCAAAGTGCTGGAATTACAGGCATGAGCCACCGTGCCTGGCCGTTTTGTTTTTTGAGATGAAGTCTCACTGTCGCCCAGGCTGGAGTGCAGCGGTGTGATCTTGGCTCACTGCAGCCTCCGCCTCCCAGGTTCAAGTGATTCTCCTGCCTCAGCCTCCTGAGTAGCTGGGATTACAGGCGTGCACCACCACGCCCGGCTAATTTTTTTGTATTTTTAGTAGAGAAAGGGTTTCACCATGTTGGCCAGGCTGGTCTCAAACTCCTGACCTCAAATGATCTGCCCACCTCAGCCTCCCAAAGTGCTGGAATGACAGACGTGAGCCACCGCACTCAGCCAGTGGGGTTGCTTTAGGCCCCGGCTCACACCGCACCCTGCCGATGGGGACATTTTAGGACTCAGCTCACTTCCCAGAGTTCCCACACCACCCACCAGGCCAGATCATCAGGCCTGAGCCGTGGTTATCAGCATCACAGGCTCCAGAGAGGCCAGCAAGGCTTTGCTTCCTGGAGCCCAGGGGTTGGCAAGTTCTAGCTCAGAGGCTGCAGACAATGGACAATAAGTCAATGCCAAGTATCTTCAGGCTCAGGAAGGTGGGACCGGGTGTCCCTGAGTGTTCTCTACCAAGCCACGATCCACATCCCATCCTGGAGGCCGAAGGTGGTAGAGCAAAGTGACCCCCCCTAGAGCCCCACAGAACCTGCTGCTCTGGGTCCTAAAGGCTCCCCTTGAATAAATGCAAACCTACTAATTGCAAAGGTGGTTATTATTATCAGCTCCAAGGAACAGAAACTTGCTTTAAACTGGCTTCGTCTCCCTGTGGAGGAGAAGTTCAGGCACAGCTGGATCCAGCGACCTCCAGTGTCACTGAGAATTGTTGCTGTCCCTTTTGGCTCTGTGGCCCACGGGGCTGGCCTCTCCCTAGCCATCAGAAAGAGCCACTTGCAACTTCAGGCTCACACCCTTCCAGCCCCAGCAGGAAGCAGGTGTCCCTGTCCCTCTCCCAGCAAAATTCCAGGGCTGTTGGCCAGGCATGGTGGCTCACACCTGTAATCCCAGCACTTTGGGAGACTGAGGCAGGCAGATCATAAGATTAGGAGTCCGAGACCAGCCTGGCCAATACGGTGAAACCCCATCTTTACTAAAAATACAAAAATTAGCCAGACGTGGTGGCGTACACCTATAGTCCCAGCTACTCGGAAGGCTAAGGCAGAAGAATAGATTGAACCTGGGAGGCGGAGGTTGCAGTGAGCTGAGATCACGCCACTGCACTCCAGCCTGGGCAACAGAGTGAGACTCCGCCTTGAAAAAAAAAAAAAATCCAGGGCTAACTCGTCCTGGTGGTTTTGTTTTGTTTTTTCTTTTTCTTTCTTTTTTTTTTTTTGAGATGGAGTCTCGCTCTGTCACCCAGGCTGGAGTGCAGTGGCGCGATCTCAGGTCACTGCAAGCTCCGCCTCCTGGGTTCAAGCGATTCTCCGGCCTCAGCCTCCTGAGTAGCTGGGACTACAGGCATGTGCCACCACGCCCGGTTTATTTTTGTATTTTAGTAGACACTGGGTTTCACCATGTTGGCCAGGGCGGTCTCGAACTCCTGATCTCAAGTGATCTGCCCGCCTCAGCCTCCCTAAGTGCTGGGATTATAGGCGTGAGCCACCGCACCCAGCCTGGTTTTCTGAGTGTCAGAGAAGCCTCACTCACTGGCTGGGCGTGTGCAGGTGTCCACTCCTGGGGTCCCTTGTGCTGGGATGATTGGAGATGATTCCCCAGAGGAAAATACGGTGCTGGGAGCAGAAGGGGGGAACCAGCCCTGGGCCGGCCCTCGTCGTGCATGGGAGGTACACGGGTCCTGGAAGCTTGTGAACTCGGTGCTGACCCTAGTCCTGACTCTGCAGGGCTGTGTGACTCCAAGAAAGTCACTTCCCACCCTCCAACCTCATTTGCCGCCTATAAATGGGGTGCCTGCCTCACAGCCTCCCGGCAAGCAGCAAAGGGGACTCACCATGGTCCCGTCCTGGGCGAGCATCTATTAACTAGGTGATTAACAGGAATCCACGCATGCGTGCTGTGGCCCTACTGTGCACCCGGTACTGTCCACATCCCACCTGGAACCTGTAGCACTGGGGTCTGTGCCCATTTTACAGATAAGAAAACAGGCATAGGCCGGGCGCGGTGACTCACGCCTGTAATCCCAGCAATTTGGGAGGCCAAGGCGGCTGGATCACCTGAGGTCAGGAGTTCGAGACCAGCCTGGCCAACATGGTGAAACCCCGTCTCTACTAAAAATACAAAAAATTAGCTGGGTCCGGTGGTGCATGCCTGTAATCCCAGCTACTCGGGAGGCTGAGGCACGAGAATTGTTTGAACCCAGGAGGCAGATGTTGCAGTGAGCCAAGGTCGCACCACTGCACTCCAGCCTTGGCAACAAGAGCAAAACTCTGTCTCAAAAAAAAAAAAGAAAAGAAAAAGAAAAGAAAACAAGCATAGAAGGGTCTCCGGGCCTGGCACACAGTGGGCACCCATAGTTGCTATAACAAATCTGTACAAACTTCCTGGTTTAAAGCAACACACGGGCGAGGTGTGGTGTCTCACACCTGTAATCCCAGCACTTTGTGAGGCCAAGGTGGGCAGATCACCTGAGGTCAGGAGTTTGAGACCAGCCTGGCCAACATGGCAAAATCCCATCTCTATAAAAAAAAAAAAAAAAAAAAATTAGCCGGGTGCAGTGGGAGGCGCCTGTAATCCCAGTTAATCGGGAGACTGAGGTTGCAGTGAGCCGAGATCGCACCTCTGCACTCCAGCCTGGACGACAGAGTGAGGCCCTGTCTCAAAAAGATAAAAATGGCCGGGTGTTGTACTAAAAATACAAAAATTAGCCAGGCGTGGTGGTGGGCACCTGTAATCTGAGCTACTTGGGAGGCTGAGGCAGGAGAATCGCTTGAATCTGGGAGGTGGAGGTTGCAGTGAGCCGAGATCGCGCTACTGCACTCCAGCCTGGGTGACAGAGTAAAGACTCTGTCTCAAATAAATAATAAATAAAATAAAAATAATAAATAGCCGGGCATGGTGGCTCACGCCTGTAATCCCAGCACTTTGGGAGGCTGAGGCAGGCGGATCACGAGGTCAGGAGATTGAGACCATCCCGGCCAACACGGTGAAACCCTGTCTCTACTAAAAACACAAAAAATTAGCCGGGCGTGGTGGCGGCGCCTGTAGTCCCAGCTACTCAGGAGGCTGAGGCAGGAGAATGGTGTGAACCCGGGAGGCGGAGCTTGCAGTGAGCCGAGATCGCGCCACTGCACTCCAGCCTGGGCAACAGAGCCAGACCCCGTCTCAAAAATAATAATAATAATAATAATAATAATAATAATAGGCCGGGCACAGTGGCTCACGCCTGTAATCCCAGCACTTTGGGAGGCTGAGGTGGGCGGATCACAAGGTCAGGAGATCGAGACCCCGGTGAAACCCCGTCTCTACTAAAAAAAAAA
The DNA here is from genome assembly GCF_043159975.1 of Macaca nemestrina. NCBI lineage: Eukaryota > Metazoa > Chordata > Mammalia > Primates > Cercopithecidae > Macaca > Macaca nemestrina. The sequence continues at coordinate 837,665 of NC_092144.1, forward strand.
TACAAAAAAAAATTAGCCGGGCGCGGTGGTGGGCGCCTGTAGTCCCAGCTACTCAGGAGGCTGAGGCAGGAGAATGATGTGAACCCGGGAGGCGGAGCTTGCAGTGAGCCTAGATTGCACCACTGCACTCCAGCCTGGGCAACAGAGCCAGACTCCGTCTCAAAGAATAATAATAATAATAATAATAATAAATAAGTAAAACACACAATTTTTTCTCTTGCACAAGTTCTGAAGGTCAGTAGTCCCACATGGGGGCCGGGCGCGGTGGCTCACGCCTGTAGTCCCAGCACTTTGGGAGGCCGAGGCGGGTGGATCACCTGAGGTCAGGAGTTCAAGACCAGCCTGGCCAACACAGTGAAACCCCGTCTCTACTAAGAATACAAAAATTAGCTAATATGGTGACGGGCGCCTGTAATTCCAGCTACTTGGGAAACTGAGGCAGAAGGATCGCTTGAACCCGGCGGGGCGGAGGTTGCAGTGAGCCGAGATCGCGCCATTGCACTCCAGCCTGGGCGACAGAACGAGACGACGTCTCAAAAAAAAATTAAAAAGAAGTTCCACACGGGTCTTGCTGGGGGAAGATCGAGGTGCTGGCAGAGCCGCGTTCCTTCTGGCAGCTCCAAGGAGAATCTGCGCCTTTCCAGGCTCCTAGAGGCCGCCCACATTCCCTGGCTCGAGCCCCCTTCCTCCATCTCCGAATCCCGCAATGGCAGCCAAGTCCTTCTCTTATCCCATCTCTAACCATAGAGGGCAGGCGTCTCCTTTTCTTTCTTTTTATTTTTATTTTTGAGATGGAGTCTCGCTGTGTTGCCCAGGCTGGAGCACGATCTCAGCTCACTGCAACCTCCGCCTCCCGGGTTCAAGCGATTCTCCTGCTTCAGCCTCCCAAGTAGCTGGGATTACAGGCACACGCCGCCATGCCCACCTTTTTCTTTTTTGTATGTTTAGTAGAGACAGGGTTTTACCATGTTGGCTAGTCTAGTCTCGAACTCCTGACCTCAAGTGATCTGCCCATCTCAGCCTCCTAACGTGCTGGGATTCCACCGCGCCCGGCCAGGCATCTCCTCTTCTACGGACGCTTCAAGGACAGTGGGCCATCTGTATAACCCAGGATGAGCCCCTGTGTGAAAGTCCTCAACTCAGTCCCCCCTGCAGAGCCCCTTTGGCCGGGAAGGGTGGGACACCCACAGGTTCCAGGGATGAGGGCCCCGTGATCTCTGGGGCCGCCGTTCTGCTGACCACCCCCAATTGCACTTCCACTCACTCACAGCACAAGCGTCTGTTTCCAGCGCACACCCCTGCCGTTCCAACCAACGTTCGTCTCAACCTCAACATCCCTTTCCTCTGGGAAGCCCTCCTCAGTCTCCCCCAGGCCTGGGTGTGGCCTGGGGCACCTCTGCTATCTGGGCATCCTCTACCACAGAACAACACTGGATTGTTACTGTTTTTTTTTTTTTTTTTTGAGACGGAGTCTGGCTCTGTCGCCCGGGCTGGAGTGCAGTGGCCGGATCTCAGCTCACTGCAAGCTCCGCCCCCCGGGTTTACGCCATTCTCCTGCCTCAGCCTCCCGAGTAGCTGGGACTACAGGCGCCCGCCGCCTCGCCCGGCTAGTTTTTTGTATTTTTTAGTAGAGACGGGGTTTCACCGTGTTCGCCAGGATGGTCTCGATCTCCTGACCTCGTGATCCGCCCGCCTCGGCCTCCCAAAGTGCTGGGATTACAGGCTTGAGCCACCGCGCCCGGCCGATTGTTACTGTTTACCTGTCAGGATTTACCTCGAGGGAGACAGAAGCCTGGGGGGGTGAGCAGAGGCCACGGCACCCACGGTGGGTGTCTGAGCCAGGGAGAAGTATAATGGCAGCTGGGGTACGAAGTGGCCACGGGGGCCAGGCTGCGGGTGGAGGTCCTAGGATGGGCCTCGGGGCTAGATAGGGTAGGGAGAGGGGCAGAGCCGGGAGGGGGGAGGTCGTCACTGGGGTCTCAGGAGGAGGCAGTGCCCCAGAAAAGGCCAGTGACCTGTTTGAGGTCACCCCACAGAGCCTCTGGGTTAGGGAGGAAGACAGAGCCGGGAGCAGGAGGCCACTGGCAGCTGGCCTCGGTTTCCCCGGAGAGGGCCGGAACCCACGCCAGCCAGACAATGACCCTTTGATTCGCACAGCCCAGGCCGGAGTGGCTGAGCCACAGCGGGGTCAGGTCTTGGCCAAGGTCACACTGTCCAGCCCCCGCACACCCTCAGTGAGAACACAGGGTCCTGTCCCTGCCCCGCTCCCCAACCCGGGGAGATTCCCAGGGGAATGCCAGAGGCCAAGGCCAGGTCAAGACAGCGGGGTGTCCCCCTCACGGCCACTCGGGCAAGAACTTGGCCCCTGGCCACTGGCTGCGAGGGGACAGTCAGGCTGGGCAGCTGAGGTGGAGGAAAAGGTACAGGTGCGTCGTCCGTGGGCGCAGGTCTCACTTACGCCAGAGAAGGGGCTGTGCCGTGGGGCTGCTGGACGCCTCCGTTTCCACACCTGGGGGGTGGGCAACGCCGGAACAGCCAGCGGCCAGACACAGGCATCCCCAGGAGACACCCAACTGCTCTCCATCTCCTCAACCTTCTTTATTTTCCTGAAAGCATTAACCAGTCTTTGAAGTTACAGATTAATTTGTCTCTGCATTTTGCTGTCTATGGCCCCTCCAAACCAGGAGCTCGGTGAGCGTGTGATGGGGTCTGCCTTGGTCACCACGGCACCCCAGCACCCTGCAGGGCCCCTCTGGCCAACAAGAGATGTTCACTGATGGTTCCTTAGAAGCGGGAACAGAGGGGCTCCGCAGAACCCTTGAGCTCGCCACGGGCGCCCTGACAGATCCGGAGGCCTCCACCGCAGCATCAGCTCCCAAGTAGGAAATGTGTCTGGCTGCAGCAAAGCCCCCCGGACACAGCGCCTCCGGGCCCACGCAGATGTCGCTGTCATAAATTGTGGGAAACGCCTCTGCTGGAAACAGTGTTTGAAACAGTGTTTGCTGAATCGCGGAGGGAGAGGAAAAAACCTAGTAAACATTCTTGTTGATATGACCTGGGGGAACCTTCCCAAAGGCTTGGAAGGCTGTTGGGGGCAGAGTTGCCCAGGGGCCCAGACAAAGGCCTGGCGTGCACGCACACACGCACACACACAGACAGTGGCCTCCCTGGGGGCCTTGGCTGGGCGAGGCCTGCTGTTGTCCACGATGCTGGAAGGAGCTGTGTCTCTGGGTCTGTCCCGGCCGCACCCCGTTCTGTCCCACACGCAACCTCTCCCCACCCACAGGCCGGCTCCAGCGGCCAGGTGGACGGGTGGGCGGCCTGCGCCATGAGCAGGGAACCATATCCAGCTGAGGTTTTGGGTGTGTGGGGCAGGTCGGGACCAAGGAGGCCGGGTTGGGGGGCTCAGACTATGAAAGTGACCACATGCAAATCACAGAAACGGGGTGCAGGGATCCACAGACGTGCTCCTCGTGGGTCCCCGCTAGCTCACCACCACCCCTGCAACTGAAGATCCCCACACCCACTTTGACTCCTGGAGACCGCCCCTCCATCCACCCAAAAGGCTGCCACCACCTCGAACCCACACCCCGGTCCCAGTTCCGCCCTGGGTCCAGCCACATCTCCCCAGATGCATTCTCTGGCTCCGGGAGGGGACCCGGGCGCGCGCCCCCAGCTGCCCCCCGCAGCGGCCGGGCCCGGCGCCTGCCCACCCCGCGCGGGACACGGCCTCGCCCCCGCCACTCCCGCGCCGCGCCCCGCCCCGTGCCCCGCCCCGCCCGCGGCCCGCGGGACCTTTATAGGGAGCGCCGGCCGCGCGCTAGGAAGTCGGTGCCGCTGCCGCCTCTGCGTTCGCCATGCGTCCCGGGGCGCCAGGGCCACTCTGGCCTCTGCCCTGGGGGGCCCTGGCTTGGGCCGTGGGCTTCGTGGGCTCCATGGGCTCGGGGGATCCCGCGCCCGGTGAGTGGGGCGGCCAGAGGGGCGGGCGGGGCGGGCCACCCACGTGGGGCTGCCCGGAATGCGGCCGGGGGGACGTCGGGGGGCGCGGCGGCGGTGGGGGCGAGGGCGGTGTCCGGCGCAAGCTGGAACCGGCAGGGTCTGAAGGGGGGTCACCAGGAGGTCAGCAGAGCAGAGGTTCCTAATCACAATGACCGCTGACATTTATTGAGCGCTTAGTGTCTACCTCTCCCCTCCCTGAACCCGTGCCATCCCAGTAGTGCCGGAGCTCTCTTCATCTCTGTCTTCCAGATGGGGAAACTGAGGCTCAGGGTCACACAGACTGTAGGCGGCAAAGCCAGGGTTCTAGCCGGGACTGTCTGGGTCGGTCCTGGTGCCCTGAGAGGCAGCGCTGGGTGTCTGGAGCCAGGCCCTCCAGCTGGGGCTGAGAGCTTCCCCGGGTCCTGGGTAGACCAGGCATGGAGACTCACACCTGGGACTTGCTGGGAGGCGCCAGGCAGGAGACGGCCCCACTCCTGGCCTCAGTTTCCCCTATGATGGGTGCTAAGGTGCTGCATTCCTCAAACTGGTCCCTGGCAGTGTCTGTGAACCACCGAGCACTCTGGGAAGGGGGCTGTGGCCGTTCCTGCCCCCAGGGACAGGGGAAGAAACTGGGGGCTCTCTGGCTCCCCACCCCCCATCCCTGCAGCCCCACCCCACCCCAGCCCCGCGCCAAAGGGAGAGCAGAGCCCCCTCCCCGAAGGCCACGTCCCTGGGGAGACAGTGAGCTCATGCAAGGGGAATGTTCCCAAGTTGGAGTGAGTAAGAGGCGGGCCAGGCGGTGGGGGGGGCTGCCAGGCGCGGGGCTCCACGTGCCCTCGCCCTCGGGTGCTGTCTAGACAGAGGGCAGAGGCGGGAGAAGCGGTTCCAGGGCCCGCTGACCCTGACATGCCCAGTGCCTGGCGTTGGGTGGTGTTTGACGGGTTGGGCAGGGTGCCAGCCCCCGGCCTGGGGGCTCGGAGGGAACGAGGGGGGACCTCCTGGGATGGGTGAGGGTTGGTGGTGAGGGTGTTGGGGGGGGCATAGAGCTAGAGGGGAGGAGGTATCTCCAGGGACCCGGAGCCAGGGTGAGGACCCCCATGTGGTTTTCTGCCCCTCTTCCTGGGTTGGGGTAGATCATCCCGTGCGTAACTACTGAGCACCACCTGCATGCATCTGTGGGCGGGCCAGAAGCTGGGTGTCAGGAGTGGCCCAGGAGAGCACCCCGTCCCCTGGCCCGCAGGTGGTGTTTGTTGGCTCCAGCAGGGCCAGGAGGCCACCTGCAGCCTGGTGCTCCGGACTGACGTCACCCGGGCCGAGTGCTGTGCCTCCGGCAGCATTGACACCGCCTGGTCCAACCTCACTCACCCGGGGAACAAGATCAACCTCCTTGGCTTCTTGGGCCTTGTCCACTGCCTTCCCTGCAAAGGTGAGACCCCAGGCCAGAAGCAGGGCAGGCATCTCAGCTCAGGACCAGCCAAAAACAGTCACGGTGGTCGAGGGCAAAACATGCGGGGCTGAGCCTGTCACAGGGGTTGCAGGGGGGATCCTGGTCTCAGAGAGGGACTGGGGGCACCTCCCAGTTCCCAGGCTTCAGTCTCTTGCAGTTTAGGACTCAGGAAGAGGCCCTAAGGACTCCCCACGTGGCTGAGCCTTTGCTGGGGCTGAGCTCGCTGCCTGGGTGGCTCTTCGATAAATGTCTGGCTTACACCTAGCTCCTGGGAAGGTGGGTTTGCCATTCTGGCCTGTGACCCCAAATGTCCACACCAGGGACCTTCACTGCAGACTCCAGGGTCTGTGGTGGGGTTACAGCTGCATGATTAACAAGCATTTGCCTCGGGACCCAGTTTTTTTTTTTGAGATGGAGTTTCATTCTTGTTGCCTAGGCGGGAGTGAAATGGCACGATCTCGGCTCACCGCAACCTCCACCCCCCAGGTTCAAGCGATTCTCCTGCCTCAGCCTCCCTAGTAGCTGGGATTATAGGCGTGCGCCACCACACCCGGCTAATTTTTTGTATTTTTAGTAGAGACGGGGTTTCTCCATGTTGGTCAGGCTGGTCTCAAACGCCTGACCTCAGGTGATCTGCCTGCCTTGGCCTCCCAAAGTGCTGGATTACAGGCGTGAGCCACCGCGCCCAGCCACTCTTCTGAGACAATGCCTTCCCCATCAAACTAGGGGCTCTTGGGTGGCAGAGAACGAATGAATGAGTTAAGATATACTCTCCGCACTGGAGGATGAATTTTTTTTTTTTTTTTTTTTTTTTTTTTTTAAGACAGAGCCTTGCTCTGTCACCCAGGCTGGAGTGCAGTGGTGCGATCTCGGCTCACTGCAACCTCGGCCTCCTGGGTTCAAGCGATTCTCTTTCCGCTGCCTCCTCAGTGGCTGGGACTACAGGTGTGCGCTGCCACGCCTGGCTAAGTTTTATATTTTTGGTAGAGATGGGGTTTCATCACATTGGCCAGGCTGGTCTCAAACTCCTGACCTCAAGTGATCTGCCAGCTTTGGCCTCCCAAAGTGCTGGGATTACAGGCATGAGCCACCATGCCTTTGTTGGGACACAACTTGAAGGAGGTGGGCATTAGAGCTGGGGTGTTGGGGGATGTCTAGGAGTTTGCCAGATGGAGTCAGTATGGGAGTGGGGATCAGGAGAGAACATGGCTTGAGGTTAGGTCCTGGTGGGTGGGGTGAGTCAGAGGAGCCAGGGGGAGGCTGGAGCTGAGGGGTGCAGACCCGAAGGCCAGGCTGAGGAACTCTGTTGGCCTCTGAGATGTGATTAATCCCAGATCAGCCTGGCTGGGTTGTCCTGAACTCATTGCCACATACCCCTGGCTCCCTCCAGACCCCCCTCTGGCTTCTGGAAGGAGGACAGACTTCAAAAAGTGCCTGGCCTGGGCATGAGACGGCCCAGGACCCCCCACCCCCAACCTCATTTGGCCGCCCTGGGGACGGGAACTCAGGCCCCCTTCCGTTCTCGCTTGTATGAAAGCCATCCTGGCCAAGCATTTCCAGATGTGCCTGTGAGCCGCTGTGCGTGGGCCGCCCAGGTGCGGCCCACATGCCCTGCAGGGCTGCGTGGGGGGCGCTGGCCATCCTCTAAGGAGTGCCTGACTGCCTTGTAATTGGGGCTCCCCCGTCAGCCCCGCTTTACACACAGAGAAACTGAGGCTGACACATAAAACAACAGCTGTGTTCAGAGGCCCCACCAGACCCACAGACAACAGAAAGGGGATCGGTCATCTGGGTCCTGCTGCAGCTTTCAAGCTGAGGTGCTTGGGTCCCCTGCACTCATAGCTGCGACCCGGCCTCAGTTTCCCCATCTGTAAAATGATGGGAGGATGCAATGAGCCTAGGTGGCGATGAACATCACATGAAAAGCGGGGGCGGGGACCCCAGAGAGAGTTTCCTAGCAGGACCTCAGTATCCCTGCCTGAGCAGTGGGGCTGCGGGGCAACTCCTGGTTCAGAGGCCTAGGGCTGTGGGCGGCCCCCTCCCCTGGAATCGCTCCCCAGGCCAGGAGGGGTGTCCAGAGCCCCGCCCTCCCCGACGCCTCCTGGGGAAGATTCCGGCAGCCCCAGACTCGCGCCTGGCAAGGGCGGAACACCCCGGGCTGACGCAGCTGGGGCCCCTCCGGCCTTCCCAGAAAAGCGCGTGCATCGGGGGCAGACGTCAGCCAGCTACAAGGAGGAGCGGCCCGAGGCTGCGTAGCTCCGCCGGACCCCGATTCCGGGCAGAGACCCCGCGGCCTGCGCGCACCGAGCCCAGCCCCCGTCCCCAGCCCCACCGGTCCCGCGCCCCGACCCGTAGCCCTGCCCCTGGGAACCCGAACGCCCCGACTCCGACTGACCCTGACCTGGGACGGCGCCCCCGCCTCCGCCCTGCAGAGGGGGCGCAGGGAGAGGCCCCGAGGCCTTCGCGCGGCCCCACGCCCGGGAACCTCCCATGCCCGGCCCCACGCGCGTGTCCTGTGTCCGCAGATTCGTGCGACGGCGTGGAGTGCGGCCCGGGCAAGGCGTGCCGCATGCTGGGGGGCCGCCCGCGCTGCGAGTGCGCGCCCGACTGCTCTGGGCTCCCGGCGCGGCTGCAGGTCTGCGGCTCAGACGGCGCCACCTACCGCGACGAGTGCGAGCTGCGAGCCGCGCGCTGCCGCGGCCACCCGGACCTGCGCGTCATGTACCGGGGCCGCTGCCGCAGTACGTGGGGGCGGGGTCTGTGGAGGGGCGGGGCGGGACCTACCAGACCTGCGCGTCACGTATCGAGGCTGCTGCCGCAGTACGTGGGGGCGGGGCCTGGGGCGGGGCCACCCGGACCTGAGCGTCACGTTACGGAGCTGCTGCTGCAATGCGTGAGGGCGAGGCCTACGTGACGGCCCGGCCTCTGGGGGCGGGGCCTGCTGGAGGGGCGGGGCCGCTGCCGCAGTGCGTGGGGGCGGGGCCTCCAGCCCACTATATGTCACGTGGGTCGCGGTGGGGCCTAATTAAGGGCGCGTTTACACTTCCGAGGGAGTATTACGGGGTGGGGTCTTTTGTAGGGTTGGGATTTGGAAAGTAGTGGGCCTCTGGGGCTCACATTGGGCGAGAGGTATGTGGCATGGTCAGAGCGGGAGTGTGACGCAGCGAGGGGCTTGTGGGTGTAAGCAGAAGGGCATGATGGAACCAGGGGGTGAGACTTTGGGTCATGGAAGGGGCGGGGCTCTTGACTGGGGCGTGGTTCCTGGGTGGAGATGGGCGGGGATTTGTGGGTGGAGCTTGGGTGGGCGGCCCCGCAGTCGCGGAGGGGCGGGGCTTTGGGTAACAAGGGTGAGGGCTTACGAGGAGGTGTGGCTCCTGGGTAAAATGGGAGGGGCAAGGCTTGTGGGTGGAGCCTGAGGGGGTTGGTTGGGCTCGTGGAGGGGCGGGGCTTTGTGGGTGGTAAGAGGGTGGGGCTTATGGCTAAAGCAAGAGGTGGGACTTCTGGAAGGGGAGAGACTCCTGGGTAGAATCGGAGGGGCAGGGCTTGTGAGTTCTATGGGGGGTTGGACTTCTGGGTAACAAGGGGCGAGGCTCGTGGGAGGAGCAGGGTTTCTGGGTGGAGCTTGATTGTGGGCGGGGCTTTGTGGTGGTAAGGGGGTGTGGCTTATGGCTAATGTAAGGGGTGGGGCTTCTGGAAGGGGAGTGACTTCTGGGTACAATCGGGGGGTGGGGCTTGTGGGAGCTTTAGGGGGTGGGACTTTTGGGTAACATAAGGGGCGGGGTTCCTGGAATGGGTGTGGCTCCTGGGTACAATTGGAGGGGCAGGGCTTGTGGGTGGAGCTCAAGGGGTGGGATGGAGAGGGGGGCTCATGGGGAGGTGCGGGGGGCTTGTGTCCTACCAGAGGGTTTTCTCAACTTGGGGGTTAAGGGCAGGTCTTGGGGCCAAGAGCCCTGCGGGGTTCTCAGCGAGATGTCTCCTGAACTGTCCCTGGCACCTGGCCTGCAGAGTCCTGTGAGCGCGTGGTGTGCCCGCGGCCACAGTCGTGCGTCGTGGACCAGACTGGCAGCGCCCACTGCGTGGTGTGTCGGGCGGCGCCCTGCCCTGTGCCCTCCAGCCCCGGCCAGGAGCTTTGCGGCAACAACAACGTCACCTACATCTCCTCGTGCCACCTGCGCCAGGCCACCTGCTTCCTGGGCCGCTCCATCGGTGTGCGCCACGCGGGCAGCTGCGCAGGTGCAAACGCAGGGCGAGGGCACAGACCTGTCCTGGGGGCCGGAGAACCCCCTGCCCCGCGCCCTCAATGCTCTTATCCACCCTTGCAGGCACCCCTGAGGAGCCGCCAGATGGTGAGTCGGAGGAAGAGGAAGAGAACTTCGTGTGAGCCTGCAGGACAGGCCTGGGCCTGGTGCCCGAGGCCGCCCCCCACCCCGTTATTTATTGCCACAGCAGAGTCTAATTTATATCCCACGGACACTCCCTAGGGCCTGGATTCGGACCACTTGGGGATCCCAGAACCCCCCTGGAAGGACTGAGGAAAGGAGGCCTGGGGGCCGGCTGGTGGGTGGGGTAGACCTGCATTCCGGACACCGAGCCCCTGATTTAGGGCCTTTCTCTAAGAAGCTCCAGCCCCTACCCTAAGACCTATTGCTGGGGAGGACTCCACACTTCTGCTCTGCTCCTTTGGGGATAAACCTGTTAATTATTGCTACCATTAAGAGGGCTGGGCATTCCCTGCTGGTAATTCCTGAAGAGGCATGACTGCTTTTCTCAGCCCCAACCATCCTAGAACAGGGGCCTTGGGCTTAGGCCAGGAGGAGCAGAGGAGGTCTAGCCTGGGTGTGTACGGAAGGTCTAGCCTGGGTGAGTACGGAGGGTCTAGCCTGGGTGAGTACGGAGGGTCTAGCCTGGGTGTGTAAGGAGGGTCTAGCCTGGGTGAGTACGGAGGGTCTAGCCTGGGTGAGTACGGAGGGTCTAGCCTGGGTGTGTAAGGAGGGTCTAGCCTGGGTGAGTACGGAGGGTCTAGCCTGGGTGTGTACGGAGGGTCTAGCCTGGGTGTGTACGGAGGGTCTAGCCTGGGTGAGTACGGAGGATCTAGCCTGGGTGAGTACGGAGGGTCTAGCCTGGGTGTGTAAGGAGGGTCTAGCCTGGGTGTGTACGGAGGGTCTAGTCTGAGTGCGTGTGGGGACCTCAGAACACTGTGACCTCAGTCCAGCAAGCCAGGCCCTTCATGAAGGCCAAGAAGGCTGCCACTGTTCCCTGCCAGCCCAAGAACTCCAGGTTCCCCACTGCCTCTGTATGCCCCTTCCCATCCTGCGAAGGCCGTTGAGAAATGCCCAGTGTGACCCATGGGAAAGGGCACGGCCTGTCCTCCTGACACGGGCCGTGCTCAGCCACAGAACTGCCCAGCGCCTCCCCTGCTGCCGTCCATGGTCAGTTCACTAGGCGACATCACATGGTCTCAGGCATGCGGCAGCCAGCGGCAGCTCAGCACAGGGCACTGTGTCCAGGGGAGCCCAGTCCACTTTGGGGGGACTCCGGCAGGGACCACGGACCCCTGCTCACCCACTGGCCCCGAGGGGGGTGTAGACACCAAGACTCACGGATGTGTGACATCTGGAGTCCTGGAGCCGGGTGTCCCAGCAGCACCACTAGGTGCCTGCTGCCTCCACAGTGGGGTTCACACCCAGAGCTTCTCGGTCCCCTACATGTAGCCCGCCCCGGCTACATGCCAGACCTGCCTCACCCACCAGCACAGCCGGAGCTGGCGACACCAGCCAGGTGCTGGTCTTGGGCCAGTTGTCCCACGACGGCTCACCCTCCCCTCCATCTGGGTTGTCGCTCAGAATTGCCTACCTGTGCCTGCGTGTAAACCAGAGCCTCAGACCAGCTATGGGGAGGGGACAATGTGGAGGAAATCCAGCTTCCCCGGTCTGGGGTGAGGAGTGCCGGGAGCTTGGGCATCCTCCTCCAGCCCCCAGGTAGTGCCTTACCTGTGGTGCCCAGAAAAGTGCCCCTGGGCTGGTGGGTCTACGGGAGCCTCAACCAGGCAGCCCTCCCCACCCTGGGGCCCTGCCTCACCAAAGAAATAAAGACTCAAGCTATTTTGGGGTGTCCAGGCCTCAGTTTGTCTCGTCTCTCAGGGCTTCAGGCCACCCCCTCGGCCATGGGATTGGCAGCCTGGGGCCTGGGGCCTGGGGTGCTGTGTGGGGGCTCTGGAGGCACCAGAAGAGAGACCCAGCATTAGTCCTTGGGCAGCCTCTGGCCACCTCTGGGCCTCAGTGCCTCTCCAGGCAGTGGACAAGCCCAGGAGGGGCTGAGGCAGTGCGGGAGGGGAGGGAGAGGAAATTGGCCTTTTGGGAGGGCACACAGGATAAACAAGATGGCTTAGGGCACCCCTAAGACACCAGCTGGCTTGGGGCCCAGAAATGGAGGCCCAGCCTTGAAGGACTTGGGTGAACAATAGCAGTAATAACAATAACAGGATTAGGGCCAGGGCAGGGTAGCTCACCCCTGTAATCCCAGCGCTTTGAGAGGCCAAAGTGGGTGGATCACTTGAGGCCAGGAGTTTCAGACCAGCCTGGGCAATATAGTGAGACCCCCGTGTATCTACATTTAAAAAAAAAAAAAAGGTCAAGTGCCCCTGTAGTCCCAGCTACTCAGGAGGCTGAGGTGGGAAGATGGCTTGAGCCCAGGTTGTCAAGGCTGCAGTGAGCTACGATGGCACCACTGCACTCCAGCCTGGTGACACAGTGAGACACTGTTTCTAAAATAATAATAATAGCAAAATCAGCCAGCAGTGGTGGTTCATGCCTGTAATCCCAGCAGTTTGGGAGGCTGAGGCAGGTGAGGCACAAGGTCAGGAGTTCGAGACCAGCCTGGCCAACATGGTGAAACCCTGTCTCTACTAAAAATACAAAAATTAGCCAGGTGTAGTGGCGGGTGCCTGTAATCCCAGCTACTCAGGAAACTGAGACAGGAGAATTGCTTGAACCTGGGAGGCAGAGGTTGCAGTGAGCCAAGATCGTGCCGCTGTACTCCAGCCTGGGTGACAGAGCAAGACTCTATCTTGAAAAAAAAAAAAAAAAATTAGCCAGCTGTGGTGTCACGTGCATGTAATCCCAGCTACGTGGGAGGGTGAGGCGAGAGAATCGCTTTAACTCAGGAGGAGGAGGTTGCAGTGAGCCGAGATCGCACCTCTGCACTCCAGCCTGGGTGACAGAAGGAGACTCTGTTTCAAAATAATAATAATAAAAAAAAGGCCGGGCGCGTTGGCTCACGCCTGTAATTCCAGCACTTTGGGAGGCCGAGGCGGGTGGATCACGAGGTCCGGAGATGGAGACCATCCTGGCTAACACAGTGGAACCCCGTCTCTACTAAAAAATACAAAAAAAATTAGCTGGGCGTGGTGGCGGGTGCTGTGGTCCCAGCCTCCGGAGGCTGAGGCAGGAGAATCGCATGAACCCGGGAGGCAGAGCTTGCAGTGAGCCGAGATTGCGCCACTGCACTCCAGCCTGGGCGACAGAGCGAGACTCCATCTCAAAAAAATAAATAAAAATAAAAATTAATAATTAATAAGAAAGAAATAAATAAAATTTAAAAATAAAAAATAACACAATAACAAGCTGTGACAGTAACATCAGCTGGGACTTGCCGTGCACCTGGCGCTATTCTCCGTGGTTTTCAGAGGATGAACGCCAGGCTGGATGGGAGGCCAGACCCTCTTGGGATTCTATGGTGTGGCCGGCGCAAGCCCGCACTGGTGTCCAGCGGCCCCCACGCCCTGCAGAGGGAGCTCAGGGCTTCCTAGCCTCCGTTTCCCAGCCTACTCATCTGTGCTGTGGTTAGCCGGCTGGAGGGAGGTGGAGGCACAGCGTTCCAGGTGGGAGGCTGCAGGAGTGTGGGCTGCAGGCCTGCGGAGGTGGACCCAGAGGGGTTCACGGTGGGGGGCATGGGAAGGTGGAAAGGGGCTGCGGACAAGGAGCCGTGACACAAACACGGGTGGACCCTGCCGCTGACCGCCCGCGGGTGAGGCTGGAAGTCAGTTAACATTTTACTGGATTAGATTCTGCCTTTGCATATGGAACGGGTGTCCCCCGCCGCTGGCCGTCCCACCCCAACCCTGAACATCAGGTTTCCCGGTGTCTGGGGCCCCAGGGACCCCCTGCCCCAGCCATGGAACATTCCAGGCCTCGAGCAGCAACCTCATTTGCATGCCGCAAGGCTGTGGCTCAGGCGACGACTCCTGGGGGCCTGGTGGTCCCACGCAGGGGTCCGGGCTGGGGGCTGCTCCGCCGAACCACGTCCCAGATCCAGGCCACAAAGGAGGACACCTGCGTGTACACGTCGGGGGTCTTCGGGTCGCCGCACCAGAGGCCGGAGAACGACACGAGGCCGTGAGCCCGGTTCCTGCACACCAGGGGCCCCCCGGAGTCGGCCTGGAGTAAAAGGAGAGGTGAGGTCAGGGCCTCTGGGAGCTGCGGCAGGCACATCTCACCACCGCCCTCCCTGCCTCAGAACCCTCTGTGACTCCCTACTGCTCTCCAAGGAAAAAGTAAACTCATCTCTGCCATCCAGGCCCTGAGGACCCGGCCCCCACCCACTTCTCTGCCCGCCTCCCCCACCAGCCTCCTCGGTGCTCCAGCCTTTGCACAGCCTGGAGGCCTGTTCCTGGCCTGTGCTGGAGGCTGCCTATGTACATTCGAGTCTGCAGTGCTCTGGGCAGTGCACAACCTGCACAGCTGTACGCGGCCGCCCTCCAGTAATGGGTCTCTCTGCCTTGCATGTGTTTCCTCCAATCTTCTAAGGATTCCTTCAAGTCTCAGCTCAAAGGTGCTCTCCTTGGAGAGGGCTCCCCGAATACTCACCCTAAAATCCCTCATCCTACCCTCCTAACTGCCATCTGGAATCCACTCTGACACCAGAAACTATTCGGGTGGCAGTTTTACAGATAGAGAAGAAGAGGCCCGGCCGGGCGCGGTGGCTCAAGCCTGTAATCCCAGCACTTTGGGAGGCCGAGACGGGCGAATCACGAGGTCAGGAGATCGAGACCATCCTGGCTAACACGGTGAAACCCCGTCTCTACTAAAAAATACAAAAAACTAGCCGGGCGAGGTGGCGGGCGCCTGTAGTCCCAGCTACTCGGGAGGCTGAGGCAGGAGAATGGCTAAACCCGGGAGGCGGAGCTTGCAGTGAGCTGAGATCCGGCCACTGTACTCCAGCCCGGGCGACAGAGCGAGACTCCGTCTCAAAAAAAAAAAAAAAAAAAAAAGAAGAAGAAGCCCAGAGAAATCAAATGAGATTTCCAAGGTCACACATTGGGAAAGTGGACAGTCTCGTTTCTCCTGGGCTTGGGCTGCCGGGCTCCAGAGTGTGTGTCCTGAACCAAGTCGCTCTCTTGCCTGCAAAAGACCTTCCAGGCCCCGTGTCTCCCTTAGCACCAGGGGATTCGTTTATCCGACAAGATTTTAGGAGTGGGAGCTGCTTCCTCTCAATCTGTTACTACCTTCTACTGAACACTGCTTGTGCAAATACACAAGTGTGTGGCTCTTTGTGCAGTGCACAACCTGCGCAACTGAACATGACAGCCCTGCGTGACCCTTGCCAACTCCCTGCCTTTCCTGGGTCTCAACTTCTCCATCTGGTCCAATATCAATGGGACTCAGTTCCCAAGGCCCTTCCTGGCCCTGACTGTCTCTGTGGGCCTTGGTTTCCCCGTACAGTAAGTGGGTGGAGCGGGGAGGGGATCTTACTGAGCAGAAGCCTCGCCTGTGCCTGTCCCCACTGCGGGTGCAGAGCATCGTATGGCTCAGGTGGCCCTTCCAGGAGCTGTTGCAGACGTCCAGGTCCAGCACTCGGACCTCGGCCTCCATCAGTCCAGGCGGCAGATCCTCAAAGTCAGACACGAAGCCCCAGCCAGCCACCCGGCACCGTGTCCCGGCTGTGGGGGGCCTGGCCCGTCTCCCTGGCAGCCTCAGCAGCCCCACTGCAGGGCCCAGGACAGCAGAGCCGTTCAGCTACAGGGAGAGCATGAGTTCAGGCCACCAGGCTCCCTCCCCATCCCCGGTCCTGCCTCAGTTTATCCATGGGACCCCTGGTTCTGCCCTTGTGAAGTGAAATCAATGGTGGCCACCATGAGGCCGGGTCAGGAGGCCCCGTTCCTTCTGCCAACATAAACCCCTATCCCTTGGGTCTCCAGTGTCACCGTCAGCTGCCCAAAGGGTCTTTCTTTTTTTCTTTTTTTTTGAGAGTCTCACTGTTGTCCAGGCTGGACTGTAGTGGTGCGATCTCAGCTCACTGCAACCTCCGCCTCCCGGGTTCAACCCATTCTCCTGCCTCGGCCTCCCAAGTAGCTGGGATTACAGGCGTGCACCACCACACCTGGCTAATTTTGTTATTTTAGTAGGAATGGGGTTTCACCACGTTGGCCAGGCTGGTCTCCAACTCCTGACCTCAGGTGATCCACCCGCCTCGGCCTCCCAAAGTGCTGGGATTACAGAGTGAGCCACCGTGCCCGGTCTCAAAGAGTCTTTCAAACCCCATCTCCTTCCTTGCTCTAAGCCCTCCCTTGGCTCCCCAGTGCCCTCAGGACAAAACCTCTTTGCTCACCAGCCAGGGCCTCTGAGGGCTCTCCAGCCTCAGCCTCCCCTCTGGCCGGACAGGATGAATTTACAGCCACTCCCTGGGCCTGCCACGCACCTCTGCTCACACCAGACCCCCAGCCTGGACCGTTTTCCTGTTCAGCCTCCACATCTCAGCACGGATGCCACCTGTCCCAGGAAGTCTTCCCAGATTGCCAGGCTAGGACATGAGTCTCCTCTGGGCTCCCTGCAGCCCGTCAAGGCTGGTTTACCAAGTGAAGATTGTGTGACACTCTGGGCTCTGCGTGGCCCAGCACCGGGCCTCTGGCCCTGGCCCTGGCACCCGGCACGTGGCTGATACTCAGTGAACAGGCCTGGGAAGGATGGCTCTAATCCCTGGCTCTGGTTCTCTGACTCGTGCATCTTGGGTACATCCCTGACATTCCTGATGTCTCCCCCAGCCTCAGTTTCCCCATCTGTACAATGGCCTGGGTGAACCAGAGCAGCTTCCAGGCTTCAGGGTTTCACGGATGAGAAAAATTCACCCAAAAGCTTCAGCCACTGGCGCTTGCTGCCTCCTTTTATCTTTTTTTTTTTCAGACGGAGTCTCGCTCTGTCGGCCGGGCTGGAGAGCAGTGGCCCGATCTCGGCTCACTGCAAGCTCCGCCTCCCGGGCTCACATCATTCTCCTGCCTCAGCCGAGGTAGCTGGGACTACAGGCGCCCGCCACCATGCCCGGCTAAATTTTTGTATTTTTAGTACAGACGGGGTTTCACCGTGTTAGCCAGGATGGTCTCGATCTCCTGACCTCGTGATCCACCCGCCTCGGCCTCCCAAAGTGCTGGCATTACAGGCTTGAGCCACCGCGCCCGGCGGTGAAACCTCATTTCTACCAAAAATATAAAAATTAGCCGGGCGTGGTGGAGGCGCCTGTGATCCCAGCTACTCGGGAGGCTGAGGCGGGAGAATCGCCTGAGCCCGGGGGGTCGAGCTTGCGGTGAGCCGAGATCGCGCCACTGCACTCCAGCCTGGGCGACAGAGCGAGACTCTCTCAAAAACCAAACGTGTGTCAGATACTCCTACGGGCCCCCCCACCCCAGGCTCACCCGCAGCAGGCAGATGTCGTTGACGTGGGTCACAGGGTGGAAGTCGGGGTGGTTGGTGATAGCGCTGATACCAAACACCTGCTGGGTGGGCTCTGCGGTACGCAGGGCATGGGCGCCCAGCACCACCAGGCCGGTGCGGAGGTCTCTGCGGGCAGGAAGGGGTAGGCGAGACAGGGGTGAGAGGCTGCCTGTCCTGGGCCTGTCCTGGGCCTCAGTCTACTCATCTATGAAACAGAGGCCCAGGCCGGGCGCGGTAACTCACGCCTGTCATCCCAGCACTTTGGGAGGCCGAGGCGGGCGGATCACGAGGCCAGGAGTTCGAGACCAGCCTGGCCAACGTGGTGAAACCCTGTCTTTACCAAAAATACAAAATTAGCCGAGCGTGGTGGCGGGCGCCTGTAATCCCAGCTACTCAGGAGGCTGAGGCAGGAGAATCGCTTGAACCCGGGAGGAAGAGGTTGCAGTGAGCTGAGATCACCCTACTGCACTCCAGTCTGGGTGACAGAGCAAAACTCTGTCTCAAAAAAAATTACTTTGCCAGGCGCGGTGGCTCACGCCTGTGATCCCAGCACTTTAGGAGGCCGAGGCGGGCGGATCACGAGGTCAGGAGATTGAGACCATCCTGGCTAACACGGTGAAACCCCGTCTCTACTAAAAATACAAAAAATTAGCCGGGCGAGGTGGCAGCCGCCTGTAGTCCCAGCTACACGGGAGGCTGAGGCAGGAGAATGGCGGGAACCCAGGAGGCAAAGCTTGCAGTGAGCTGTGATCGCGCCGCTCACTCCAGCCTGGGCGACAGAGCGAGGCTCCGTCTCAAAACAACAACAACAAAACAACAACAACCCCGTCTCTACTAAAAAATACAAAAAACTAGCCGGGCGAGGTGGCCAGCGCCTGTAGTCCCAGCTACTGGGGAGGCTGAGGCAGGAGAATGGCGTGAACCCGGGAGGCGGAGCTTGCAGTGAGCTGAGATCCGGCCACTGCACTCCAGCCTGGGCAGCAGAGCGAGACTCCGTCTCAAAAAAAAAAAACAAAAAAAAAAAACAAAAAACAACAACAACAACAACAACAAAAAACAATTACTTTTACACCAACTTTATATTCTTTTTCTTTTTTTTATTTTTTAGACAGAGTCTCACTCTGTCCCCCCAGGCTGGAGTGTGATCTTGGCTCACCGCACCCCGGGTTCCAGTGATTCTCTTGCCTCAGCCCTTCAAGCAGCTGGGACTACAGGCACGCACCACCACACCCGGCTAATTTTTGTATTTTTAGTAGAGACGAGGTTTCAGCATGTTGGCCAGGCTGGTCTCGAACTCCTGAGTAGCTGGGACCACAGAAGCACACCACTACTCCTGACTAATTTTTGTATTTTTTGTAGAGACGGGGGGTTTCATTTTGTTGCCCAGGCTGATCTTGAACTCCTGGAGGCAAGTGATCCTCCTGCCTTGGCCTCCTGCCAGATGTGACTGTCTGCGCCCAGCCCCAATATTCCTTTCTTTTTTTCTTCCTTTGAGACAGAGTCTGGCTCTGCCACTCAGGCTGGAGGGCAGTGGCACCATCTCAGCTCACTGCAACCTCCACCTCCCGGGTCCAAGTGATTCTCCTGTCTCAGCCTCCCGAGTAGCTGGGGTTACAGCCACTCACCACCACGCCTGACTAATTTTTGTATTTTTAGTACAGACAGAATTTCACCATGTTGGCCAGGCTGGTCTCGAACTCCTGACCTCAAACAACCCACCATGTCCCAACGTGAGGGGACTCCAGGCTGGCGGGGGAGCAGGGGACACCGCAGCCCAGGACCAACCCATCTCTTGCCTGGTGGCGGCTCCGGCAGGAGGGGGCCCACCCACCTTGGCCCCAATATTCATCTTAATAGTTATTATAACAGCATATTTAAAATGAGGCCGGGCGCGGTGGCTCCCACCTGCAATCCCAGCACTTTGGGAGGCAGAGGCAGGTGAATCATTTGAGGTCAGGAGTTCCAGACCAGCCTGGCCAACATGGTGAAATCCCGTCTCTACTAAAAATAACAAAAATTCACCAGGCGTGGTGACAGATGTCTGTAATCCCAGCTACTCGGGAGGCTGAGGCAGGAGAATCGCTTGAACCCGAGAGGCAGAGGCTGCATTGAGCTGAGTTTGCACCATTGCACTCCAGCCTGGGGGACAGAGACTGTCTCAAAAAAAAAAAAAAAAAAAAAAAAGAACATAGTAACAGTTACAGTCACAGAATATATACTTGTTGCCCCTGGTGCTTCTTTTGTGCTTCCTCTGCCTCCCTGACTTCTCCTCCTGTTTTCCCTTTGTTGCCCCTTAAATCTGACCCCCACTGAGACGCCCCCTCCTACAGGAGCCCCCACAGGCAAGGGATGGGTCCGTCCCGGGTTGCCGCGCCTCCAGCCCCCCCCACCAGCCTGGAGTTCCCCTCATGTTGGGACACGGTGTCCAGAGAGAAGGGGCCCGACAGGTGAGCTCACCTGTGGCTGAAGCAGTGGGCGGCCGAGACCACCCAGCGGGCTCGCAGCAGGAAGCCTCCACAGTGATGCTGGCCCCCGAAGCGCACGGAAGCCATGTAGGGCCTGGAGTGGGGGGTCACTTCATGGCCACCGATGATCTGGGCCCCCCAGGAGCCTGCTGGAGGGACAGCCCGAGTCAGGAACGAGGCAGGAGGAAGGGCTGACGGGCTGGGGTCAGGGCAGGGGGAGAAGGAGCGGCCGAGACACAGACGGGTGAGATGCGAGACAGACAGACACAGAGAGCTGGAGACACAGCCCAGACAAGCCCCCCAGTTGTGCTGGGAGGGGCTCCCGAGACCGGGAGATCCAGGGCGGGGCGGGCCGGCCCGAGACCCCCGTCGGATTTGCACCCATTTCCAGCAGAGGCAGTCACGGGCGCTTGGCAGATGGAGCGGGTGGAGCTCTCCCCAGGGTTCTCCGGGGACTGGGGGCTCCTGGGTGTGGCCGCCCTACGGGGACTTGGCGGGGGCCTGGGTGGGGATCCGGGGGGCTCCTCACCGGGGGGCTTCATGGGCAGCATCAGGGCAGTGGCCACGGTCAGCAGCAGACGTCCCCAGGCCCCCGACCCAGGCCCCATGGCGGATACGGGCTGGTGTCTCCCTGCAGAGGTCTCCGGGCCGTGGCTCCCACCCTCAGCCAACGGCCGGAAAGGGGGAGCCCGACTGTGGCCTGTGGTCAGGAGGCCCCACCAGCAACGCCTGAACCCCAGCCGGCCGTTTCTGGGAAATCGATGGTCGCAGGTGGTGGCTGATAATAATCATGTTGATAATAATCACCGCCGCCTGGGCCGGAAACAGGGGTGGGGGAGACAGCTCTGGGGCTGCAAGTGACCTCAGCAAGGCGCTCAACCCCTCTGTGCCTCAGTTTACCCAGCCTCAACACAGCTCAGCATGTGTGGGGAGCTTTCTGAAGAGCCGAGGTCACAGCGGCACTGGAGACCCTGCAGCTCCCCTCCGGCCCCCCCCCCCCCAAACCCCAGTCTTCCCATCTCCAACCCCAGTGCCCACCTCAGGACTGTGGGGACAGTGAGGAAGGCTGGTCTCCTGGGAAGCTCTGATGATTTCTGCCTTTATTTTATTATTATTATTTTTTTGAGACAGAGTCTCACTCTGTTGCCCAGGCTGGAGTGCAGTGGTGTGATCTCGGCTCACTGCAAGCTCCGCCTCCCGGGTTCACGCCGTTCTCCTGCCTCAGCCTCCCGAGTAGCTGGGACTACAGGCGCCCTCCACCACGCCCGGCTAGTTTTTTGTATTTTTTAGTAAAGACGGGGTTTCACCGTGTTAGCCAGGATGGTCTCGATCTCCTGACCTCAAGATCCGCCCGCCTCAGCCTCCCAAAGTGCTGGGATTACAGACGTGAGCCACCACTCTGTGCTTGGCCTCTTTTTCTTTTTTTGTGGAAGGAGTCTCGCTCTTGTTGCCCAAGCTGGAGTGTAATGGCATGATCTCAGCTCACTGCAACCTCTGCCTCCTGGGTTCAAGCGATTCTCCTTCCTCAGCCTCCCTAGTAGCTGGCATTACCAGCGCCTGACACCACACCTGGCTAATTTTGTGTTTAGTAGAGACGGGGTTTCACCATGTTGGTCAGGCTGGTCTCGAACTCCCGACCTCAGGTGATCCACCCGCCTCAGCCTCCCAAAGTGCTGGGATGACAGGCGTGAGCCACCGCGCCTGGCCTGGCAGGTCTTCACCTTTCAGTGGGAGTGTTGTTAGTGGCGAAGCTCAGGTCGTAAAGTGCAGCTCACACAGCTGGGTGATGGCATTCACAGTGGTGGCTGGCAGTGCGGTGCTCGTCAGCGTTTAACAGTGGACAGGCTGGGGCAGGCGCGGTGGCTCACACCTGTAATCCCAGCACTTTGGGAGGTCGAGGTGAGCGGATCACCTGAGGTCGGGAGTTTTAGACCAGCCTGGCTAACATGGTGAAACCCCATCTCTACTAAAAATACAAAAATTAGCTGGGCGTGGTGGCGGGCGCCTGTAATCCCAGCTACTTGGGAGGCTGAGGCAGGAGAATCGCTTGAACCGGGAGATGGAGGTGGCAGTGAGCCGAGATCGTGCTTCTGCACTCCAGCCTGGGAAACAGAGTCTCAAAAAAAAGGTGGATCACCTGAGGTCCATCTCAAAAAAAAATACAAAGAAGTCACCGGTGAACGCTCCAGACCTGTGTTTTACCAAATGTAAAGTGTTCCCAATAAAGAAGGAAGTGAAATGAAGCAACAGGAAACGCATCGAGAGGAAGGTATATAAAGGTCCCACAAAGAACTCGGGATCTGTGAGGTGCAGGCAGGAGAAGAGTTTTCCCCTGGAGCCTCCGGGAAAAGCCGGACCTACTGATGCCTTCACCAGCTCAGCGAGGCCTGTGCGGGCTTCTGACCTCCAGCACTGTCAGAGAATAAACTGGTGCCATTTCTTTTTTTTTTTTTTGAGACGGAGTCTCGCTCTGTCGCCCAGGCTGGAGTGCAGTGGCCGGATCTCAGCTCACTGCAAGCTCCACCTCCCGGGTTCACGCCATTTTCCTGCCTCAGCCTCCCGAGTAGCTGGGACTACAGGCGCCCGCCACCTCGCCTGGCTAATTTTTTTTTGTATTTTTAGTAGAGACGGGGTTTCACCGTGTTGGCCAGGCTGGTCTCGATCTCCTGACCTCATGATCCGCCTGCCTTAGCCTCCCAAAGTGCTGGAACTACAGATGTGAGCCACCGCGCCCCTCCTAATACTGGTTTTTGTTTCCTTTTTTTTTTTTTTCTTTTTGTTTATTTATTTATTTATTTATTTATTTTTGAGATGGAGTATCGCTCTGTTGCCCAGGCTGGAGTGCAGTGGTGCGATCTCGGCTCACGGCAAGCTCCACCTCCCGGGTTCACACCATTCTCTTGCCTCAGCCTCCTCAGTAGCTGGGGCTACAGGCGCCTGCCACCATGCCTGGCTAATTTTTTGTATTTTTGGTAGAGACGGGGTTTCACCGTGTTAGCCAGGATGGTCTCAATCTCCTGACCTCGTGATCCACCAGCCTCGGCCTCCCAAAGTGCTGGGATTACAGGCGTGAGCCACCACGCCCGACCTAATTTTTGTACTTTTTAGTAGAGTCAGAGTTTTGCCATGTTGGCCAGGCTGGTCTTGAACTCCTGATCTCAGGTGATTCATCTGCCTCAGCCTGCCAAAGTGCTGGGATTACAGGTGTGAGCCACTGCGCCTGGCCCTGTTTTTATCTTTTAGAGACAGAGTCTCGTTCTGTCGCCCAGGCTGGAGTGCAGTGGTTCGATCTCAGCTCACTGCAGCCTCTGCCTCCTGGGTTAAAGTGATTCCTTCTGCCTCAGCCTTCTGAGTAGCTGGGATTACAGGTGCCTGCCACCCCGCCCAGCTAATTTTTGTGTTGTTTGGTTTTGTTGGCAGAGATGGGGTTTTATCATATTGCCCAGGCTGGTCTCAAACTCCTGAGCTCAAGTGATCTGCCTGCCTCGGCCTCCCAAAGTTCTGGGATTACAGGCATGAGCCACCGCGCCCGGCCGTCCGTCAATACGGTTGAAGGACTGGACAGCGGGCACTCTGGTCTCCAGGTCATCACGTCAGCACTAGTGGGTCCCCTGGGCTTGCTCCTACCTCTCCTGCTGCCCTCCGTCGGGGAGCACCAAGGCAGAGACCTGGAAAACGGCCCCAGCTCCAGGGGCCTCAGAAGGAGAATTGCCCGAAGCTGCAGGAGTGTGGAACTTCATGCCCCCAGGGTGCTGTCCCTCTCCTGGTCGCTGACGGGGACACGGTACAGAGAGGGTAAGCACCTTAGCCCCTCCACACAGTCAGGAGCCAGGGGGCCAGGGCTGCAGCCTCAGAGGAGCTCCCACTGCCTGTCACGGCCGATTCTACCCAGAGCTGGGCCGTTTCCTTCCCTTTTGGTGAACAGTTGTGAAATAAATAACCGTCCTCCGGCATCTCAGAAAACCGAGCTCCTGGCAGCTCTGAGGAGGAGCTGAGTGGGGATCGTTGTTCCCACTTACCAAACTGAGGCCCAGAGAGGGGAGCCGGTTTGTCTGGGGCCGCACAGCACAGGGTGTTGGTGCATGAACTGCTGGACTGCGATTTTCCCGGAGGGCCTCTCCATGGCGGATTTGGGGGACTCTTCAGGAGTTCAGACACCAGCCACTGCAAGGAGTCAACAGCAGTGGTGACAATGGCTTCATTTATTGTATTTAATTTTAAATATTTATTTTATTTTATTTTATTTTTATTTTTATTTCTTTTTGAGTTGGAGTCTCGCTCTGTCGCCCAGGCTGGAGTGTGGTGGCCCGATCTCGGCTCACTGCAAGCTTCGCCTCAAGGGTTCACGCCATTCTCCTGCCTCCCGAGTAGCTGGGATTACAGGCGCCCGCCACCACACCCGGCTAATTTTTCATATTTTTAGTAGAGATGGGGTTTCACCGTGTGAGCCAGGATGGTCTCTATCTCACGACCTCGTGATCCACCCGCTTCGGCCTCCCAAAGTGCTGGGATTACAGGCGTGAGCCACTGCGCCCGGCCTATTTTATTTTTTTAAGACGGAATCTCGCTCTGTCACCCAGGATGGAGTGCAGTGGCACCATCTCAACTTACTGCAAGCTCCGCCTCCCGGGTTCAAGTGATTCTCCTGCCTCAGCCTCCCAAGTACCTGGGATTGCAGGTGCCTGCCACCATGCCCGGCTAATTTTTTGTATTTTTAGTAGAGATGGGGTTTCACCATGTTGGTCAGGCTGGTCTTGAACTCCTGACGGCAGGCGATCCACCTGCCTCGGCCTCCGAAAGTGCTGGGGTGACAGACGTGAGCCGCCACACCTGGCCCCTCCCCTGCAAAAAATTGTTTTTCAAGACAAGATATTGCCTGGTTGCTGAGACCGAAATGCAGTGGTGCAATCACAGCTCACTGCAGCCTCTCCCTCCTGCCTCCGCCTTCCCCATAGCTGGGACCACAGGCTCACAAAACCACCAGGGTAATTAAAAAAAAAAAAAAAAAGCAAAAGCAGGACGCGGTGGCTCACGTCTGTGATCCCAGCACTTTGGGAGGCCAAGACGGGCAGATCACGAGGTCAGGAGATCGAGACCATCCTGCCTAACACGGTGAAACCCCGTCTCTACTAAAAATACCAAAAATTAGCTAGGCGTGGTGGCGGGCGCCTGTAGTCCCAGCTACTAGGGAGGCTGAGGCAGGAGAATGGCGTAAACCCGGGAGGCGGAGCTTGCAGTGAGCTGAGATCCGGCCACTGCACTCCAGCCTGGGGGACAGAGCAAGAGTCCGTCTCAAAAAAAAAAAAAAAGAATACACATAGCACTGCTGGGCACAGTGGCTCATGCCTGTAATCGCAGCACTTTGGGAGACCAAGGCAGGCGGATACCAAGAGGTCAGGAGTTCGATTCTGTCTCAAAAAAAAAAAAAAATACACATAGCACAACCCAACACCGCCTTCCAGCCAGACTGAAGAGGGCTGGCTTGGCTGGGCGCGGTGGCTCAAGCCTGTAATCCCAGCACTTTGGGAGGCCGAGACGGGCGGATCACAAGGTCAGGAGATCGAGACCATCCTGGCGAACCCGGTGAAACCCCGTCTCTACTAAAAAATACAAAAAACTAGCCGGGCGAGGTGGCGGGCGCCTGTAGTCCCAGCTACTCGGGAGGCTGAGGCAGGAGAATGGCGTGAACCTGGGAGGCGGAGCTTGCAGTGAGCTGAGATCCGGCCACTGCACTCCAGCCTGGGTGACAGAGCAAGACCCCGTCTCAAAAAAAAAAAAAAAAAAAAAAAGAGGGCTGGCTTGGCCGCTGTTGGGGGTCCCTGAGCTGCCTAAAGGCCCTGCTTCCCAGAGCTCTCTGACCTTGGTTTTCCCATCTAGGGAACGGGTGGCCCTGGGGCAACACTGAGACTGCTGGTGAGAATTCAGCAAGGCTGGCCGGGCATGGTGGCTCACGCCTGTAATCCCCGCACCTTGGGAGGTCGAGGCAGGCAGATCACCTGAGATCAGGAGCTCCAGACCAGCCTGGCCAACATGGTGAAACCCCGTCTCTACTAAAAATACAAAAATTAGCCAGACGTGGTGGTGGGCGCCTGTAATCCCAGCTACTCGGGAGGCTAAGGTGGAAGGATGGCTTAAACCCAGGAGGTGGAGGTTGCAGTGAGCCAAGATCGTGCCACCGAACTCCAGCCTGGGCGACAGAGCAAGACTCTATCTAAAAAAAAAAAATTGGCCACGTGTGGTGGTGCATGCCTGTAGTCCCAGATACTCAGGAGGCTGGGGTGGGAGGATTACCTGATGTGGGAGGTCGAGGCTGCAGTGAGCCAAGATCACGTCACTGCACTCCAGATTGGGTGACAGAGTGAGACCCTATCTTATTCAAAAAACTTAAAATAAAAAGGTACCGAGGGAACCCAGTGACAATGGGGAAGCTGGGGAAGTTCTTCCCAGAGGAACACACAAGGCGTCTAACAGCAGGTGTCTGGACGGTTGAAGCCCAAGCTGGTTGTGGGGCAAGGAGAGGTGAACAGGGAAGAGACGGGATTGTCTGGTCTCAGCTCTGCCTTGTGGGGCTGCAGGGCACTGGGGAGCCATAGATGATGTTTGAGCTGGGGCAGGCCAGGGCATATTTCTCTGGAGAAAGAGTGGAGTGGGGAGAGGAGTTGGGGAGACCTGGAGGTGACACGGCTCAGGGTTGGGGTGGGGGCCACAAGGCCTCAGCTAAAGTCACAACTGGGGAGAGGCGAGGGGGTCTCTGACTCAGGGACAGGGGTGGAGTGAGGTTTTGGGGCCCCCCTAGAGCTTCCGGTCGTCCAAGCCTCCAGAGGGTGGCCAGATCTGCCAGGAGTGGGGGAGTGTGGGGGGCGGAGCCCTGGGGTGGAGCTCTAGGGAAGTAGGAAGGGCAGGGGCGCCCTCCGGGAAACCTCAATCTTCCCCTGTCCCTGAGTCCAGGAAGGGGTCGGGTCAACAACACCCTGGAAGCCTGGAGGCGGGGCCGAGGTGCAGGGGCGGGGCCTACATTGCCTGGGAGGCGGGGCCGAGGTGCAGGGGCGGGGCCTACATTGCCTGGGAGGCGGGGCCGAGGTGCAGGGGCGGGGCCTACATTGCCTGGGAGGCGGAGCCGAGGCGCAGGGGGCGGGGCCGACATTGCCTGGGATGCTGGGAGGTGGAGCCGATGTCGGGGGCGAGGCCGTGGTGCATGGGGCGGGGTCGGGGCGGGGCCGAGATGGCCTAGGCGGCTGGGAGGCGGGACCAGGGTGCAGAGGGCGGGGCCCGGGGCCGGGTGCGGAGCCGAGATTGCCCGGGCGGCGAGTCCGAGGTTCAGGGGCGGGGCCAGCGTCCTGGGGGCGGGGCCAACATTGCTTCGGAAGCTGGGTGGGGCGTCCGAGGTGCAGGGGACTGAGCCTCAGTGCAGTGACTGCTCCCCCCAGGACGCGGATGGGCGCTGCAGTGCCTGTGGGTGGGTGAGCGCAGTGAGGCGGTGGAAGTGAGGGTGTGAAGGTCAACTCAAGGCAGCTTCTCTCGGGTCCACTACACACCTCACCTTGTCCCACCTGCACACCCCACCTTGTCCCACCTCCACACCCCACCTTGTCCCACCTCCAGGCCTCTTTGTCCAGGCCTTTCCGGCCACCCGGAATGCCTCCCTCCCCACCTCCAGGCCTCTGTGTGCTTGAGTCTGGATGTGTGGGCGGCGCGTGTTTTTCGTGCTGGGCCTTGAGAGTGGCAGGAGGAATTTGGCTTTTGCTTGGAGGGAGGTGTGAGCCCCGGAGGTTTAGAGCTGGGATGGTGGGAGAAATGATCCCAGCAGTCCCTTTGCCTCCCCACGGCCTCCTCCACGTCCTCTTATTTTTACACAAAATGCATCCACCACCTTCAAACCCTGAATCATTTATTTTATTTTTAATTTTTTAAAATTTTATTTTTTATTTTTATTTATTTATTTTTTTGAGACGGAGTCTCGCTCTGTCACCCAGGCTGGAGTGCAGTGGCCGGATCTCAGCTCACTGCAAGCTCCGTCTCCCGAGTTCACGCCATTCTCCTGCCTCAGCCTCCCAAGTAGCTGGGACTGCAGGCGCCCGCCACCTCGCCCGGCTAGTTTTTTGTATTTTTTAGTAGAGACGGGGTTTCACCGTGTTAACCAGGATGGTCTCGATCTCCTGACCTCGTGATCCGCCCGCCTCGGCCTCCCAAAGTGCTGGGATTACAGGCTTGAGCCACCGCGCCCGGCCTAAATTTTATTTTTGAGATAGGGTCTAGCTCTGTCACCCAGGCTGGGGTGCAGTGGTGCTATCACAGCTCACTGCAGCCTCCATCTCCTGGGTTCAACTGATCTTCCTACCTCAGCCTGTGAGAAACTGGAACTACAGGTGTATGACACCTCACCTGGCTAATTTTTAAAAAATTTTTGTAGAGATGGGGTCTTGCTATGATACCCAGACTGATCTCAAAGTCCTGGGCTCAAATGATCCTCCCTTCTCAGCCTCCAAAGTGCTAGGATTACAGGTGTAAGCCACTGTGCCTGGCCCTGAATCATTCATTTTATTTTGAGCCAGGATCTGGCTCTGTTGCCCAGGCTGGAGTGCAGTGGCATGATCATGGCTCACTGGAGCCTCAACCTCCCAGGCTCATGCGATCCTCCCACCTTAGCTTCCCAAGTAGCTGGGACCACAGGCGCACACCATCATGCCCAACTAATTTCTAATCTTTTGTAGAAATGGGAGTCTCACTATGTAGCCCAGGGTCTTGAACTCCTGGATTCAAGTGATCCTCCTGCTTCAGTCTCCTGAAGTGTTGGGATTACAGGTAAGAGTCACTTCATTCACCCTGAATCATTTATGTAGGGGACAAAAAACACTGTTTCTCCAAGGACGGAACTTTTTTTTTTTTTTTTTTTTTTGAGATGGCGTCTTGTTCTGTCGCCCAGGCTGGAGTGCAGTGGCGCAATCTCTGCTCACTGCAACTTCTGCCTCCCGGCTTCAAGCCATTCTCCTGCCTGTCTCCTGCTGTGGCTCCCCAGTGCTCTGAGGACAAAGCCGGAGCTCTCCCTGATCCTCCATCGTCCGTCTCACTCACTCTGGTGGTCTGGTCGCTGGGCCTTCACTGAGTGTGCCATGGGAGCCCTGGGACCGATTAAATTCATCGGCCTACTTCCAGCCCCGGACCAGGCTCAGCTCCCAGCCGGGGCCCAGATACATCAGTACCTGCGGTTGTCTCCATCCCAACCGCCGGCCTCTGCAGGCACAGCGCCCTCCACCAGATACTCCCGCAAAGGAGGCCTGGGGACCCTGCGGGCGGGGCCTGGGGTGCAGGGAGCTGTCAGGACCCCCCGATCCCCTCGCTCGCCCTGAAATGTGTGTCCCCCTCGGCACCTGGCCATTCTCCTGCCTTAGCCTCCCGAGTAGCTGGGATTACAGGTGCGCACAACCATGCCCAGCTAAATTTTGTATTTTGAGTAGAGAAGGGGTTTTGCTCCCTGGGCGCGATGGCTCATTCTGTAATCCCAGCACTTTGGGAGGCTGAGGCGGGGCGATCACCTGAGGTCGGGAGTTTGAGACCAGCCTGACCAACTTGGAGAAACCCCATCTGTACTAAAAATACAAAAGTAGCCGAGCATGGTGGCGCATGCCTATAATCCCAGCTACCGGGGAGGCTGAGGCAGGAGAATCGCTTGAACTTAGGAGATGGAGGTTGCAGTGAGCTGAGATCGCGCCACTGCACTCCAACCTAGGCAACAAGAGTGAAACTCTGTCCCCCACCCCTCCCCCCCAAAAAAAGAAAGAAGGGGTTTGCCATGTTAGCCAGGCTGGTCTCAAACTTTTGACTTTGTGATCCACCCGCCTCAGAGCTGGGATTATAGGCGTGAGTCACGGCGCCCGGCCACAAAAACAGAATTTCTGCATCCCAGGTGACTAACGGTGTCAGGCATACAGTAGATGTTCAATAAATCACTTTGGACTAAAAGAACACAGAGGCCAAGGGGCAGTGAAGAAATGATTCACAGGTCAGTTTTATTGGGTGCCTAGTTTAGGAGTCAGTCAACTATGGCCCTCGGATCAGCTCTGGCCCACTGCCTGTTTTTGTAAATAAAGTTTTATGGGTACACAGCCGTGCCCATGGTTTTACATATTGCCTCTGGCTACTTTCTCACTGCAATGGCAGAGCACAGTCATTGCCGCAGAGACTGTGGCCTGCAATGCTGAAAATATTTACTCTCTGGCCCTTTACAGAAAAAGTTTGCCAAGCCCTGAGCGAGTGTGTGCTGGGCCCTGTGCCAAGCCCTTTGTGTGTACTCACTCAGTTAACCCTCCCACAGTCCTAAGTGGGGGGCGGGAAATGAGGCTCTGAGAGGTTAAGAAACAGACTCAGGGTCACACAGCTTGGAGGTGGGTGAGCTAAGAATCAGACCCAGGACCCCTGATATTCCATAAGATCTTTGCTTTGTTTACCTTTGCTAATTTATTGTCTTAAATGCTAAAAGGAATACACATTCACTGTAAAAAGGGAGGACTATAGAAAAGGTGTTGATAGCCCTCTTCAGCCTGGGGTACATCCTTCTCCACAGCTCATCAGGGTTACTTTCCTTTAAATCTACAGCCGTTCAGCAAACATCGGCAGAGGACAACCGTTTTATAAGAAAACTAAGGAGTTTGGAAGAATCTTTCCTTCCTGCCCAGCCTGGACCCGCAGGAGTAGGTGTGCTGGGGCAGGGCTGCAGTGTTCTCATGGGAAACCGGGAAGCTGGGCCCACGACCTACATGTTGGGGAAGACAGGTCCTGCCTGTCTCCTGCTGTGGCTCCCCAGTGCTCTGAGGACAAAGCCGGAGCTCTCCCTGATCCTCCATCGTCCGTCTCACTCACTCTGGTGGTCTGGTCGCTGGGCCTTCACTGAGTGTGCCATGGGAGCCCTGGGGCCGATTAAATTCATCGGCCTACTTCCAGCCCCGGACCAGGCTCAGCTCCCAGCCGGGGCCCAGACACATCAGTACCTGCGGTTGTCTCCATCCCAACCGCCGGCCTCTGCAGACACAGCGCCCTCCACCAGATACTCCCGCAAAGGAGGCCTGGGGACCCTGCGGGCGGGGCCTGGGGTGCAGGGAGCTGTCACGACCCCCCGATCCCCTCGCTCGCCCTGAAATGTGTGTCCCCCTCGGCACCTGGGCTCTCGGGAAAGGCCTTTGCTTGTTGTCTGACTTCGCGAGGGTCCCGGCTCGGGCCCGGGAGCTGGGGAGGGGCGGGACTTGGTGACAGCCGGGTCCCAGCGCCGCGCCCAGACCTAGGCCCTTCTCAGGGGTGCCCCGGGGCGGGGCGCGCGGGGCGGGGGGTGGTGGCACGGCCGGCAGGAGGCGCAGCGCCCGCTCGCAGCGCGGGGAGGTGGGAGGGGAGCGGGGCGGGGAGCGGGGCGGGCGGGAGGGAGAGGGGAGCGCGCCGGAGACGCGCGCGCCCAGCCCACCCCCTGCGCCCGCCGCCGCCCGGACAATAAACAGCCGCTTTGCGCGGGGCGATGCCCGAGCCGGTGCCGCCGCCCCCGCGCCGCGCAGCCCCGGCCGCCAGGCCTTAGCCCTCCCCGGCCCCCGCCCGGCCGCGTCCCCCTCCCCTCCCCTCCCCTCCCCTCCCCCGCGCGCCTCCCGCGCCCGCCCCCGCCCGGCACCGCGGACCCACCCGGACCTCGGCGGGGAGATGGAGTGAGTAGGCGCGCTCGGGTCGCGGGGCTGGGGGCCCGGAGCGCCGGGAGCCGGGGAGGGGGGAGGCCCCCTCTCTCGCGCCCCCACTGGGGGCGTCGCGGCCCCCGCGAGGAGCAGGAGGCGGCGCGGAGCTGCTGGGGCCGCAGCTCAGCCGGGAAGAGACTCGGGCTGGGCCGCGCCTGCCGGGAGGCCTCCCCGCTCCCCGACCCCGGCTGCCCACCCACCGGCGCGTGGGGACCCGGGCAGCGGCGGCTCGGGCCAGTCCAGGACTCGGGGAGGGGGAGGCTCGAGTCTCCGCCCGCGCCCCGCCCGCGTCTCCAGGGCGAGCCTCGGCTCTCGGCCACCTGTGGGTGGCCCCGGGGAGATGGAGCGACCCCTCCCCGGATTGCAGCGGTCCGGCCTCGCGCTCAAGCACCCTTCCCCCCCCCAGCCTGAGCGCACCGCTCCTGGCGCCCTGGACGCGCGCGCGGGCCGGTGCTCCCCCACCCCCGCCCTTCCCAAAGGCCTCCAGGGGTGTCCCGAGCCCCCCGCCACTGCCCAGGTCCCGAGTTACCGCTGGCGGGAGAGGGGCTGCCCTCGGCTTCCCGGGTCTCCGGGATGTGAGAGGGGAGAGGAACCGGCGCTTTCCAGCGGGGCGCCTGGGTCGGATGCCCTGTTGGGGAAGTGTCTCGGAGCTGGGGCTCCAATGGTGTAGCTTCACGAGTGGGCTGGCCCCGGGCTGGGATCCCTGGACCCCCGCATGCCTGCGCCTGTGTGGGGTCGGGAGTGCTGGGCAGTGGAGGGTTCCTTTGCACAACAGGTACCAAGCGAGGGCGCATGGTAATTTCGGGGACCGGTCCCCTCCTCCCGGTGCTCGGGTGCCCCCCTGCCCCTCACTCCCACAGGTGGGCACTGCACGGGCAGGGGTCAGGAGGCGCCTCCTGGGGTCACCCACCTACCCACTTCAGGACAGGGGGGCCAGCTGCCCTGCTGGGGCCCGGGTCCCCACCCCAGCCCGAGGACAGAAGACCGGATCTGGAGGCCGCCTGTGGCCCCCTGCCCTTCCCACTGGGCGTGTTTTCTAAGCCGCCAACTTTCCCCGGGGGACTCACCCCTGACCCGCCACGCCCGCGGCTGGGTGGGGGCCGCTGCCTCCCTCCCTCCCTGGGAAAGCGAGACACCCAGTGTCCTCCGCTTTTGAAAACCCAGACAAAGGCCTGACCCCGCTCCTAGTCACCCCGCCCCGGGAGCTCAGCCAGGGGCTCAGGGGAGCCAGGGCCCAGACTTGCCTGGTCCACACCCCCACCCCACAGCCTTGTTTATCTGCCCTGCTCTCCAGGCCCCGGGGGAGCCTCTGGGCCTCCGACAGCCAGGCCTGGGCAGGGTGTGGCTGTGGGGAAGGGGCTGCCTAGGAGGACTACGGAGATCTCCCACCCAGAGGAGGGGTGTCACGGAACACTCCGAGTCGGGCCCATTGTTTCCTTCCTGCCACCCCTTCCTTTTCCCACGGGGGATACTGAGGCCTAGAAAGAAGCTGCTGCCCCCCTCACCCCCCCCAGTCACACAGCACCTGGTGGTGGGGGGCTCGGTGCCTCCTGCTCTGCCCCACGACTTCTCCGTCCTGCGTCAGAGGTGGCCCACAGGTCCCCATTGGATCATCACTGCTTTCGGGGACACACATATGGGACAGGCACCCAGCATTAACCGGCTGTGAGCCGCCATGCGAGGACGCCTCTCTCCCCGGTTCCCGGGCTGACAATGGGTGGGGACAGGCCCATCTGGTGCTGGCCCGTCTTGGACACCTGCCCCTTCGTTCTTCTCCCGAGCGGGCTTCAGGCACGAAGGCCCGGTCCGCTAGAACGTGGTCGCTTGCCTCCTCCCGTTTCCACAGATTTTCCAGTCGAAGACACGGGAGCTGGCTGTGGTTTATGGTGGTGCCTGTCTCGCTGGAAAGTTTCACAAATGAATTTAAGAATTTAAAGAATTGTAAATGTCATTCAAGAACAGGTTAAATAATTTTTTGTTAAAGTGAGGGTTTAAGGAAAACTAGGGGGTTGCTAACCGCTGCCAGGGTGCTGGGGTGAGGAGACCGTCCGGGAAGGAGTTGGGGAGAATCTCTGTGGTCTGGGAGGGTTTGTGTGGCCCCTGAGTGACACATGGTCTGGCTGGTAAAATAAAGATAATTGGGCTTGGAGCAGCCATTCTCCAGCACCCACAGCCCCGTCCTGGGTAAAGGCAAGGCTCAAACCTCCAGGATGGGGAGAACAGACTTGGGCCTGGACAGATGGTCAAGACCGACCCAGACTCCTCCCTGCTCGCAGACCTGGAAATTTTCAAGAAGAAACTCTCCGTGTTGGGTGCTAACAGGGTCCTTAACGCTCCTTCAGACTTGCTAATCCCCATTTTGATTGAGAGGCAGAGCCTGTTAAAAGGTAACAGTATCTAGTGATAATTGAATTTAACAGCAAGCTTTTATTTTCATTGTATCTGTTTCTTCCTCCGTGTTCTCTTGTTTATGGACCTGGCTTCTGGTTCTGGTTTGCTCAGTCTTGATCACAGTATAATGTTTCTTTCTAAAACAAGGTGATCTGATTTAAATTTCAGTGGCTTTGAAGGCAAGGAATAGACAGATGCTGTCCGGGAGGCAGTGGAACTTGGGAAGGTGGTTTCTTTCTTTTTTTCCATGTTGCCCAGGCCAGTCTGGAACTCCTGGCCTCAAGGGACTTCCCGGCCTCAGCCTCCCAAGTAGCTGGGACGACAGGTGCGCGTCATTGCACAGGAAGGCGGTTTGAGAAGTGTAGGCATAATTTATGTAATTTATTCACTCAGCAACCATTAAGTGGGTACCTGCCTTTTCCACAGCTCTGTTCTGAGTGCTCTACGTGTGAATTCCTTTGATGCTTTTTTTTTTTTTTCTTTTGGAGACAGAGTATCTCTCTGTTGTCCACGCTGGAGTGCAGCGGTAGGATCTCCAGTCACTGCAACCTCCGCCTCCTGGGTTCAAGCAATTCTCCTGCCTCAGCCTCCCGAGTAGCCATGACTACAGGCGCCCACCACCACGCCCGGCTAATTTTTGTATTTTTAGTAGAGGCAGGGTTTCACCATGTTGCCCAGGATGGTCTTGAACTCCTGACCTAAGTGATCCGCCCGCCTGGGCCTCCCCAAAGTGCTGGGATGACAGACGTGAGCCACGCGCCCGGCCGGCACTTGCTTTTTCCACGGCCCTGTTCCGAGTGCTTTATGTGTGAAAACTCCCTTGACCCTTGATCCTTTTTTTTGAGACAGAGTCTTGCTCTGTCGCCCAGGGTGGAGCGCAGTGGCGCAATCTCGGCTCACTGCAACATCTGCCTCCCGGGTTCAAGTGATTCTCCTGCCTCAGCCTCCCGAGTAGCTGGGACTACAGGTTCATGCCATCGTGCCCAGCTAATTTTTTTTTTTTTTAGACGGAGTCTCGCTCTGTCGCCCAGGCTGGAGTGCAGTGGCCGGATCTCAGCTCACTGCAAGCTCCGCCTCCCGGGTTCACGCCATTCTCCTGCCTCAGCCTCCCGCGTAGCTGGGACTACAGGCACCGCCACCTCGCCCGGCTAGTTTTTTTGTATTTTTTAGTAGAGACGGGGTTTCACCGTGTTCGCCAGGATGGTCTCGATCTCCTGACCTTGTGATCCACCTGTCTCGGCCTCCCAAAGTGCTGGGATTACAGGCTTGAGCCACCGCGCCCGGCCTGTATTTTTGGTAGAGACGGGGTTTCACCGTGTTAGCCAGGATGGTCTCGATCTCCTGACCATGTGATCCGCCCACCTTGGCCTCCCAAAATGCTGGGATTACAGGCGTGAGCCACGACGCCTTTTTTTTTTTTTTTTTTTTTTTGAGACAGAGTCTCTTTCTGTCGACCAGGCTGAAGTGCAGTGGTGCGATCTCAGCTCACTGCAACCTCCACTTCCTGGGTTCGAGCGATTCTTCTGACTCAGCCTCCTGAGTAGCTGGGACTACAGGCTCCCGCTAACACGCCCAGCTAACCTCTGTATTTTTAGTAGAGATGAGGTTTTGCCATGTTGGGCAGGTGGGTCTCAAACTCCTGACCTCAGGTGATCTGCCCACCTGGGCCTCCCAAAATGCTGGGATTACAAGTGTGAGGCACCGTGCACAGCCACTCCCTTGATCCTTACGGAAGCCCTGTGCGAGAGGGAAACTGAGGTACCGGGCGGTCCAGTGGCACGTGTAAGGACACACAGCTGCAGAGGCGTGGATGGGAGTTCGCTGCTGGGTGGTCCGAGCGTGCTCCCTCTAAGCCGCTGAGGTCGGGGATGAGGGAGGGTTTTGGGTACCTGTGTCTGGGGGTTGTGGTCCTGTGGGGCGTGGTTCTGGATATCAGACATCCTGGTGTCAGCTTTCGTTCGTGGTGTGTTTACTGAGAAACACAGACATTGGCCTTGTCAGTGGTCTTGGCTCCTGGGGCATCTGCCCTGCTTCTGTGCCCACCCACACCGTTCTGTGATTTGGGAGAGGAGTGTGGATAGGGGGTGTCCCGACTCCCCGTCGCGCCCTGGCATGTCTCTCTCCTCTGGGCCTCACTATTCTCATCTGGCGAATGGGGACGTGACTGCCATTCTTGGGGGAGGCAGGGTTAGAGGAGGGGCAGGTGCTTATGGGCCTGGACCCTCTGAGCACCACGTAGTGGGGGCGTCTCTGCCTCTACCCCATTAGCCAGGTTCGGCCTCAAGGGCCTCGGATTTTGAAGCTTGAAAATGGGCTTATGTTCTTTTTGTTTGTTTGTTTGAGACGGAGTCTCAGTGTCACCCAGGCTGGAGCACAGTGGTGCTATCTTGGCTCATTACAACCTCTGCCTCCTGGGTTCACACGATTCTCATGCCTCAGCCTCTCAAGTGGCTGGGACTCCAGGCATGCGCCACCACGCCTGGCTAATTTTTTGTATGTTTCTTAGTAGAGACGGGATTTCGCCATGTTGGCCGGGCTGGCCTCGAACTCCTGGCCTCAAGTGATCTGTCTGCCTCGGCCTCACAAAGTGCTGGGATTACAGGCACGAGCCACCGTGCCCAGCCTATGTTCGTTCGTTCGTTCGTTCCTTCCTTCTTTCCTTCCTTTTCTTTCCTTCTTTCTTTCTTTTCTTTCTTTCATTCTTTCTTTCTTTGTCTCTCTCTCTCTCTTTCTTTCTTTCATTTTTGAGACAGCGTCTCACTCTGTCGCCTAGGCTGGAGTGCAGTGGCGCGATCTCAGCTCACTGCAATGTCTGCCTCCCTGGTTCAAGCGATTCTCCTGCCTCAGCCTCCTGAGTAGCTGAGACTACAGGCGTGCACCACGATGCCCAGCTAACTTTTGTATTTTTAGTAGAGATGGGGTTTCACTGTGTTAGCCAGGATGGTCTCAATCTCCTCACCTCATGATATGCCCTCCTCAGCCTCCCAAAGTGCTGGGATTAAATGTGTGAGCCACCGCACCCGGCCGCCTTCTTTTTTTTTTTTTTTTTTTTTTTGATATGGAGTCTCGCTCTGTCGCCCAGGCTGGAGTACAGTGGCGTGATCTCGGCTCACTGCAAGCTCCGCCTCCTGAGTTCACGCCATTCTCCTGCCTCAGCCTCCCGAGTAGCTGGGAATACAGGCGCCCGCCACCTCGCCCGGCTAATTTTTTTTGTGTGTTTTTAGTAGAGATAGGATTTCACCGTGTTAGCCAGGATAGTCTTGATCTTCTGACCTTGTGATCGGCCAGCCTCAGCCTCCCAAACTGCTGGGATTACAGGCGTGAGCCACTGCGCCTGGCCTTCTTTTTATTAGACTGAGTCTCCCTGTGTCCCCCAGGCTGGAGTGCAGAGGTGTGATCATAGCTCACTGCAGCCTCAACATCCCGGGCTCACGTGATCCTGCACCCAGCATCTTGAGTAGCTGGGACTACAGGTGCCACCACCACACCCAGCTAATTATTTTGTTTTGTTTTTGTAGAGACAGGGTCTCCCTGTGTTGCCCAGGCTGGTCTCAAACTCCTGGGCTTAAGCAATTCTCCCACCTCAGCTTCCCAGAGTGCTGGGATTACACACGTGTGAGCCACTGCACCCAACCTGATGTTCTTTAAAAGCTTCATCTCGGCTGGGCGCGGTGGCTCATGCCTGTAATGCCAGCTCTTTGGGAGGCTGAGGTGGGAGGATTACAAGGTCAGGAGATCGAGACCATCTTGGCTAACATGGTGAAACCCCGTCTCTACTAAAAATACAAAAAATTAGCCGGGTGTGGTGGCAGGCGCCTGTAGTCCCAGCTACTCGGGAGGCCGAGGCAGGAGAATTGCTTCAACCCAGGAGGCAGAGATTTTGGTGAGCCAAGATTGCACCATTGCACTCCAGCCTGGGCGACAGAGCGAGACTGTCTCAAAAAAAAAAAAAAAAAAAAAAAAAATTGTATCACTTTTTTCTGAGTGTGGGCCCCTGTTTCTTCTCATCCTTTCTTGATCTAGGAAACCCGTCATTTGTTTATCGAACAAATGCTCCCTCCTCACCATCCTCATGCTGTGCAGGATCAGAAGGGTCTGGAAGGCCATAGAGGGTCTTCCCTGACGTGTGAGAAGGGCTTCCTGATCCAGTCCGTGAACCTTTTCTGAGAAGGATGTTTCAGGGTTCATCCAGGCCGGCAGAAGGGTGCACCTTGTGGAGGGACTAGAGGTGGGAAAGTGTTGGAAGAAGAGAATATTCTTCGGTGTTTGTTCCTGCTGGGCCTTGAGTGCCAGGATGGGGAGTCATGGATAGTGTGTGGGCAGGGGAGGAGCAATGGCTGACCGGTGTTTGTTCCTGCTGGGCCTTGAGTGCCAGGACGGGGAGTCATGGATAGTGTGTGGGCAGGGGAGGAGCAATGGCTGACCTGGTCATCAAAAAAAGATTCTGGCAGCTGAGGGGTAAGACCAGGGAGGAGCAAGTCATGGCCAAGCCTTGATTTTGGCCACCGGGGCTGCATGGAGAGAAATGGCAGAGGCAGAGGGGGCAGGACCCCATGTCTAGGAGGGCGAACACAGGATTTCAGAACTGTGTGTGGTCAGCGATGCCCACAGGGACAGGGCACCCTGGCCAGGGAGAGGTGGCCTGGACCCTGGATACATGAGGGGATGGAGGCGGCCCTCTGGGAGGATGGCTGAGTGGACGTCTTGGTGTCTGAGGAGTGTAAAATCAGGCCAGAGTGGCCGTCTCCTGCCCCAGGGTTTTAAACAGGAATTCAGGGACAGTCAGAGCCGGTCACCGGGACAGAGCCTGGACTGGGTGGGGAGAGGAAAGGGGAGCCAGCCAGAGGAGCAGGCCTTGGGATGGGCAAGACTTAAATTAGGGCCAATTGCGGTGGCTCACACCTGTAATCCCAGGACTTTGGGAGGCCGAGGCAGGTGGATCACTTGAGGTCAGGGGTTGGAGACCAGCCTGGCCAACATGGTGAAACCCTGTCTCTACTAAAAATAACAAAAATTAGCCGGGCGTGGTAGTGGGCGCCTGTAGTCTCAGCTACTTGGGAGGCTGAGGCAGGGGAATCGCTTGAACCCAGGAGGCAGAGGTTGCAGTGAGCCAAGATTGTGCCATTACACTGCAGCCTGGGTGACAGAGCAAGACTCTCTCTCTCAAAAAAAAAAAAAAAAAAAGACTTAGATTAGGACCAAAGTGAGGCCTGCTGAGTGGGAGGCACTGCATGGTCAACACTGGTGGTGGGACGGGGCCAGGCCTGGGAGCCCCGCCTGGGTGGGCAGAGGCTGTGGGCAATGGAGGCAGTGATGCGGGACCCTGAAGGCCAGGGTGGGACAGAGGCCTGGGGTGCTTCAGTAACTCCATCAGGGAGCAAGAAGCTGATGTCCTCAACAGTTTGTATTCAAATGCTTCCAACCATGGAAAGTCTCAGGGCAGGACCAGCAGGGGCTTCAACGCCCCATGGGGGTTGGGAAGGACCCCAGTCCCTGCCTTGCCCTGGCCCTTGTTGAGAAGGCTGGCGTTCCCATTACACACGCACACAGATATGTATACACATGTCTCTATGTATATAATTCTTAACAGCTTTATTAAAATATAATTTACATGCCACACAGTCTGGCTGTTTAGTGTACAGCTCAGTCGTTTTTAGTACGCTGCAGGGTTGTGTATCTTTCTTTTTTTTTTTTTTTTTTGAGATGGAGTCTCTCTCTGTCACCCAGGCTGGAGTGCAGTGGTGTCATCCTGGCTCACTGCAACCTCCACCTCCCGGGTTCAAGCCATTCTCCTGCCTCAGCCTCCTGAGTAGCTGAGATTACAGGTGCACGTGCCACCATGCTCAGCTAATTTCTGTATTTTTAGTAGAGACGGGGTTTCACCATATTGGCCAGGATAGTCTCGATCTCTTGACCTTGTGATCCACCTGCCTTGGCCTCCCAAAGTGCTGGGATTCCAGTGTGAGCCACCACGCCCAGCAGGGTTGTGTATCTTTCACCGCAATTTTAGAACGCTTTCATCACCCCCAAAACAAGCCCTGTCCCCATTACGTGTCCCCTCCCATTCCCTTCCCCGGCCCCCAGGGAGCCAATCCCCTTCCTGTCTCTGGATCAGCAGGTCCTGGACATTCCACAGACATGGGATCACACACTGCATGGCCTTGTGTGTCTGGCGTCTCTCACTGAGGGTGACGTCCTCAAGGTGCATCTGTGCTGTGGCCTGGGTCAGAGCCTCGCTCCTGTTCACGGCTGAGTTGTGTTCAAGTGTGTGGACAGCCACGTTGCGTTTACCAGAGCATCTGTGGAGGGACACCCGGGTTGGTTTATCTGTGAATCTGTGGTTCCCCCCCGAGGTGGTTGGAACTTCTGCTCCGTTCACACTGAGGAGTCCGGGTCCTGCTTTACAGAAATGTAAGTCGTGACAGTCAGTTTCTTTAAAAAGAAGAGGAAGTGATCAGATGACAGGTGGCCCTGGGAGTGGCGGGAGTGTGAGAAGAGGGGGCTGGGGGCTTCCTTTGAAGATGGAAAGACCCTCATTGACTCCCTGGGGCAGCGAGCATTTATTGAGCACCTACTGTATGCCTGGTCCCAGGGATGTGGCAGGGACAAAAATGGCACAGTTGCTGTCCTGGTGGGAAGACAAGATCACACCTGTAATCCCAGCTCTTTGGGAGGCTGAGGCGGGTGAATCACCTGAGGTCAGGAGTTCAAGACCAGCCTGGCCAACATGGTGAAACCCTGTCTCTACTAAAAATACAAAAATTAGCTGGGCGTGGTGGTGGGCTCCTGTAATCCCAGCTACTCAAGAGGCTGAGGCAGGAGAATCACTTGAACCCAGGAGGCGGAGGTTGCAGTGAGCCGAGATCGTGCCACCGCACTTCAGCCTGGGCGACAGAGAGAGGTCCATCTTAAAAAAAAGAAAAAGATAAGAAAAGTGGTCCTGGTGGAGATGGCTGCAGGGGGTGATCGGGGCTGAAAATTAGGCCGGAAGAGGCCTAAATGAGGAGGTGACGTCTGCAGAAAGGCCTTGGGCGTGAGGCCTGTGG
Organism: Macaca nemestrina; assembly: GCF_043159975.1. Lineage (NCBI taxonomy): Eukaryota > Metazoa > Chordata > Mammalia > Primates > Cercopithecidae > Macaca > Macaca nemestrina. The sequence continues at coordinate 878,399 of NC_092144.1, forward strand.
AGGTCTGGGTGACTGTGCACCAGGCCGGGGTGCAGCCAGCGCAGGGGCCCTGTGGTGGGAGCTCTGTGGGGTGTCTCAGCAGTGTGGCTGCAGTGCTGTCGGGTGGGGAAGGACCATGGGGCCCCTGCAGCAGGGTTTGCCCTGAGACCCTGCAGAAAGCCAGGGAAGGCCCAGTTCACGCCTCACTGCCCCATCTTCCTGTGAGGGCCCGGGCAGGGTCCAGCTTTTCTCCCTTCCTACCCCAGGTTAATAGGCAACAGGTCTGCTTCTGTACGTCTGTGGCCTGCTTTGACCTCCGTCTTCTCTCCCCACCGGGTGATGCTTCTCTGCCTTAACCCATTTAGGGTTCTTGGTGTCCCAGAGACAGGGGTGGTCTCCGTGCTGTGTCCTGGGAGGGCTGGGAGGAGGTTCCTTCGTGGAAGGCTGCCTGGAGGAGGTGGCTGTGCTGGATCTGATCTTGGCAGTGGAGAAGGGAAAGGGGAAGCTGGGAGCTATTGAAGGGTGAGGGGCTGACACTAGGGCTTGGAGCAGGGCAGGGTGGTGGAGGAAGCAGGGCCGGGGGCGCCAGTACTCAGGGCAGACACAGGCTCTGAGGACCGAGTATCACCTGAACTGGGAAGCAGCTGAGGTCCAGACTCCCCGAACTCCATCCCCTGCCCAGTGGGGGAAGGGGCCGCCCTGCTCCCCCCTCACCCCACACCTCGCAGCCCCGCGTGACTCCCCCACCCCCCACCATGGCCAAGGTCACCGTCAGCTCTTTCCTTTCAATTAGCAGCAGGAATGTTCCCGGCGCTGGGCTCGGCGCCTGCCTGGGCAGGGACCCCCTCGTTCTGGCTGGAGCTGCCGGGGCTGGGTTCTGGAAGGACAAGTGCGACGCCCCCATCCCACACACGCCCCTCCCGCCCCGGACGGGGCCCGCCCTGCTCGCTGGGTGACCTTGGCCATTGCGTAACCTCTCTGGACCCCTCCAGCACCAACGCCCCGCACCGCGGAGGCCTCTGCGGGGCTCTCTCGTGCGGTTTGGGCCTCAGTAGCTCATCTCCTGGAGCCGGATTATCTCACGCGCTCCAGACGACGCCCTCGCCGGGCCCCGAGCCGCCCACACCGCCACGCGCCGTAAAAAGCATCGCGGGGACGGGAGGCCTGTGCGCGCCGGGGTGGGCGTCGGGCGGGGGGTGTGGCGCTCCAGGGGCTCTGCGCGGCTGCCGGGAGCCAGGGAGGCTCCGAGACCCAGCACCTGCCCCGGGACCCCCAGCAGCACCAGGACCGCCGCCGCCCCGAGCCTTTCCACGCCTTTGCCCCGGACTCAGCTCCTCCGCCCAGCATGTAAGACCTTTTGTGATCTGACCTCTGCTTCCCTCCGGGAGCCCAGGGGAGCCCGGGAAGCCCCTGCTCCGGGGTCCTGGTCCCGGCCTCGCTGATCAAACGGGAACGAGACTCCCCCGCGCCTGGCGGGCCCCGCCCGCAGGAGGATGAACGCCTGGCGAAGGCCATCTGCACAGCGCCCTGCTCGGCCTCAGTTTCCCCGTCGGTGAAATGGGGCGGACCCGGCCGCAGGAGGGAGTGAGTGCTGGGGGAGGCGTTCTCGGTTTGTGGCCGTTTCCTCAGTTTCCCCATCTGTGAACTGGGCCGCAGGAGGGAGTGAGCGCCGGGGGAGGCGTTCTCGGTTTGTGGCCGTTTTGATCCGTGAGTCGTGGCCCTATTTCGCGTGATTTTTCGGATCTGTGACGTGGAGCGTTCTGCCGACCTGACCTTGGCTACCCGGCGTCGGGGGCGGGTCCACACCCCTCCCGGATGGAAGCCCCTTCCTGGGCGGGCGCCCCCCGGACGCCCAGACGGGACCCCTCTCCCCGCCCCCAGCCGCAGCGCGGGGGAGAAATGCCCGACCCCTCCCGCCCCTCTAGGCCGCCCCAGGCCCGAAGCCTCGGCCCCCCCAACCCCCCCAAGGGGCGGGGGCGGGAGATGCTGCGCCGGCCCCACCCCCGCGCGCCGGGCCTCGGCGTTGCCATGGGGACCGCGCGGTTGCCACGGCGACCGCCTCCCGCGGGCCCCGCCATCCATCACCCGGGGCGGCGGCGCCCGGGCCTGGGGAGGGGCGAGGGGGGCGCATCCTGCGTGTTCTGGGAAGGGGCGAGGGGGGCGCCCGGGCCTGGGGAGGGGCGAGGGGGACGCATCCTGCGTGTTCTGGGAAGGGGCGAGGGGGGCGCCCGGGCCCGGGGAGGGGGGAGGAACGAGGGAGGTGTCCGGGCCTGGGGAGGAGCCAGGGGAGCGCCTGGGCCTGGGGAAGGGCGAGGGGGGCGCATCCTGTGCCTCCTGGGGAGGGGCCTGCGCCCTGAGGCTGCTTCCCGCGCGTCCCCTGCCCGCCCGCCTGACATTCCCCGCCCTGGCCGGCCCGGCAGGGACAAGCTGCCCGAGGACAGACACTACCGCCTTGTCTCCAGCCTGGGAGGCGGCCACACAGCCACACTCTGTCCCCGGGTCTGGTCCGAGCGGCCACCTGCTTGCCGGATGGGGACGGATGGGGACAGGCCCTGGGCAGGCGGCGTCCAGCCTGATCCTGGGACCCAGGGGTCCCGCCGTTTTGCAGCCCTCCTGCCCCAGCTCTGCTCCCTCCGGGTTGGCCCCGAGCCCGCTTACAGCTGGAAACCAGGACTGTGGGGTGGCCCGGGGTTGGTCGGTTGTTCCAGTCTGTGCCCGTGCCCTCCCTGGACGTGGCTTACAGCCACGGGAAGAGGGTGCCGGGCAGGGGGAACCGTGTGTGAGAGGCCCTGGGGTAGAGGGGCTTGTGCACAGCCGGGGGGACCCTGCAGGAATAGACCGACCAAGGGGGAAGTGAAGGGGCCGACCTGGGGGTTCCTTCAAGGGCTGGTGGGAGCCAAGGAGCTTCTAGAGCAGGAGAGGGA